>NC_137613.1:38671307-39118807 GCF_963280865.1 Gymnoscopelus braueri | reverse complement strand
TAAAATGAACTAACTTGTTTTGTATTGCATCCTTGATCAAACTAGTTGTTAATTGTTTATCCTTCCTTGATATTTCTTTTTATTATTTAACTATTTAAAGTGCTTTTTGTGTTGTTGTAAAGTGTATTACTTTTCATTGTGTTTTGAAACACTTGTCAAATAAAGTTATTATTAATGTCTCCGCCAGGCCGGGCGGCCAAAGGCCGTACATTCGAAGGCCAGAGACTATGTTTTCCCCGCTGTCTGTGGCCTGTGTCTGGCAGCAGCTAATCTCCGGCACCGTAGGACCGATTGGCATTGAAACTTTGCACACACACTCCTTGGAGGCCAAGGCACAACCTCAGCTCCAAAGTTTTCACTTCAGCGTGTATTAGCGCCACCATGAAGCCGATTTTTACAGATTTTGTCCATACCTCACACAAATCAGTACACACTATCTCTATGGTCATGTGATGAAGACGTATCTGTCCGATTTTTCATATTCCATTCTGATTGGCTACGATTGGCTTATAAAGTTTGGGGGAGTGGCTTGTTTTGCACAAAATACCACAAATCATGAATGCAGCATTTGAATGCTGTGAAACTTGAACATTCATTCCTACTAGGCCAAGGAAGAAATACTACCATATGATCAAGGTTCATCATTGTTTAAAAACATCTCTGCACCTATATTTACTTTTTCATAAGAGAAGATTCGTTTTGGCCTTAGTAATGTCATTAAAATTCATACCTCTTAGCGTTATTGATGACCTCAGGTCTTTTATTTTTTACTAATACATGGTTTACTTTAAGCGGTTAAGTAGGCTGTTTACATTTCAGCAGGTTACTAAATATAGCTACAGGTCTACACCTACATGCAGATATTCTAAGAGGCCTAATTTAGCTAAGTATTTGCATAAATATTCAAAATCTATCACTGAATCATCACTACAGTGATTAACAAAGATAGTGTACTGATGATGGCACAACAGGAAAAACAAAGTATCAAGGTATTTCTGACTTCTGAGCTCTTGCCACATGTTCTCAATCAACCTAATTACATCCTGCTTCTCCAGCCTTAGGACTGTGCAGCCTCACTTTTCCTATTAAGCCACCAGGCCTGTTAGTCTACTAAGAGTTTTAGGTCATATTTGAGGTTTGAGGAAAATAATTGGTGGCTATAAGGTTTTCAGCTAGTTTGTCAAACAGTGTGGTATTATGACCACAGCTTCTCTTTGATTCAACAGAATTAAGTTTGAGAAAATACTATACTTAGGGCATGCAGAAATGATCAATTATAGGATTATACTGGGTTAAAATCCCCATCTGCACGCTTGTCTTTGTTGTTTGATGACCTCAAGGTTAGTTCAAACACCACAATACTTAAATGTAATGTGTTAAGTTGAGCAGTAGGGTTTCACTTTGGACATAGGCCTTCTAAAAGGTAATTTGGCATACAAATAGTAGGCCAAGTGAAACCTCTTGTTTAGTAATTAGTAGATAGTAGACTGAAAAAAATAGCATACTGTGTAGCAACCTAAATCTAGTAAGCTGTCTTGTTCAGTTCATGTATTTGTCCAACAGAGGGCAGTATGTGACAGGGTAAAGCCTCCTCTGATCTACCGCAAAACATGATTATAAACCTCAGAGATTAAATGAAGCAAAGGCCACTTTACAGACACATACGTTCAAAAGTGTTCTTTGCACGTTGCAATTTTTTAAAATTGCATTGAAATTGTGTGTTTACTTTTAGAGGAGTCTCTACTAAATAATCTTTAGGATTTTTAAATGCTAGTAGGCCTATTGTCATAATTCTTCTACCAAGTTTTCTATTTTATGCAATTTATGGACCTAATTGTTAACTCTAAAAGCCTTTTTAACCATAAAACAACTCTTATGAGGACCAGGAAACTTCCTTACAAAGTCTATTTCTCACCCAAAGTGGTCTTGCCCTTTAAGCAGTAAATCTGATCACAAACCAATGACTTTCCCCACACTTATTCAATTCTTATGCGAAAATCAAAGATCTACAAGCCCGGGGCTTGACCACGCTGGGGGTCCCCCCCCCAGGATTTTTTTAACAGAGTAGATGTAATTTCCAGTATTCTGGTGGATTTTGGGAGTTTGACACTTTTATCAGGCTTTACTTACATAGGATCCATTAAAAAGTTAAAAGCAGCAATAAAAGAGCCATCTTTAATAATAGATAATTGCTGGGGACCCCCTGGAACCCCCCCACCCCCCCTGGAGGTCCCCAGACGGCCAAAATACAAAAAAGCAAGTCAAAACCACACTAGAAGACATCTGCAGACAGGCAGGAAGAGATGGTGTAATGGGATAGTGATCAGATTCTCATCACAGAGGTGCCATGTTCAAGTCCCAGTTGTCCCATTCTTCAATATTGTAATACTTTGAAATTTTCAAGGCCAAAATACAAAAAAGCAGGTCAAAAGCACTAGAAGACATCCACTGAGGGCCCAAAGGTGCGTTGGCGCAGTGGTGTGGTTGCCTCTACTACAAACAGTTTGCAGGTTCAAGTCCCATGCCATCAATGTACACGGAGGAGGGAGGACCATTGGGGGGACTGTGTCCCTCCCCTGTTTCCTGATAGTTGAAGTTTTACTAATTAATTAGTAGTAGCTTTATCAGCTAAATAAAGCAGACACACAGGGTTATTGTAATTTAAAGGTGTCCCAGAGCAAGACACCCAACCCCTAACTGCTCCCGTTAATTAATAATACATTTACATTTTTATGAGGTCATATCATTTATAATAATATAATATAATATAATATAATATAATATAATATAATATAATATAATATAATATAATATCGTGTGTGTGTATAATATAATATCATATAATATGATATAATATCATATAATATCATATAATATGTATAAAAAACACATTAGTTGTAAAAGACATGTCTTTTCAACAGAAATCTCTTTACCCACTGGGCACACACAATACAACGCCCATACGCCGTGCATACGCCGTCCATACGACGTCCGAGTCAGACCTCAGTCAGCAGCTGTTTCGCAAAAAATACTTTGAAACGACGTCGACACACGTCTGACTCGGACGTCGTATGGACGGCGTATGCACAGCGTTTGGGCGTTGTTGTATTGTGTGCCCAGTGGGTAGAGACGTCTGTTGAAAAGACACGTCTTTGTGCAACTTGAATTATGGATTTTTTATTGCATTTTAAGTTTTAGATGGCTTTTCCCAACCCCGTAGCCTAAGTGAACGGTGAACACCAGTGATATTGTAAGTTTATTAAGTGGAATTCATAATTCATAATTGTCAATTATTGTTTCCCCCTTCCTATAAATGTCTTTACTTACTTAGGATCCATTAAAAAGTTAAAAGTAGCAATGAAAGAGACATATTTAATAATAACATTTTGCTGGGGACCCCCTGGAACCCCCCAAAGGACCCCTGGACACCACTTTGAGAACCAATTCTTAACGCTTTTTGAAAGTCCTGAAAAAAAAACAAGACTCGTGCAACAAAAATCGGCAAGACACACCATCTCCGGTTTATTTTACTTAAAAGAGAAATTTGATAAGATCAACATCATTTTAAACCCTCAATACTTTGTAAACTTGACTTTGGTTCTCTACTTGGTCTGCACCTTTTTTCCCTCTACACCACCCCCTGTCTCTCTCTCTCTCACTGCCTTAGCAGTGGTATATTGCGGTGGTGTACTTTTTGAATGGCCCCATACACTGAAATGTGTTGCCAGCTGCTCACATCAGAGCTACGCACATAGCAGGGCAGTGGAGTTGACTCCGGCTCATAATATCTACACAAGCTTTCATGCCAACAGCTCCGCAACTGAAGCCACTGCACAGTCTGACGTGTGTGTGTGTTGCTTGTGTTTGTGACATTCTGGAGCAGGATGTGAACAAGGCTTAGTCTGGTGGCTACACAGTCACAGTGAGGTGCCACACACACACACACACACACACACACACACACACACACACACACACACACACACACACACACACACACACACACACACACACACACACACACACACACACACACACACACACACACACACACACACACACACACACGCGCGCGCGCGCGCGAGCGCACATGCACCCACCCACGCACACACACACGCACGCACGCACATGCACACACACACACACACACACACACACACACACACACACATTCTGGGTCAGAGGCCCCCCTCTCTACTGAGACACCAGATGAGGATCATGAAACTGCTGTGTGTGTGTGTGTGTGTGTGTGTGTGTGTGTGTGTGTGTGTGTGTGTGTGTGTGTGTGTGTGTGTGTGTGTGTGTGTGTGTGTGGGGGGGCCTCAGCCTGACCTTAACTCACATGTGACACCAAAGGGGAGTATTAGGCAATATTGTGTGTGTGTGAGTGTGTGTGTGTGTGTGTGTGTGTGTGTGTGTGTGTGTGTGTGTGTGTGTGTGTGTGTGTGTGTGTGTGTGTGTGTGTGTGTGTGTGTGTGTGTGTGTGTGTGTGTGTGTGTGTGTGTGTGTGTGTGTGTGTGTGTGTGTGTCTGTCAAAGAGCTCATTCTGCATGAACAGCAGACAGAATTTTCCACTCCTCACCACTTCTGTCTGCCTAGCGTTGGTAAGCAGTTTGTAGACGCTGAGTCAAGATGTTTGTCAAATGCAATGCTAATACAGGTAACTGCAGGCCAATAGGTTACTACACAGTCAAATGTTCATTTAACATTAGAAATGGATAAATAGAGGATTTTTACTTGAATTATATTGATATATTTTGCTGTGCACTGCACATGAATAACAGCAGATAGATATGAAAAACTACTACTACTACTACTACTACTGCTGCTGCTCTACCATTACTCCAATTGACAACCACGTTGAATGTTTGTACGTTTGTAATTTTGTGCTTCTAAAGAACTACTTCATTTAGTTGCTGTTGTATCCATTTTTAGACATGAAGTACATCAAATACAATTCTCATGGAATTTACCTACCAATGTTGGTAGTGTCTGCAGATATAAAATAAAATGAAGCAATACTTTTGAATTTTGAAAAGGATATAGTCTGTGGGATACAGTATGCATACAGTATGTTAATGGATTTATTTGACAGTACATGAGCATGTTTGTTACCACTTATTTACTGGAGCAAGACTTAGCTTAGGTAAAAGTAATTTACTTACACATATTTAAAATACTTATGTGAAACGTCTGGCACTTCTCCAAGTCCCTTCAGTTCCTGAGATTAGCCTCAGCCACTTATTTATCAAAAGAACATGTATATAAATGTGTATACTGTATACAACACATTCATTTAACTCAGAGTGTACAAATGAAACCAAATAAAGTTAAAGATTGAATTAAAAAAGGAGACAGAGTCAGTTTGTTTCTGAGGAGATCTTTAAAGGTGCGTTCCTTACAGTGTTTATCCAGAGTCCTACATATATGAAGGCTCAAGCATATTTACACAACGTATAGATATATACAGTCCTTATATAGAAAAACAAAACTACTAACAAAAATAATCAGCTTCTTATAGCAGCAAAAAAGAAGGAACTAAAAAGAAAAATATATTTACAACTTTTTTCTCTCTCTCAGATGACAAGGCATATAATATAGTACACAGCACAAGCTTCATCTTCCCATTCTTAAGTATTCGTAATCTCTGAAGATATATATGGGCAACTGTCGCAATCATGCTCAACGCACAGACAGTCTGCTAAACACAGAGTCAGAGGTACACAGAGTTTGGTCTTGTTTGTTGACCTGTAAAATCACCATGATGACGTGGTTAACGATTCAGAAAATCCTTAGTTACAGCCAATGAGCAGCAGGATGCTGGAGCACACATGGCCGCCATTAATAAAAGGTGCAATGGCCAAACTCGGTCTACCTGCGCTTCTGTCAAAGTAAAAGAACAGCAACTAGAGAAAACATCTTCAAATGAATTAGAACAATTAAATGGAGACAGAATGGAGACAACCTGACGATCACCTCCGGTATTTCAGCCAAAGATTAAGTGTAAACCTGATGATTGTAAAGAACACAGAACGAGAATCAAACTGAGATGAGATGTTAACACTCTTTCCAGTCGCTTCATGTGCACTTGTGAACACAATCACACGCACACACACACACACACACACACACACACACACACACACACGCACACGCACACGCACACGCACACGCACACGCACACGCACACGCACACGCACGCACACACACACGCACACACACACACGCACACACGCACACGCGCACACACTCCAGTCCACATTTCTTTCTGTAACATATCTCCTGTTAACAATAACAGCAAATAGAATCTAAGGTTTTCAATATATTTTTCTTTTAAATAAAGTGAATGAAAGTGTCCTTTTTAAACAAGAAAGCTCAAAAAATAAATATCCACAGTTTGGATGTTTTTTCTTCTTTTTGCAAGACGATTAAATTATTTTTTTCTCTCTCTCTTTTTTAAAACTTTGTATGTGCAAGTTCTGTGCAATGTTAGACCCCTCTGTCTTGCAGAACAAAAACAAAACAATTTCAGCTGAAATCATTTTACATTCATTGATTTTACCCTTAAGTCACCTGATGGAATAATAAAAATTAAAAAAAAATCTCAATCTCCCACCAGGCAGAGAGAGAGGCCACTCTACCTTGACATTCCAGAGTTCTACAGTGAGAGGCTCGGGACATTAAGGAAAAACCCCATACCACACACTTCCCATTGTATTTATACCCAAACACCCAAGTTGCACTTCCAAGTTTCAAGGCCTGGTGTTTCTCCCCTACCCTTTTATTTTTCAAAATAAACACATGTGTGAGAATAGTGAGGGACCACAAGCATCTTGTATTACTTTTCAATGTAACATGGCATGATGCCTGACTTATATTTTAGTAAGCTCACAATGTGCCATAGTGCGACACATTGTGAGCTTGTAGATCGTGGTGTGCGACACCCGTGTTCACCTTGGTCATCAATCAACCCTAATAGTGACACACTGTATCAACAAGCTGCTAGTAAGACATCTACACCGTATTGGACTGTAACAGCAGCTATGTAATTGTCCCAAACTAAACTCCCAGATGCACTCAAAATGTGACTTTCAAAATCACCAAAACCCAGACCCAGCACAATCCTTCAGGTTAAACAGTACATGTTGGTTTTTTTATACATCGTGTTCAAACAAGAGAACAAGAACATCCAGCCATGCATTAGAAAAGAACGGTACCCCCTACCTAAGACAATATAAGAAAGAACAAGGTAATGATTTGTACAGGGTCACACATGCCAAACTCTGAACTGCAATTCACATACGTACTTAAACTGAAGTTGTGCGTGGTCATTTGCTGTATGGGCTGAGCAATTTGTATGTCATTAAACCCATCTGTTCTTTAAATATGCACCAATGGGTCTGTATTTTCCATAATTGTATCATTCCTGTTCTCCCTTTCGTTGTCTTAGTGTCATAGCCAGAGTGGGGGTCAATCAAGGATGCAACATACCTTTTTCTATTTCTCTCTGGAATTGTATACACACAAATGTAGCAATGGAACCAGTCAACCTGTTCTGAAAGGGCTAAACCCTCAACCACATATACCTACTTGTGAGACTTAAAGTTCACTTTTGACACAAAACAATCAGCATGTTAGTTCTCTCCTAACACCCAACAAAATATTTTTCCCCTTAAAGATTTTTTTCAAACAGCCAATGATTAACTAGTGAAAGAAAATGTTGCCGTTTACATGTGTTTCAATTAGCATTTTGCAACTGATTGACCTGAAAGGCAAACTAAACCCAAGAAAAGTTCCCACTCTAGGGCAGACATAAGCTAACATTACTAGCTAGCAGCTCTGAAAGGAATTAACCACCCAACACAAAGTGATTGAGAATTGTCAAAACATAAATACACATCCCTCCCCCCAATATTATTGCAATGATTGATCTGAATTGTCAGAAAACAAAAGGAAAGAAAAATCTAACATAGAACCTTGATGCTTTCATCTGCCATTCAAACTTCAAGTTTGGTTTTGCCCAGCATCGTACAGAAACATTCTAAAAAAAACACATTTTTAAGATTTCAGCTTATTACTTATGGTATACACTCAATAGTTAGTTATAGTAGTAAAAAGGAAAACAAATACACAACTTGCATGGATCTCCCGTTGTGGGTTTTGTTATACATTTTCTCGCCTGTAAGCAGTGGTGTAGTCCTCCGTATGCAGCTAACCAGAGTATATCTAATGATTTTACATGCTGCAAATGAACAGTATGCTACCTCCTGATTCGTACATCACCTTCTTCACAATGACCACTATACCACTGCCTATCCTTTACGTTCACCTGATGCCTTTTTGGTGAAACCATTTTGCATCCCTGCTGTTAGGCATTTGGTTCAATTGCTGTTAGGGATGCAACATTATGCAACCAGAGGCATGTCCTCGAGACAAACCTAGTGGAATAACCACTAACCAGGGAGGACGATGAAAGAAAGAGTATGGAATAGGAAAGGCGTCTTGTAGCATTTTGGAATTATGGCAGTGCACAAGCTGTTACTCTATTGTAAATCTGTGTAAATCTGTTCGTTTGTCAGGTCATAGTTGTGATGTATTCTTAATTCTTAATTTCTGGTAGTGTAATTCTGCCAAAGTTGCACATCTTTCCTTTCCTCTGTCTTTCTCTTTCTTCACCCCTCTTCTCCTTTAATAAAGGCAGGCTAATATCCAACCAGCGGTCTCAAAGTGATTCCCTCAGCAGCACGTGAAATCCTTGCTTCTACTTTCTTCTGATTGTTTAAACTGATCAGGATCAAGGGACCACAGGGAGTGACCCCATGAAAGTCAGGTAACCCTGACCATCTTGTTCCCTGTGCCGGAGTACAAATACTGACAATTCTAGGATTGAGATTTTACTGTTTTTTTAAGTGACACTCCCGGGATTTGCTGAGAAGTACACTTTACAGCAGGGTGTCCTTAAAAGGTCATTAGAACAGAGCCCAAACTGAGTCAATGGGGTCTTTGCCCTGGAATGCAGGGTCAATTAGACCCTAGCATTTGTCTAGTCTAACCGAGCGCTTCTCAAAGTGGGGTCCCAGAGTTCCTTGGGGGGTTCCAAATGGACCCTTACAGGTCCATAACTCTAAGAGTAATAGGTATACAAATGGAACGTGGCCTAATGCACACCAAACTGGTGGTTCTTGAAATTAAAACATTTGAGAGCCACTGGTCTAACCTATTTGGAGACTCCTATTAAGTAAATTCTGTATAATTCTACAACCCAGGTTCATTAAATATAGAGAAGCACTCTTATCTAAAGGGTACCTTAAAGACACAGCTGTCTAAATCCCCTACTGACCCAGGTTCATGCATTCAGCCAACCCAAGA
This sequence comes from Gymnoscopelus braueri, assembly GCF_963280865.1. Classification (NCBI taxonomy): domain Eukaryota; kingdom Metazoa; phylum Chordata; class Actinopteri; order Myctophiformes; family Myctophidae; genus Gymnoscopelus; species Gymnoscopelus braueri. The sequence goes on along the minus strand of NC_137613.1, from coordinate 39,109,438 downwards.
AACCCCAGACCCATTTTGGGTTCTGCTTTGCAGTTGCAAGAAACGCTGCCTTATAAGGTCCCTATAGTCTTAAAGCTACAGCCGCAGAGTACTGTAAAAGTCCACAAAATAGAGCGTGTTTGGCCCTGAACGCTATAGGCTTCATTTGGTGAACACAGTGCCTCGGCAGGAGACACCCAGTCAGCAGATGCACTCTCATCCATTGACTTCACCATCCATGAACGAGGATTCAATCGCTGCAGTCAGTTGAGGAAGAACTATTTTCAGCATTATTAAATGATTGCAACTTTGAGGAATAAATGTTCATTATTCAGGTTTTCACCAATTTACGTTGACTCCGATGATAATGAGGAAGGAAGGTGTGTGTGTGTGTGTGTGTGTGTGTGTGTGTGTGTGTGTGTGTGTGTGTGTGTCAGTGCCCTGAAGTTTCCTGTCCAGGCGGCTGCTCAATAGCACCTCCTACAGGCCCTGAGAGAGAGCGAGAGCGAGAGAGAGAGAGAGAGAGAGAGAGAAGGCAGTTCCTCTCCCCAACAAATATATCCTCCTTTCCAGCAAGATGTATAAATTATTGAGGTCTGAACCAATCAGGCAATCATGTTGGTCCTTCAGAACACTTAAGAGTTATTCACTTCAACCCAACATCACTCGACCATGATGCAATTTCTAGAAGTTCCTGTGGGCCCAGAAACATACTTGACTAGTAGATACCAGAATGGACCAGTTGATACAAGACTGGACCAGCAGATACCAGACTAGTACACCAGCATTTGGCACCATCAGTACCAAATCAGAGCAGACCAACATCAACCAACCCTCCTCTCTCTCATCAGTGTCTGTCTTTTAGGAAACAACTAATTTCCCAGCATTCATTCATCATTGTGGACAGTAAGAGCGAAGGGGGGTGGGGGGGGGGGGGGGCAAGGGGGTGAGTGAAGCAGCATCTTTGAGCTCTGGCATTCATCGTGCGATGATGTGGACAGTGATGTAATCTGTTTTCAGTGGTAACCCGTCATCTCCTGTTTGGTCCAGTCTGGCCAAGCATTCACAGAGTAGACTCGTTCTCCATGTGACAGGTAGCGGTCGTGGTGGTGGCGGTGGTGGCCTTGCCGTTCTTGTTGAGTTTCAGGAAGGTTGGTTTCTCTTCAACTACGGGGACAGATACTCCGCTGCCGTTGGCGTGCTCCAGCGCTTCTCTGACGCTTCTCAACGCTTTGGCTGACTCGCCCTCCCTGGTCAATCACGATTACAAGAGATAATTATTTTAATTAAGAAATCTGTTCAGATACTGAGCCATGACTATTTCATGCCAAAGCTTTGTGCTTACGTAACTTATAATTTCATAACTTCTCCTGTACGCACCAAGTGTCCCGTGAGGCTAATTTACTGCTTAAGCCCAGAAGTAGTTTACTCACCCGGTGTTGGGAGAAGGGTAAATGACCAAGAAGCAGGCGGTGAGGAAGCCGAGTAGGGAGCCCCCGGAGGCCACCATGGGAATGACACTGACCGTGCCCACCGCCTCCACTACAGCACCCAGAGCTGAGGCCACCAGGATCTGACTGATATACACCTAGAGCCATCCCAACACAACATCACACACAGCAGTCATTTTAAATCTGTCAGAAGAAAGAATGAAAGACATTGAAACTGCGAAAACAACAAAGGTAAGAACGCCCACCTGGCAGGATAGGATCGCACAGTCGATACCGAAGCCTCTCCGAGAGTTACCAGGACTGTGCTGGATGTACTAGAGAACAGAGAGATCAATGTCAGGAGCTCAAATTACCATTTCAAAGTGGTGTTAAGGTATATACATATAGTATGAGTGTGTGAGTGTGTGCTATGTATTGTATTGTTTGTACCTCTTTCATCTCATGGTATTGTCCTAGCAGAGCATAGGGACAATAGGAGATACTCATGGAGATGACACCCATGGTGCTAATCATTACCATGGCAACGTACACATTAGGGAACATCGCCATGACAGCCGTTCCTGTGGAGAACAAAATAAGACTTCAGTAAGTAATGGCGTCCAGTTACTGGACAGCTGCTGTGCTCCTCAAAGACCTATTCTTATGTATTGAACACTATTCTAGAGCTCTTCACTGGTCCAAAATGACCCGAACCCTAATGGACTTTGTTCCGAGATCTGATTGGTTCTGAAATGTTCTTTAAAATGACGGAGCGAACCCTAACGTTCCGAGATCCGATTGGTTCCAACATGTTTTGGACCCGTATCCTAACTGGACCCGTGCAATTTGTTACGAGATCTAATGTGTTCTGAGATATTATAGAACCGACACAAACTGTTGGGTATTATATGGACCGCCTGACAAACCTAATAATCTCTATTACTAGTAGATGACAGCTATAGCCTACTATATATATATAATCGCAAACCTTTGACTCGCTCTCTCAACTCATTAAAAAGCTGGTTGCCTGGCTACCAGCTGAGTTTGCCCAGCTCAACTTTTCCCCCTTACTTTGCGCTGCAGTAATCTGATCCTAGGTCACCCTAAATCATCACGTGAGCTACACAGCACCTCATGCAAATCTGTCCGGATCAGCGCTGAGTACGGGTCTTTTCTGATCCAATCAGGTATGACACAAAATAATAAACAGACACAGGATCCGAGGTAATAGAATCTGAACCGACCCGGACCTACTGTAATTGACCATAATAAAACACGGACCTGAACCCATGAGGATCTCGGGCATTGTCGGTTCAGGTAGACCCCTGAAGACCTCTATTCTACTGAACATTATTCTATTTGACTCTGCAGTGGTACATACCGATTGAGAATCCCAATGTTCCCAGGATGTAGATGACCTTGATGCTAAGGTCAAAGTTATCCAGGTACTTCTGAAGAAGAGCTGAATGGAGGAAGACGAGGGGGAGAAAGAGGGAAGGGAGAGGAAAGTGTAATGTTAAATTAACCACTTAAACTCTATATTTACCGGGGTCCCCCGGGGTCCATCCTTGGCCCATTCCTTTTTTCCCAGTACCCAAATTTTTTGTCTATAATATGCTTGAGAGTGTGCATCTGCCTCAACTAATTACGCCATACAGTATATACAGTACTGTTTTTGAAAGATTTTCCCAAAATAGTCAATGTCTGTGATGATTAAACAAGCACACATTCAACTACGAGCCTCTGGTGTGATGTTCTCTCTCTGTGCGTGTGTGTGAGTGTGTAGACGCATTATTACTACCTGAACAAGCAGCAGCAGTCATGGCGTATATCACCAGTCCCCAACATCCCATCTGGACTCCTTTGTGGTAGTTGGCTAAAGCCGTAGAGTTGAGAGGAGCCTATAAGAAGCAGATAGACACACACACACACACACACACACACACACACACACACACACACACACACACACACACACACACACACACACACACACACACACACACACACACACACACACACACACACACACACACACACACACACACACACACAATTAGGCATCGTGCAAGCACATTCATGTATTTATCTGTGTTTTGGTATTCATCTTATAGGTGTGTGTGTGTGTGTGTGTGTGTGTGTGTGTGTGTGTGTGTGTGTGTGTGTGTGTGTGTGTGTGTGTGTGTGTGTGTGTGTGTGTGTGTAATTAGAGATGAAAATGCTGAGTGCGTTTCTTTTGCAGGCATACGGTGGGTTGGGGGGTGCTGTTATGTAATCTACTGCAGCCTGTGGGGCAAGGTGAGGAGGGTGTACTGTGTGTGTGTGTGTGTGTGTGTGTGTGTGTGTGTGTGTGTGTGTGTGTGTGTGTGTGTGTGTGTGTGTGTGTGTGTGTGTGTGTGTGTGTGTGTGTGTGTGTGTGTGTGTGTGTGTGTGTGTGTGTGTGTGTGTGTGTGTGTGTGTGTGTGTGTGTGTGTGCGTGTGTATGTTTTAGTCCTTACAGTGGGGTCTCCTTCATAGATGACTTGTCCCATGAAGTCAGTGTAGAAGACAGCCTCGGCTATGATGGAGAACCAGGTGAGTAAGTGACACACACACAACCTGAGTAACTCTGGAGGCATCTTCAGCATGGACAACCACAGTAACTTCACTGTGGTCTCCACCTGGAGACAGAGACAAAGAGAGAGCAAAGGCCGGGAGGAGAAAGAGAGAAACGGAGGAGAGGGAGAGGGGGAGAGAGAGGAGAGAGAGAGAGAGAGACAGGGAAGAGAGAGAGGCGGAAAGAGAGAAAGGAAGTGGGGCAAAGTGTTAAAATGATAAATGTAGTGTTTGTCTTTTCTGTTCATGTCCATTATAGCCCTCAACCTCTACCACCTCCCTGTTCTCTACCATGCATTCAACACCTCTCTCTTTAGCCATCTACTATATCTATCCATCCATTTCTTCCCATCTATCAATTCATCCATCCATCCATCATCATTCCCCCCTCTATTCATCCATCTACTGTATCCATCCATCCATTACCTCTCCCTCTTCACTCTCGGTGTCTCCACTGGAGGAGTTGGTATTTCCACTCTGATGTCTGTTCCTCTGTCGTCTCTTCCTGTGTCTGGTCTCCACTTCATACAGGTCGTTCATGCTGCGTGACGACTTGATGAGCAGGGCAGCGTTGGCCCTGCGGTAGCGGTAGCGGTGGCTCCCCACGCGCCCGTAGTACGAGAACGTACAAGACGGCTGCCGGTAGAACGTGTGGCGACGCCGAGACTGGCCGGTGCTGGCAGCTGTAGAAAGACACAGATAGAATGATTTAACCACATGTACCACCTGTTCTGGGCATGTCATAATAGGCGAACATTTGGGGAAAATAGGTGAACATTTGTCGTAAAGCCAAATCTACATCCTCACAATGTGTCATTGCTCAAAATTGTTATATATACAGTACATACATAAGCACACACACACTCACTCACTCACACACTCTCACACACACTCACACACTCACACACACACAGTGTCACTTTTCTACTTTATCTTTATTATTCTTTGGAAAAAAATATAATTATAATAATTTTACGGCAGGTTAAAAGTAGTTTTTAGCAATCACCTATTTATTCTGTTTTATTTGTTGCAATGCACAAGTTATGAACTATGCCTCAGATCTCACCTTTGACCATTCCAACACGGTGGGCCTGTCCTTTCTCACTTAGCCCGTTAACACGGGCTCTGCTAGCGTTAGCTACGTTGGCTAACAGTCGGCCATTTGGCGTCTGCGGCTCGTTAGGGTGTTGGTTGCTTAGCAATGCCTCCTGTCCTTCATCTTCATCCATTTCCTGTAGGAAAGCGGAGACGCGGGAGATCCGCGGGCCCGCAGGTTGTGAGGGTGTGAGGTGGTTGTTGCTATGGGGGCGAAGCAGGTCTTGGCTTCCTGTGCTGCTGCTGCGTCTGTGATTGGCCAGCCGGGTCGGGGAAGAGCTGCGATTGGAGGTGAAAAAGGAAGCAGTTCTGGGTGGTGAGCCATGGTAGGACGAAAGGTGGTCGGCAAAGATGGATGGCTCGATGTGGCGCAGAAACAAAGCATCATGGTCTAGGTCGATAGTAGCGTCTGCCATGGCTAGGACACTGTCACTTTTACCTAGGAAGAAGAAACAAACATACAGAGGGATCAATTAATTTATACGTATGGATATAGTCTAGAGAAAATGACAAAAGACGGAGTCTAAAAACAGCGTGGCTTCCATGAGGAACTTGGACGTCAACCAGTAAAAATGATAGAAACAGACAGAAATAAAAGAAGGATTGTGTGAGAAAGAGAAAATGAGAGAGACAGAAAGAAAGTGAATGAAAGAAATGTCTTCTTTGGACTCTCCAAACTTACTCCTAACAAGCTCCACCTCCAGGAAGTCCATGTCACCGCGCTCTGATTGGTCATCTCCGTAGGGGTCAAAGAAGTCATAGCTGTCAATCATCTCATCCTCTCCAATGATCTCCAGGTGGGGGGCGGTACCGAGAGCCCTGCCATTAGCCGAAGGGTGTGGGTGAGCGGGCTCCGGACTCTCCTTCATCGTAGAGTAGATGTATTTTAATGGACAATTAATTTTGACTTACCAAACCATACAAACACACACACACACACACAGCGCGTACCTCTACAATCCGGTCATGCAGGGGGGAGTATTGCTGTTCCTCTATGCTGAAGAGATGCAGGACTACAGAGATGGAGAAGAGGATAGCAGCGAAGACGAACAGGATCTGCTCCTGAGACTTGAACACCTGGCCCAGGAAGGTGTGTGTCCAGTCTAGACCCCCCAGAGCATAGCCCACTGCACCTCCAAGACCTACACACACACACACACACACACACACACACACACACACACACACACACACAATGAGAGAGAGGGGAAGTGAGGATGAGAGATTGTCCAGTCTAAAATCATCACATGTACAGTACAGTATGTGCACACCTACCCATGTGAATTAGCCCACTGCCCACAGTAAATATCAGGGGTGTTTTTTTTCTTTCTTTCTTTTCTTTCATTTACAACTTTAGATTTTTTTTAATTTTCAAAAAGTTAAAAAATCCATGTAAAAAAGAGAAATGAAAGAAATTACATGAACAAAAAAATCGAACTTACGAAGTAGTGAAAATAGCACATCTATAAGGTCACAATGTGTGAGCTTGTACATGTGCTATTTTCACTATAGTTTCAAATTTCTCTTTTGGGTCTCAAGCTACAACGTTTGGGAACCACTGGATTAGCCTATGTACATGCATACACACTGTATGTACAAATAAAGATCCTCTGTCAAGTTTGATGGTCAAGGAAATGAAATGAGTACTTGATGGTCTGAATGAGATGGGTCTGTGCATGCTGACATGGAGACAATATATATGACACAGCGATGAAGCAGATGGTCCATGTTTCATATCACAGTTAATTTGGGCTTATTTACAACATGTTGTAGAATGCTGCGGGCTGAACATTCGCTGGTCGCTTGCTTGTGCACTGGGAGACTAGGTGCAAGCATCTACGTGTGTGTGTGTGTGTGTGTGTGTGTGTGTGTGTGTGTGTGTGTGTGTGTGTGTGTGTGTGTGTGTGTGTGTGTGTGTGTGCACGCGCATGCGTGTGTGTGCGTGTGTGTGTGTATAATATGTCACTGTACGTTTGTACAGTCTGTATCAACAGTGACTATGAGAATGAATATATGCACTTTGTCAATGACTGTAATGACTGTAATGTAATGTAAATGTACATTGCAGTATTTATATTGATATTGAATATACTGATACAGTATATCAACATTAAATCAACAGTATATCAACATTGAATATACAGTATGTGTGGATATTAAGATTCTCAACAGTTATTCATTATAGACATCTGTGAATGCTCTGTTCAACATCCCAGTAGTCCATGTGCAAGTCAAGGAGGAGTCAGTAATCCAAAAGAACTGACTGTGCCAGACACAAAGCAAGAGTAAGTAATAAAGAACAGAACAGACAGTTCAGGTCTTAAGTTTTCATATGGAGGTCAGGCTTGGTTGTTGAGCCTGATGGCTACTGGCACAAAGGACTGTTCACGTCTCTTTGTGTCCCCCAACTATGAATCTCCTAAAGCAGCAAGGATGATGTGAATCAACATATGTACAGTGTGTGTGTGTGTGTGTGTGTGTGTGTGTGTGTGTGTGTGTGTGTGTGTGTGTGTGTGTGTGTGTGTGTGTGTGTGTGTGTGTGTGTGTGTGTGTGTGTGTGTGTGTGTGTGTGTGTGTGTGTGTGTGTGAGATGTCTACCTGCTGAAGCAGCATGGATGTTGAGCGCCATGTCTTGTTCCTCTGTATCGGCCACGTCCAGCAGGTACGCTCTGATTGGTCCCTCTGTGGCGTCAGCGCAGAAATCCAAAACCACCACCCCCAGCACGGTAAGAACGATCCCTATTGGCTGACTCCCCACCTCATCACCCAGTGCCAGACCTTAACAGGTAGGGAGGAAAACGGTACAGAGAAATAGAAAATTGTCTGTCAAATTTGTGTTTTGTTAAAGGGGACAGGAGAGAGGAAAAACCTTTGGAGAAATTGACATTCTAAGTCCGGAGGGACCATTTCAATTATTTTCAAAGATTTCTTATTTCACAGAATATCTTTTTTTTTAAATATCTTTAATGCATTTCAAATTAGTCCTTCAAAAGATGCAACACAAGAGACACAGCTGGTGTCACAATATGATGCACATAATACACAACAAATCTAAGCTACGTTTACACTGTATATTGCCTACTGTACCTACGACAAGCTACCTGATAAGTTATAACACACCCGACATGCCTACTTGGGTGGAAACATGTTCCCAAGATAGGGCTATACTCCCGAGGTCTCGGTATGAATACACATGTATTCATCACTCGACACAGTGACAAACCATCGTTGCGCAGCGCAAGCCTTTGGAAATAATGGTTTTCAGAGCTCGGCGGTGCCATTGTCGCATTGTGTCTGAAAGCCCGCTGCCCTCTCTGGGAAACTCACCTTACTCCCACAGAATGGCACACAGCATGATAAGTGTGTGCGTGTGTGTGTGTGTGTGTGTGTGTGTGTGTGTGTGTGTGTGTGTGTGTGTGTGTGTGTGTGTGTGTGTGTGTGTGTGTGTGTGTGTGTGTGTGTGTGTGTGCGTGGGCGTGTGTGTGCGTGCATGCAACTGCATATGAGAGGCTGTCTGACGTAGCATGACTTTACAAACTCACAGGAACTCTATTTATGAGTTTGAAACAAAAAATGCTCATAGTAAGAGTTCTGTGTGTGTGTGTGTGTGTGTGTGTGTGTGTGTGTGTGTGTGTGTGTGTGTGTGTGTGTGTGTGTGTGTGTGTGTGTGTGTGTGTGTGTGCGTGTTTGTGTGAGACTGTGTGTATGTGGGACAATGAAGCGGCGGCACCAGTCACTAGCCCGGCAGACAGACAGGAAGTGAATTGTGATTGGTGGAGAGGGGGGCACAAACAGGAAGCATTTCCCTGTGAACTGCCGGCTCCTGTGTTCCCATGTCAACAAACACACACACAGGTTACTACAGCTTTCCCATGCCCCCCACATACATACACACACACTTTTTCACTTGTTTTCCTTATTTCCTCTCTCTCATTCACACAGATACAGGTCATTGCTGCTTTCCCATATTAGCCCCACTGGCACGGTGCCCACACACACACACACACACAGCCCTAACAAGACCCGAGTGCCACCTCCCCAGAGAAAGTGTGCTGAGCTGCTTTCCCAGAAACGCCTCTTGTCAGCCTGGGCACACACAGCGACGCAGAGAGATGAATAGTGCAATACAAACTCAGGGAGTGCACAAAGGTGCCCACATGGACCTGTAAGGGTCCATTTGGGTACAAAATGGTTAAGGGGCGGCAGTGGCTCAGGAGGTAGAGCGGCCGCTTGGGATTCGGAAGGTTACCGGTTCAATGCATTGCATGGTTTCCTCCACCTTCGGTGTGTGAATGTAATGCATGTGTGAATGTTACTTCACATCAAAAGCATCACAAATGGCAGTAATGGTATTCTGTTTTTTGCTTTCTCATTTCTGAAAGGTTACATACTGTAAGTGTGCATGTATTATGGATAATGTTGCAGTTTATTACTGTACGTTTGTGCGTTCATGTACAGTATATTAAACAGGTTAATAAGTAATGTGTGTACGTGTATGTGTTTAACAAGTGTCTTCGGGTCAGAGGTGACGACGATCCCTCTTAAATGCTTTGGAGGCTGTCTTCATCATCTGTTACTATGGCAACCTACTCCGTCACCGTAGCAACACACACATAATGTCACTGTGTGCACGCGAGTATTATTCACAGTTAATGTCTCAGTTAACGTGCGAAATGATAATGTTAGTGTGCGTACGTGCATGCATGAGTGTGTGTGTGTGTGTGTGCGTGTGTGCGTGTGTGTGTGTGTGTGTGTGTGTGTGGCTAATGACATGTGTGTCCGGAACAATGCTTCTATAGATAGCCCAGCAATCATTAACTGTGTGAGGTGGTAATCAATACTTTTAATTGCCTTGTGTGTAAATTATAGTTACATGTGACCTTGGCATGACATTCTGGTGATGTGATAAGCTGTGGGATTTGATCAGGACGACAACAAATGAGGGCAGGTCACACCCAGTCCATAAGGGTACCAGTGTGTGTGCGCAAGTGATGTTTTATCGAGTACAGTTCTTCCACTGCAAGACTGCAAATACGGAGACGGAGAGAATGATGCTCCCTCTCTTCTGTGTTATCTTTCATCTTAAGCCTGATTTATATTTCATCGTATGACGATGTTGCACACCGAAAACAGAAACGATTTTCAGTATGCGGAATTGTTAATTGTGCAGACATTTCTTTAGCTTTTCTTTACTTTGTAGGAAGTCCCAAATCTTTTTAAAATTAACTGTGTTTACCTCATACCACTGTGATTTGTTTGCCAGGCGTGAATCAAAAGGTGTTCGTTGAAGTGCTTTGCATCACAATTATTCCTAGAGGCAATTTTTGTCTGCCAAGCTGCCTCTTTCAATGCATTTTGACTTAAGAGATTATATTTGTCTGAAAGCTAGCAGCTAGTCCTTTTTGCACGTTAGTATATGATCTATTAAAAAATAGTATCCTCTGTTGATCATAAAGGATTCTAAATCTCCCACTTCTTTTCCTTCTCATTTTCTCTCTCTCTCTCTCTCTCTTATATAAATAAGGGAATAAGGGAATATATGGTAATTTCTAGGCCTGACCTCGACTAAGTCGACTAGTCGACTGGTTAGTCGCGGGGGGTCCGAGTCGACTGCGTGTCTCTTAGTCGAATCTAGTCAACAAAAAAAAACAACAAAAAAAGTGTTTTGGCCCTATTTTTATTTTTATTTTTTTATATTAGTCGACTGCCAGTCGACTATTGGCAATTAGTCGCCAATTAGATTCGACTAAACAAATCCTTAGTCGGGGACAGGCCTAGTAATTTCAAAACTGGGTGACCTTAAAGGACGACTTCACCCATTTTCAACCTATCTTCATATAATTGGTCCTTAGCTCCTCACTAATGCTCATGATAAAATGGCGCCATTTTTTCCTACTTGGTCTGTTCTTCACTTCAGAAATTCACCTACCAGGGACATCATAGTTAGGCAGATAACTTTTTCCAAACATTTCTTTTTTTTAATCTATTTTTATTAACGCGAGAACAATGGCTTCCATTATAGCATGCTAACGTTCCAGGAATAGAAAGCTTGCCGTTTCAATTAGCTTGGATTCCCCATCGATGATGTCACTGGTAGGCAGGTTTCTGAACTGTCCACAGCAGCCCTCTGAGACACAGAGTGAGTAGACAGAAATGGTACCATATTATAATGATCATTAGTGATGACCAATCATATGAAGATAGGTTGAAAATGGGTGAATTATATAACTCTACTGTGTCCCATCTTTCTAGAGTGACTGAATTGTCAGCTGAATGAGGCGACACACACACACACACACACACACACACACACACACACACACACACACACACACACACACACACACACCACACACACACACACACACACACACACACACACACACACACACACAACACACACACAAACACACACAACACACACACACACACACACACACACACACACACACACACACACCCAGTCCATAAGGGTACCAGTGTGTGTGCGCAAGTGATGTTTTAATCGAGTACAGTTCTTCCACTGCAAGACTGCAAATACGGAGACGGAGAGAATGATGCTGCCCCTCTCTTCTGTGTTATCTTTCATCTTAAGCCTGATTTATATTCATCGTATGACGATGTGCACAACCGAAAACAGAAACGATTTTCAGTATGCGGAATTGTTAATTGTGCAGACATTTCTTTAGCTTTTCTTTACTTTGTAGGAAGTCCCAAATCTTTTTAAAATTAACTGTGTTTACCTCATACCACTGTGATTTGTTTGCCAGGCGTTGAATCAAAAGGTGTTCGTTGAAGTGCTTTGCATCACAATTATTCCTAGAGGCAATTTTTGTCTGCCAAGCTGCCTCTTTCAATGCATTTTGACTTAAGAGATTATATTTGTCTGAAAGCTAGCAGCTAGTCCTTTTTGCACGTTAGTATATGATCTATTAAAAAATAGTATCCTCTGTTGATCATAAAGGATTCTAAATCTCCCACTTCTTTTCCTTCTCTCTCTCTCTCTCTCTCTCTCTCTCTCTCTCCTCTCCTCTCTATCTCTCTCTCTCTCTCTCTCTCTCTCTCTCTCTCTCTCTCATCTCTCTCTCTCTCCTCTCTCTCTCTCTCTCTCTCTCTCTCTCTCTCTCTCTCTCTCTCTCTCCTCTCTCTCTCTCTCTCTCTCTCTCTCTTCTCTCTCTCCTCTCTCTCTCTCTCTCTCTCTCTCTCACTCTCTCTCTCACTCAATCACTCACACGCAGGCACCCACCGATAAGCGATCCATTGAGAAACAGTGCCACTCCCAGTAGTGTTCAATGCACAGGGCCAGTATGAAAGGTCTTCTCCTCCCCCATGGCAGAGTGCAGCGGTCACTGGCTGATCCAATGAGAGGCGTGAACATCAGACCCAGTATAGGACTCAGGAACCAGGTTAAACTGTAGTACTGCTCTGGGAGACCTGGGAAGGGAGAGATAAATAGTTTAGGGCATATCCGTTACTCCTGACTGTACAGTGAAAATTGGACAGAGAAAAGGTTTGTGTGAGTGTATCTGTGAGTTTGCCTGTGTGTGCTAGATTAGATAGATTACCCACAATTTAAATTTAATTATGTGTAAAAATAAATTGCATGAATGAATGCAAGGGTTAGACATTTGACACAGGTTATGAGCTGGATTCCAACCTAGATCATTGCAAGCAGGTCAGTGCCACATTCAGCAGGACACCTCACATCTAAATGATGTCACGGCAATGCAAGGCAACTTTATTTATACAGCACCTTTCATACACCTAAATCACTAGGTGGCATGAATAACATTCTGATCCAGAGTGAAATTCCCTTGTTGTATTTAAAGTACTATTTGATGAGTTATGGTCAGTTGCAACATTCGATGAAGATTCTCTCTGAGACCTGGCTTTTATCAAGTCAAAGAACAGGTTGTCCAGTGTGTTTGTAGTGCATTAGATAATGACTTCATAGTGCTTCATGTCCTGTTCATTTGACTTCAACCCATGCATGTCTGTTTTTGTTTATGGCATCAACATTAACTAGAAATACCGCATCGCGTCGGGGTTGTATGCCTCCACCGACAAGTTGCAGCTTACATCCATGTCTGTCCACATCTGAAGGAATTTAATCAAAGTTTTTTTTTGGGGTGAAAGGTAAGTCATTTCTGAGGTCACAATGAGCTTAACCTTTGACAATTGACCACCAAATTCTAATCAGTATATCCTTGAGTCCAAGTGGATGTTTGTGCCATATACGGTATATTGCAATTCCCTCCAGGTGTTTCTGAGATATTGTGTTCATGAGAATGGGAAGGACTGTCACATTGACATTGTGTGAATTATACATCTACACAAATAGACTCAACTAATTACCATAGTCTAGATGTGGTTTCGAACCTGGGGTTCAGGCCCTCATTTGCAAAAATGAGTCTTGCACATGTGATATAGTTGTTTGACAAAGTATGAATGAGCCTTCAAGACAAAAAAGAATAAAAGCTTGGAGATGGAGTTATTGTTGTTTCTGACCAAGAGCACTTGACACATGACACAAAATTGTGTGTGACATCTGGACTGGGAAGGAGTTTACAAAAGAGAAGTTGAAGGTCCCATAAAATGCAACATACAATAACAGATTAATCGCAGAACACAATTTTCGTTTTTCAAGTGACTGTGTGTGTGTATATCAAAGTGTCAAAGATGTCAAATAGAAAATATCCAGTGGGAATATATGGTAATTTCTAGGCCTGACCTCGACTAAGTCGACTAGTCGACTGGTTAGTCGCGGGGGGTCCGAGTCGACTGCGTGTCTCTTAGTCGAATCTAGTCAACAAAAAAAAACAACAAAAAAAGTGTTTTGGCCCTATTTTTATTTTTATTTTTTTATATTAGTCGACTGCCAGTCGACTATTGGCAATTAGTCGCCAATTAGATTCGACTAAACAAATCCTTAGTCGGGGACAGGCCTAGTAATTTCAAAACTGGGTGACCTTAAAGGACGACTTCACCCATTTTCAACCTATCTTCATATAATTGGTCCTTAGCTCCTCACTAATGCTCATGATAAAATGGCGCCATTTTTTCCTACTTGGTCTGTTCTTCACTTCAGAAATTCACCTACCAGGGACATCATAGTTAGGCAGATAACTTTTTCCAAACATTTCTTTTTTTTAATCTATTTTTATTAACGCGAGAACAATGGCTTCCATTATAGCATGCTAACGTTCCAGGAATAGAAAGCTTGCCGTTTCAATTAGCTTGGATTCCCCATCGATGATGTCACTGGTAGGCAGGTTTCTGAACTGTCCACAGCAGCCCTCTGAGACACAGAGTGAGTAGACAGAAATGGTACCATATTATAATGATCATTAGTGATGACCAATCATATGAAGATAGGTTGAAAATGGGTGAATTATATAACTCTACTGTGTCCCATCTTTCTAGAGTGACTGAATTGTCAGCTGAATGAGGCGACACACACACACACACACACACACACACACACACACACACACACACACACACACACACACACACACACACACACACACACACACACACACACACACACACACACACACACACACACACACACACACACACACACACACACACACACACAGAAGTCAAGCTGGAAGTCAAGCTGGTTCCCAGATTCACCCCTCCAATCTTTCGCAATCTAACACATACGTACTCAATTCTAATGGTTCAATCTCGGATTCTTGTGGATCGTATGTTTAATATCTGTGGATATTAAGTTATGCCCCATGAAGGGTTCAAATATTGTTGTCAAGCCTGACCCAGGTTTTGTTTGGCAAGTTATAGGACACCAGATGTATAATGATGCACTAAATATCCAGCCGTACAGAATGTTTTGTCCTTCAGATATACGAATATATAATTTAACACTACATTTTTGTTAAACTTATTACTGTCACTCAGGTTAATATTCTAGGGCTATTTGTGAAATTGTGACTGACTGTGACAAACTTGTTATGCTAATGTGCATATTTTTGGATTGCATTGAAATGCACTGTCACATGTTGGCCTCATATAGCCTTATTGGCCGAACACTTTGTTTGGAGCTGAACTGCTTTAATGTTCAAACATTGTGTCTCATTATCAGTTTGAGTTCAAACTTAGCCTAGTTAAAGCTTAAATGGCTTCTTCTTTTTTTTTTATGTGGTGCAACTGGCTCCAGGTGTGGTTTTCATTTAGTCTGTAAGTTATGAATTCATACACAGTAAAAGTCTTAGTGTTCATTTAATTCAAATGAGTGTACAAATGGAACAAAATGGACCCATCACGTCATTTTTCGGAGTTAAAGCAACAATGAGGATTTTACAATGTAGGCTGCAGGTAAAGTAAAGTAATAAGTAACAAGTTACTTTTGGCAGGGAGTAATATGTAAAGTAATATTATTACTTTTTAAACAAGTAACAAGTAATATATAACTGTTTTTGAGTAACTTGCCCAACACTCATGCTTGCATTGATTAATGTGTAGTATCAAAGGGGAATGAGCCACACCTCCAAATTCGCATATCCCCCCACGGGTATGGACTAGTTGTAATAATTTACCAACCACGGACCAACCACAGACTTCCGTTTCAGCACCAGCCAATCAGAGACTTATCTTAGTTTTTCTCGGGCAAAACCCAGACATTCTGACATGTGATTCAGACTAGAGCCCTTAGTTCCACTCCTGACCATTCCCGCCCACGCCCGTTTCATTTCTGACCACCCGCAGTTAATTTCTGACCGCTGCTCCTGCCCGCATACATCATTTAAGTGCCATTAAGTCCGGCATTATCCTGCAATATTATCGTCTAGCCCTGCATAATCCTGTATTATTTCCATTGGGCGCAAAAACATTACAAACAAACACAGAATGAGAGAGAGCGAGAGAAACAGCCATTACAGCACCATGGACAGCAACACAGGCTGGCATTTAAAAAAAACGCCCGCTCACGCAACCTTTGCGTTGTCGAGTCCCGTGGGACCCTGATACAGCGCTCTAATTCAGACCCTCCCGTTTCTGGAATTAATTACGTAAGACGGTGGATCTGACCATCATGTGAGACTAAAGGTCCTTACACACCGGGGCGAATTCTTCATGCGAATAAATACTTTTTTTTTAAAAACCTTATAAAGTCAATGCAAGCGTCCACATCAGTTTCGCGAAGCGAAAAAGCGTCTTTTAATTATTCGGAACGAGTCTGAATTTTGCGTATATTCGCATATTCGCCGGTGTGTAAGGACCTTAAGGCTATGTTTAGAGTAGCAGCCTAAAACCGATTTTTGGCCTATCCAGATTGGAATGAGATAGGTGTTTATCAAGTCTGAACAGAAAAAAAAAAACTGATTTGAACCACATTCCTAGGTGGTTTGAAATGTGATTCAAATCCTATTTCTAAAGATGTATCTCAGTTTGGACGCTTGGGCACTGAAGCCTGATTGATCTACAAGCTCACTCTCGTTACCACAGCAACCAATGTTAATCGGTTAGGAATAAAATAAAATAATAAAATCCATCTGATCACTTCACATGGCAAATCACAGTGTGGATAGTCGGTCCTAAAGATCAGATTGGAGAAACAAATTGGATATGCCTGCAGTCGGAGGAAAGCCTAATGCATCGCTAATTGTTACAGATCCAAGACTCCGAGTCTGCATCTGGTTCTGGTTCTTTAAACATGGAGAGAGTGTCATTGATGTTCTGACTGTGCTGTACTGGGGCAGAAAATGTGATTCCTTGAACTGGAACGCAATAAGGTGAGATTTAAGAGAAGATTTGAAATGCACAGTCCAATGGGAGCACAGCAGTACAACAGGCGATATTGCTATTGTCCTGTGCCACTGTAGCTAGGGCTGTCATGATCGTGACATCTAATATCAACGATTTAATTGTGTAGATAGAACATTGGAACATGTAAAAAAACATTACATTTCTGTTTGGCTTTTAAGCTTTGTAAACAAAAGTTTCACAGGGCAGATATGACAAATATAACTAATATACAAAGAAATTACTGACATATTTAATAACTATAATTAACCAAAAGAAATGTATGTCTACAAGCTTACAACACGCTTTTTTATTTTGTTATTTTATTTTCAATAATCATGATGATTATGCAAAATAATTGAGATTATCTCAAATAATTGCGATTGGGTGATTATGTAATAATTGTGACAGGGCAGGCCTAACTATAACACTACTGTACGGGTCGCTGTGGGCCATAACCGAGGCTTGACCTCTTGTCACTGCAGTGACCAAGTCTTGGGAACCCTGTAACCACAGAGACTCCATCACCTCCACTTCCTGTCTCCTAAAATGGTCAGGTCATTCATACAGCACTTCCTCTTCTGGGGTTTGTTCATATAAAATATAACCGGTTTGTTCTTTATCCCAGAAAAGCCCTATTCTCTTTGTCTCTCTCTCCATCTCTCCCTCCCTCTATCCCCCTCATTATTTCACACGCCAACATACACAGACACAGCACCTGTGTGTGTGTGTGTGTGTGTGTGTGTGTGTGTGTGTGTGTGTGTGTGTGTGTGTGTGTGTGTGTGTGTGTGTGTGTGTGTGTGTGTGTGTGTGTGTGTGTGTGTCTGTGTACAAAAATTAAAGGTTTAAAACACCCAGGCGCATGAACACAGCACATATGCACGCACATTATGCAAACACACAACACTAGCACACACAATGCACGCGCGCGATCGTGCACACGCATGCACATGCACACGCACACACACACACACACACACACACACACACACACACACACACACACACAGTGTTCATAAACTGACACTATGTTAAACGTCAAACAAAGCCATAAAGTGGAGACAAAGCAGCAGATAGGAATCTGTCTGTCTGTCCGTAAGGTTTGTCAACATCAAAACAGGAAAACAGATTTGAGTAAATAGTTCCCACACAAATACATACAAAATGCACACGCACACACACGCACACACACACACACACACACACACACACACACACACACACACACACACAGTGCAGAGAACACAAAACACACAAACACACCTTGAAAAATAAAGGCCACGGCTCTGTTCCCACATACGCATGTGGAACAATACTGAGTGAAAAGCAGGAAACATTTACTATGAGGCGGAGAGACGGAGAGAGAGATGAAGACTGAGAAAAATAAATCTACAAGAAGGGAAGGGGGAAAAGAGTGTGAGAAAGAGAGGGAGAGACAGTGAACCAGAGAGAAAGAGGCAGAAAGGGGGAAACTGGGATGGAGAGAGAGAGAGAGAGAGAGAGAGAGAGAGAGAGAGAGTCACCCAGGGGTCTATACCTGGTCCCCTCCTTTTTCATCAACATCAAATCCCTTCACCAAAAATAGCCAACAAAAAGCTCACAATGTGGTGCAAAAGGACACATTGTGAGCTTATAGATTGTCCATTTTCACAGAATGCTCGCCTATTTTTGCAGAATGCTCACCTATTTTGAGCAAATGTTGGCCTATTATCACGAATATCACATGCCCAGAATGGGGACAGTCGGGTTCATGTGGTTACAAAGCGAGAGGAGAGGAGAGCAGAGGAGAAGAGGGGAGAGGATAGAGTTGAGTGAAGAAGGTGAAGGAGGTGAAGCAGACAGGAAGATAATGTGAGGCTGTTGGTGTGAACCGTCTGACCAGCACAGCTGACTGGTCGTGGGAAGACCAAAACTCACAATCTGCTTCCATCTGTCATCAAAGCACTCATTTTACTACCTACACACACACACAAAGGTGTACACACACACACACACATAAAGACACAATGGACCTCAATGTGTGAGACTGTGAGAATACAGGCTGTTCATTCATCCGAGTGTGTGTGTGTGTGTGTGTGTGTGTGTGTGTGTGTGTGTGTGTGTGTGTGTGTGTGTGTGTGTGTGTGTGTGTGTGTGTGTGTGTGTGTGTGTGTGTGTGTGTCTCGTTCATTCCAGCACAGTATAAGGCCTCTTCAGAAAACAATTACTGTATATTTATTAATAATAATGGTTATTTATGTTATTTTTTGTTGGGGGGGGGGGGGGGGGGGTATTCAGCTGCTGAATTCTAATATCTTGGGTTAGACATTTGAAGGAGGGCTTGAAAAAGGCTTAGGCCGCGATAATTTCTTGCACGGCAACTTTCTGAGCAGTCATTTAAGTGTTAAAACTGACCATTTGGTGCTTTTTCACTGTCTCAGAGTTATATGAACTTGTCTGAGAAAGCACATGAAAAGAATGAATAAGTCTGTCTTTTCCTCTGTAAAAAAACTGATAAAACCTTCCCTCCCATCACCATTCCTTCATTCTGTTCATCTCTCGGCATCTCTCCTTGCCTCCCACTCGCTTCAAGCTATAAACACAAAACAATGAGATACCATAGGCTCATTCCTCACTGCAGAGTACAACTGGTATCCTGAGGAGACGTGGGAAACGCTGCAAGACAGCGGGAGGGGGGGAAAGGGAAAGAAACATGCAAAAAGTGAGAGTAGGTCAGAAGTCAGGAAGGAAGGAAGGAAGGAAGGAGAGAGACTGAGAGTAATAGAGGAAAAGCAGGAAGCAGGTGGTTATGAGAAAGAAAAAGAGGGTCCCAGCACTGCTGAGTCAGGTGCATTTCAAGAAGAGAGAGAAATAAGAAACAAAGAAAGTAATCCAGCATGGTCAGAAAGGAAGAAAGAAAGAAAGAGGAAAAGAAAAGAAAAGAAAAGAAAAGAAAAGAAAAGAAAAGAAAAGAAAAGAAAAGAAAAGAAAAGAAAAGAAAAGAAAAGAAAGCAGATGGACAGTGCATGGAGATATAAAATATTAAGATGAACACTTCATAATTGATATGTTTTATGGAAGATGAGACTGAGAGACAGAGAGAAACAGAGCGACAGAGATACAGAGAGAGGGAGGGAGAGAGAGGAAAATAAAAATAAATTAGATGTGAGATGAGGACAAAGACAGGGAAAATATGAAAGAGAAATGTAACAATAAAGGCGAGGTTTAAAAAAAAAAGTCACAGCACTTCCTAGCAACAAGAGATGGATGAAGACATCAATTACACGCACACACACCAAGGTCATTAGCATAGTGCCTACAAGAATTAAATATTGACTTCATCTCAGAAAGTGGCGTTTCTTCAACACTGAAATATTGAAAAATGTGTCATAGCAAATAAATAAGAATCCACTGGGGCTGAAAGCTCATTAGTCATTACAGAACAAAACTGCAGCATCTAAGCAGATTTCCAAATGATTGATGCAAGTGCACGGGTGGACCATTGGGTGGTATTAAAGCATGCAAATGACACACACAACACACACGCACCCCCACACACACACACACACACACAGTTTGTGCATCAGCCATTAAATGCACCTTGATGGATATTCTCCCTTATACCGTATGTGTGTACAGTAAAGGACCCCCAACAAACACACACTCATCCAACGAAAGGGCAGCATTAAAACTGCATTAGACCCTCACAGCAGCTGCTGCTAGTCAGCAATGTTATGTAACACTGCCGCAGTCAACTAGGTACCTCTTACTGGGAGAGGGGGGGGGGGGGGGCTGGGTGAGGGAGAAGCAGAGAGAGATAGAGGGGTTGCAAGGGAAGTCTCAGCGGGACAAGGCTCAACATATACAGTTACAGTGTGTGTGATGTGGGTGCAAATCTGATCTCACGTCTGCTAATCCATGTTTTCTGCTCTTCATTGGGGTAAATGCATAAAAGCTCCAGTGAACGGTCTGTAACTTGCACCATACAGACAGACAGACAGACAGACAGACAGACAGACAGAAAGAAAGGGGGGCATAGAGGAAGCAAGGGAGAGAGAGAAGGAGAGTAAAGATTGAAAGAATGTGTATTTTGTACACAGGGACGGTGTGATCTGAGTGTTTATATGTATTTACATAAGTATCCATCTGAGTGTTAATGTATTTACATAAGTATCCATCTGTCTGATAATGTATGTTCCATCTGTCACATGAAATGTGAGCATTTGATTGACAGCAGGAAGGCGGGTTTTTTGACTGACCTATCACAGAGCCTGTCTCACAGGATGTTAATGTACTTTGAGTACTGTACTTAAGTACATTTTTGCAGTATTTGTTTTATGGTTTTATTTTTTTGCAAGCTGATGACTTTCACTCAATGTTGTACTTTTGACTACATTTCTAGGAAGGGACTCTTGGGACCGAAACATACAAAAATATATTATGATGAATTAACCACTTAAGCCCCATTTCAAATATAGTGATAATAGCCGACCTACAAGCTCACAACCCGTTGCAGTGCGGCGTGTTGTGAGCTTGTAAATCTGCTATTTTCACTATAAAATAAAAAAAATCGGACCGTTGACAATTTCTGAAAATGTACTTCGTAATATGTACTTTTGAATACTTGAGTATTTACTTGAGTACAGAAGTTGTCCACCACTGCTCCTACTGACAGCACTTGCTGCCTCCCGCTGCCAGCTTCCTGTCAAATCAACTAATTAATTGATCATAGCACGCAGGGGTCGGTTTCAAAGCGTGCCCGTCTGTCAATATCTTCTGCATCCATGCAGGCTTTCAGCTGTGTGTCCTTTCCAAAGCAGTGAATGAGGGTGTCATTGAGAGAGATGGGGGAGGGGGGGGGTTGGGGGAGAACAGATGTTTTCTATTCCCTCCATCACTAAATAGACACACTAGCCCCGAGGCCAGCCATTACTGAACTCGGCTCTACTAGGCTCTGTGCAGAGCACGTGTGTGTGTGTGTGTGTGTGTGTGTGTGTGTGTGTGTGTGTGTGTGTGTGTGTGTGTGTGTGTGTGTGTGTGTGTGTGTGTGTGTGTGTGTGTGTGTGTGTGTGTGTGTGTGTGTGTGTGTGTGTGTGTGTGTGTGTGGTGTTATGCTAATAGTCTAGTGTCCGTTTCATTGAGTAGCACATGAAAAACATTGTTTTTATGGTTTCATAATATATGTTTTGGCAACTATGCAGTTGTGGGAATACCAATTAATTTAAAAAGACAAAACTAAATCATAGGCTTGATATTATGTAAGGAGTTGGAGGTGATGATCTTCCAGAGTCAACAGGTCTCTCTACAACAGGGGTGGTTAACCATGTCTTGAAGATCTACCGCGTGATCTTGAGTTGTTGTTAGTTGCTTGTGCTCAAAAAGAATGCCCACCCATGCATGTAATTCTTTTCTTTTTTTCTTTTAAAGAATAGCAGTGCAATATATTTATTCTGTGGTATCATATTGTCATCATTCTTTGTTAGATTGTATTATTAAATTATTGACTTAATCTATGCATTCTAAAAGCAATGGTGGTTCTCATCAAGTGATTTTGTGCCTGAAAAGGTTTCCATCTGCTTCGGAGACTGGAACTTATCCTGGGATCAAAATGTGCAGCCTACCTCACTGACTCACTGACGATATAAATGCCCCCAAGAGAACTCAGGTCATCTGCTGCTAGATTTCTGGAGGTTACAATCAAAATCCAGAAAATAATTGGTGATGCTGCATACAAAATGTCTACATTACATCAAGAAATCAAGGAGGCAAGCTCAAGAAATCAGGGAGGCAAGCTCAGCAAACATCTTTAAGCATCAGTTGAAAACCCATCTCTCAATCTAGCTTTTAAATAGCATCTTATAAGGTGATTCTGTTGTATTGAACAATCATGTTTTAGTTTTAAATTGATTGCTCCTTTTTTTAAATGCATTAATTCGTTATTTTTCCTTTCTTTTGTGCTGTATTGTACAGCACTTTGACCTGAATTCTTATACTGTATATGAAAAGACGTGATATATAAATGTCATTCATTATTATTATCATTATTATTATTATGGAACCACACATGCCCACTCTGCATCCCATCAGGTGTTTACTTGATCTGATATGGACTCGACCTGTGTTTGTAAAGCGTGCTCAGCGCTACATTTCTTTGTCCAGCGTTATCACCTGAGAGCACTGTGGTGGGTTTTTTTGTTTTGTTTTTGATGACCTCACCTCCCCGGCTGGGTGAGTGGGTAGGTCGGTCTGTGGTGGTGCGGGTGCTGACACACGCACATTCTGTGTACTGTGCATTCCATTCATATCTGACCCCGATTAGCAAACACATAACTGGGCCATATAGTGTTGCACTGAAAACACACACACACACACACACACACACACACACACACACACACACACACACACACACACACACACACACACACACACACACACACACACACACACACACACACACACACACACACACACACACACACACACACACACACACACACACACACAGTCTGCCCAAGCCAACCCAAACACTGCATCAATGCCAGTATGGATAATAAAGAATCGTCTTTACCACTTTAAGGCAAGATTGTGTCAGGTTGTCAATTGCCTATTAATCATGTAAGCCCTATACTCAATTATTTTTTTAATAGGTGATCTACAATCACCAATTGCTATTTCTGAAAGATTTTCGAAGATCTTCGTCCTATAATGGCACGTCCAAAATAGGGATGCCACATTTAAGCAAACTCCAGCAGATCTTCACAAGCAGCACTAGGATGAATGCTAACCATTTAATATCAACTCATTCTATATGTACAAACTCTCTAGTGTGTGTGTTTGTGTCTGCCATGCACTGTACACAGTGCTTCGTGTGCGCAGTGTATGCATAGTAGGGATATTAATAAATAACTAAAGGTTACTGCAGCTATTATATAAAAGGCCTATTAATAGAAAAAAAGCTTTAAATAACTCACTGACCAGACTGGTCTAACACACACACACACACGTGCACACACACACACACACACACACACACGCACGCACGCAGTCAAAAATGCAACCCAAGACTCTAGCTCGGCAGGCACATACTGTTCACACATGGGATACGCTATCTCCCAGTTTCTCACTTCCAGCTCTGTCTCCAACATAGTTTGTATCATCGCCTCTTTAAACCATCTTAAAGACCATCTGTCCATCTGTTCATCAATCCATCTATATAACCATCTCTATCAATCTATCTCTGTCGATCCATCCATCCATCCATCCATCCATGCCTGCATCCATCCATCTCTGTACCAGTGTTTGAATGACAGGGAAAGATTATGGTGATTAGTCGGTGTCTGACCTGAAGCCACTGGTTTATATAACCCAGTCACACACAGGCTCCAAGGTCAGAGTCTAGATTAGACAACCTACAGTAGCGCGATAGGATCACTTAATGGATTAGACAACTACAGTAGCTACCATACTGGCACACACCAACAGCAGCATCATGCTCGCTAGAGAAAGATTAGTCCAAGTACTGTACACATAAATAGATGGGACAACATGGTCTTGTGTATCTAGATGGACCATGCCGTACTGTAGCTGCCAGTTGATCAAATTCACTCCGGCTGAGGCCCGAGATAGTGTAGGCTAGGCACCCATCTCCTGAACCACATGTACTGTACCTGCAGGGCTGAGAATAAAATTCCTCCCGAATTCTCTACTGCACCTCCCCTGATGGCTGCCTGCCTCTTAGCTTTCCTACACAGCAAAATCCAGTGTTCATTTAAAGATTCTGTTGTTAAACTCTCCGAGTTAAATTAACACTCAGAATCCTCAAGAGCTTTCCTGTAAAAACAGGGTCTTAGTCCTGTTTCTGGACAGATGTCCGATACATGTTGGATAAGCACACAGCACTATGGCAAGAAACTTGAGTGATTCCGTCTAGGCCAGTATTTCTCAATTCCAGTCCTGCATACCTATGCCACTGCTTGTTTGTAATCTACAGTGTAGTTCACCTGGCATTCACCTGGTCACCCAGGTCAGCAGTGAATGGCTGAAATGCAAACAGTTGCATTCGGGGTAATATTCCTGGGCAAGAGTTAAAAACCACTGATCAGGGTCACAATAAAGAATGCTAAAGTAGAAACCTTGACTGAAAGCAATATGGTAGTAGTATGTTGGACATATATACCCAACATGCTGCCATAGCGTTCAGTCAGTAGACCGTAAGTTAGCTGGAAGTGTAGTGTTGCTGCCAGATGACACAGTGCCAGAGAGTGGGAAGGTTAGCCAAGGAAACAGGCCACCTGATAAAACAGAAAGAGGGGGAGATAGCAAGTAAAAGAGCCCAACAGGGTGATACAAGGCCTTAAGCCTTAAGGCATATAACCTCAATGCAAGGGAAAGGGACTAACAACATGTTGACTCAGAGCCTAAGCACTAAAGAGAACTAAACTAACAGGGTAACTGTAAGGCCTAGATATTCAACTGATTTGGCCCACGGGACAAATCAGGCCCCTGGGGAACTTTCTTGTGGCAATTATACGTTCACTAAATAATAGGTAGCTGTGTAAGATTCCATAATATTTGAATAGTATAAGCATTTCATATACTCTACTTCCAATGGGATTTGGCCATACATCAGACTGCACTCAGTTTGGGCTCTTTTCTGTGTGTTTCCTTAACTCCCCCCCACCCCCCCAACCTGAAGTCATTTTAGGCCCCCTGCCTAATCTAGTTGAATACCCCTGCTGTAAGGTATGCACCATCACTGCAAGAGAAAGAGCCTTAACGGGGCAATTCAACGCCATAAGGCATGCAACCTCAATGAATAGAGACAACATTTCCAGATGGATGACGGTAAGCTGCTTTGGTAAATCTAAGAAGGCCGAAGCGTAAACAAAATTCACGTATTACTGGTTTACGCAGAGCACAAAGCACTCAGTATTGCAAATCCTTCTCTGATTCAGAGCAAACGGAACGTGAACATGGAAGCCGATTGGAACCCTAATGCCTAATTCATACTTTGTTGTACGACAAGTGTCCTGCACGGAAAATACCAATACCAGATTGTTCCATTGCGACGCATTGTGAGTTTTAGGCTCGGGACACTGCCGTTCGACCAAGTATACATCAGACGTAAATTTTGTAATCCCGACCATGGTCAGTAGCGTTCCATCCTCTCTGGGTTGCTTTTACCTTGGTTCCAAGAATGCATGAGCAGTTATGTAAGGTAGCATGCTCCAGGTCCTGACCAAAAAGAGCTGATTACAGCACAACACACAAACACACTGCTCATCACTTCATCACACTTGCTCCACGGTACCGTTCCTCTTCCTGTCCTCTTTCTCTCTCCGTCTTTCCTTTCATCCATTCCTTTCATCTGTCCTCCCTGTCTTTTACCCCCCCTGCCCATTCTCCCTGTACCCTTGACTAAATCTCTTTCCTCTCCATTTAGACTGCATTAAGTCATTTAGCCGAGTCTATTTTCTGGAGGAACTTGGAACAGGTGCAACAACCAAATTTTGGCAGAGGTGAGAGAGAGAGATGAACAAAAACATGGACAAGCAGACAAACAAGCAGAAAAGCCTGCCAACCAGTCAGACAGGCAGAGTCGGTTGTAAAGTCTTTATAAAGTTCCAGTAGCGATCAGAGTGACTGGTGAAAGAGGCCGTTTGAATCCTAATTTTAATGGCAGCTGTCTGACAGCAAATATGTCAGACACAGTTCAGACACTCGTATGCTTTCCACCTAAGGCCTTAGGTTATAAGACAATGTAAGACCACTTTAATACAGCTGAAGATCAGTTTCTTCAGTGAAATGAACAGAAACAACAGAACAAAGATTGTGTGGAGTGTTTCTCTTTACAAACTACTCAGTGTTCATTTAACTGTGTGTAAAATTGGACGTAACATTTTTTATGTTAAATGAACACTTTTTTAAAAATAATTTAAGACATTCTAACTGGAATTTCTGTTCTCTACATCTATCTGAGAAATACAATTTAAGATATGTTAAGCCTATTTTCAGGACATGAACAAAACTATCCCTCACCTCCAACCTCTTTCGCTGGGTTGTGTAAACACGAACATCTATGAGCCAAGATGTTTGCAACGCAAGCGCACACATGCACACACAAATGACCCCTGTGTTGAGGGGACAACACCTCAATCTGCTACACACACATTGTTATTACTCAGGGTGAGAGCACCAGCCAACTACCGCAAATAGTTACTGCGCTAATAAAAAAGCAAAGAGGCAGTCTTTAGGCTCTAGAGGTCAATAGTTGCCATGCATCCTGTGAGTCTTCACAATACACATTAACATTTAGAGTTCTTCAACTCTATATGCACTGGGTGCGAAACGCTTAGTTGAGATTCAATGCATTAACAAAAAAAATAGGTTGTCTGGGAATTGGAAGGTCGCCAGTTTGACCCTAGGCTCTCCCTGTCTACGTATCGAAGTGTCCTATGAGCAAGGCATTTAACACCTAAGAGCTCCCTCTCGTGTGCTCAGAGCAATCTGATCAAGCCATCTACTGGGTGAACGCAGTAAAGAAATGTCCCCTCTCCCAGAACCAGTAAATAATCCCTTTCCCTAAATTTCCCAAATAATTTTGATCTTTGTGACCCTATGATAAAATCTCATGGTTCACTTTTGGGTGCCAAACATTTGGTTGAGAAACTAAAACTGGCAACCAAAATTGTGGTCCGATGAGTCAGCGTGAGTCATCCCAGTGATTCAGCCCGGTGCCGCCTTTGGTTTGATCGGTTTTGGTGGATAGAATCTTAATCTGTGCCAACTCTGCCTCAGAAAATGGGCCAGAATCTCTTCAGACACTCTCAGACAGATCTCAAACTAGAAAACAGGCATGGGCAGCCAAATATGGGATGAAATTAGAGCAAATAACACACAATGCGCCTCCAGCCTAATCAAATGTAATACCAGATAAGAAACTGCAATACACATGACACAGCAAAATCAAGGGTGTTCCATTAACTGTGTAAGTGTACAAACTGACACATTCTAACCACTTAATTAACCAAAATACCAGATCTTCAAACTCACAACATGCAAAGTGTTGTGAGCTTGTAGATGGGCTATTTTCAAATAGCCAAAGTATAACTTAGGCTTAAGTGGTTAAATTGATAATGGCTGTGAGGATAAGAAATGATGATGATAAACAAGGAATATTATAACCGTTTCCACCTCACAGTGTTTTTTGAAGCGAGCAGTACCCAGCAGGTGGTCGGGGGTGGTTGGAGGAATACTTGTGCTCTGTTGCTATGAGACTACAGGAAATTACCATCTCACCATGTTCATCATACCACAGTGAACAGCACTCGTCATTCAACAACAATCTGAAATAGAATAAACTTAGCGTGTTCTGCATTTTCTGACCAATCATATGTCAGACATCAGAGATATGATATGAAGACAATTGTCCACAGCCAAAGTGAGGCAGCCAGGGCTTGTATACTTTAGTAGTGGCCAGGAATGTTCAATCATGTTTATTATGTAAGCTAGGAGACACCACTGAGAGAGAGATGACTTTGGTTGAGTAGTAAACAAGGTTATAGCTGCGTTGGCATTTTATCTCCCTCCTATTCTCTCGCTCCGTTACTCTGTCCATCTTTCCTATCTCTCTCCTTTCCTCACTCTCCCTCTTTGACTTTTCACACATTCTCTGTCTTCATGAGGAAGGTGTTGGCGGTGTGTGTGTGTGTGTGTGTGTGTGTGTGTGTGTGTGTGTGTGTGTGTGTGTGTTATATGTGTGCGTGCTTGAGTGTCCAGGGTTAGGTGCGTCATGGTGCTAGCTAGCTAATCCCCAGACACATTTAGTGAAAGGCCATCAGTATCAAGGGTACCCTGTGCCTAGAACACAGCATATGTAGCCAGCTGCAAAGAGGTCTCCCTGTAAGCCAACTAAATGTGCATGACAATAAATTCTACATTTATGTGCACATTAATAGCACAAGAGAAGGCTATTATAAGATATCTGATACTAACCAACTAAACCAAGTATGCACGGATCTCAAAAGCAATCTTAGACAGCAAAAGAGAGTGTACTTAAAGTACATGTGTGTTCAAACATTCACACATAACTTTGTGGTTTATGGTCAGTGAAGCAATTTCTCCCAGAGATTCAGTTCCTCCATGGATGATACTGACAGAGAAAAGAGCTCATCCAACAATAGTAAGAGTTGTATGATTTACTTTTGGAACAATAATTCTCAAAGAAACTAAGTATTTGAGCAAATGTATTCTTCATCTTTATGATCTAAAAGAAATTGACTGTTACCTGTACATTTGTTGAGTGACACTGTGAAAATTAGACTACTAACTACTTTAGTTGGTGTTTGTCTGTGTTGTGGAGTGTGTGTACTCTTCTCCTCGCTTTCACCTGTGTGTTTGTGTTGTGGGGTCTGTCCACTCACCTATTTGCAGCAGTACCGGTGTCACCAGGGCCGTTTCCATGGCGTAGCAGAACTCTCTGCCGAACATGACCGCCCCGTGCATCACCCATCTCTTCAAGGGAATGCGGTCTATCGACACCTCGCTCACCGACTCCTCTCCTCCTCGTCTTTTTCGTCCTGATCCCTCTCTCTCTCTCCTTCTTGCTGATCCTCCCGTCTCCTCTTCTCCGCCTGTCCCCGCAGGATTCTTGCCATTAACCCCAGCCACCAGAGCTCCGACCTGCATAGCGTCAGGCTCTGTGTTCTGGGGAGGCATGGTGGAGGGCATGCAAGCAACGGAAAACAAACGTGCCCCGTCCCCGAACGACAGCAACAATGTTCGGGTCCTTGACAAAAATTAATGCTACTAGCGTTATCTCTGCGAGGAATGGGGGGGGGCAGCTGCAACTGCAGAAAACAAAAAGCAAGCCCCCTCCTCAAAGATCAGAACAGCAGCTAGTAGTTAATGGAGAACAATTACTAAAGCTAGCAGTTAACAAAGCAAGTACCCCTGTCCCTAGAGGCCAGTAGTGGTAAGTTACTTGTAGATTCTTAATTATAACAGTTACTCATAGTTGCACTTCCAAATACTTCTAAAGTAGCTATAACTTCTGTTGGTGTTTGGTGGGAAAAGAAAAACGGCAAAACGCCACCAAAAGGCGTATTATTAAAATAGAATTTCTGAATAAAAAACGAACCGATTAATAACGGATCCTCTTCCACCACCGTCTGAGGTAATGAAGGTAACGACCTAAGACTAGGTCCTACTAACACTCAAAAAGGCCCAGATATGACATCCAAATAAAGAAGAGTAACAGATCCTTTCTTTATAGATTTAGCAGTGATCAGTATTCTTAGTCAAAGCTTCTAAACATAAAAAAAAGCTAAAACAAAAAAAACAATATCACCCAGACCAGGATATCAGCTATGATGAGTCACGTTGCAAAACGATTTGGGATTCAAAACGATTTGCTTTCTCTGAAAAGGTCTCCTCCAGAAGAAAGGTAGCTTCCAATATGACGAATGATGTCTAAATCCTCCATTCACTGTTTTTTCTTCGTCTCCCTCCAGAGATCAAAACAAAGCAATAAACCAACCATCCAAGGAGTAGTTATCCCAGAAAAATGAAGGAAGTCGATTTGTTCTTCTTTCACAGGAAGAGTGCAAGTTACATTCCGTGTGTATAAGGGTGTGTATGTGATGTGAATGATTCTGATTCTGTTTTTTGGTGTGTATGAGTGTGTGTGTGGCCCTGCCTGACGGAACTATCAGACTACTTTATTTGGTATTAAGAGTGGGTATTGCATGTATATGTGTGTGTATGCGTGTATGCGTGTGTGTGTGTGCGTGTGTGTGTGTGCGTGTGTGTACGTGTGTGTGTAGTTTATGGCTTATTTGACATCGAGGTTCCTCCTCCTTCTTCTTACTGTCTATTGTAAGCAGTGAAAATCCATATAGAACACCACTCAGTGAGTTCCAGAGTCATATTGGAGTTACGTATTGAGGGTTGGATGGCAGGGTGGAAAGATGAGTGGCAGACGGGGAGGAGGAGACCGCGGGGGGGAGGAGGAGGAGGAGGGCAGGCAACGCAGGTGGGCGGAGCTCCTTGGTGGATCCCCATCGATTGGCTGATCAATCTAAAAAAATAAATATATAAAAACAACACACACATGCACACAACACCAGCCCGATGTTGGCCACCACGATGTTTGGAAACAGGAAGCAGCCCCATCATCGGACGGTGGCGAGTGTCCCATTGGTCGAGAGGAGAGAGGAACCAAAGCCATTGGAGTAGAAAACGCCATTTCCGTTCGTTGGTTGGAGCCCAGGCAGAGAATGGAGGGAGAGAGAGAGAGAGAGAGAGAGAGAGAGAGAGAGAGAGAGAGAGAGAGAGAGAGAGAGAGAAAAAAAACCTTGGTTAGCGAATAAGTGATTGAAACACTTGCACCTGTGCTGTTGTCTGCATCCAACAGACGTAATCTCTTTTTAGATTGTCAATTGGGAACAAAACAGTTCTCTTTTTCAATTGGCTGGTCTGACAGTGTCTTGGAAATAGCTGGCTTCTGGCCACTGCTGAAAAAGAACAAAACATTCATTTCAGATAGCTAACAAAAAGACTGCCAGGATTCCTGTGCTTTGCCTGCATGGTTGACTCAACACCAAAAAAGGCTAAGATCGGCCAGGCTGCTAAAATAGCATCTGTTATTCGCCTCATATCAATATATGTCTAGACAGAGACAACACAACATGTAGACTCAACAAATGTTGCGGTTTAAAAGCAATAGGATACATTGAGTGCAAAACTATTTCTTAATTTTTTTTCTTTCTCAGTAAGACTTTGAAAAGAACAATTTGACTTTCATGAGGGGTGCATGATTGGACCTCGGCTATTTGCACAGTGAAAAAGTGAAACACATGACACATAAAACTAGAACACTATGTGAATATTTTGAAACGTATTCAAACTGAGCTAGTGTTTGGAGAGAGAGTTCTGTGTGTGCAGAGCAGAAGAGAGAGAGAGAGACAGACGGACAGAGAGAGAGACAGAAAGAGACAGACACAGAGAGAGAGCGAGGGGCCCTTTACTTGATAACAAACATCCTGGAGGATAGTAATACAGAGGGAGGCCAGCCAAGCAGGTCTTTTCACATGGGGGGGGGGGGGGGGGGGTGTGTGGCGCTTGACGCGCCTAGTAATTCATTTTCGGTGAGAGGCGAGTGGGCAGGTATTGCGGGCAATCTGACAGGCGGAGCGACAAGCGGGTGCAATCCCGTGAAACTGTCCCGTTCGTGCCCGTGTCATGCACGCGCCCGCCGCCAAGAGTTTAATTGCGTTTAGTGTCTATTCACATGAGGAGAGCAGTGCAACCCTGCGGATCTAAGCGAGTACGTGTAGCGTTGCTAGCTACCCATGTGAAAAGAGCTTAACCCAGTAAGACCAGGAACGCATAGCTATAGCCATTATTTTATTCAATTATTATATATAGATATACAAGCTATAGATCTACAGGCTCATAGCGCGGCACCAAGTTCTGCGCAATGAGCTTGTAGATCTGCTCTTTTTGAAAAATCGTGAATATTTGTGCAAATCTTTGAACATATATATTTTTAAAGTGAACATTTGTAACTCAAATGGGGGGTCCCTGGAACAACATATTTTGAGATGGAGATCCGTGACCAAATACATATAATTTTGGGGGTCCTCGACATGAAAAAGTTTAAGAACCACTGATATTATAGCAACATACGGTTTACATTTGTAGATGCGTTCCCGGATTGAATGGGTTAAGACAGCATTCACTCAGTAGTAGGCCTATTTCTCACATAAGAATGTGGGGTGCATGGAGTACATTGGAAGAGTGTGTGTGTGGTTGTGTGTGTGCGAGTGTGTCAAGGGCTCCGCTGATGGATTAAGACACAGCACGTTCAGCCACACACACACACACACACACACACACACACAAACAAAGTAATTCCTTCCACGTGCATGATACATCATAATAACAGTGCTAAGACCCTCATCAAGCCTCTTAGAGAGAGATTGAGAAAGAAAACAAAGCGAAAGGGGAATGGGGGCAGAGAGGAAAGGGGGGAGGGAGAGAGAGAGAGAGAGAGAGAGAGAGAGAGAGAGAGAGAGAGAGAGAGAGAGAGAGAGAGAGAGAGAGAGAGAGAGAGAGAGGGCTAGATGGCAAGATGGCAAGATGAATAGATGGAGGCAGTTTGGACTTAGGAAAGTTAATAAGAACAGAGAATTATAAGGAGAGAGGAATTGAGAACGGCAAAGAGACATGGAGGGAGAGAGAAAGAGAGAGAGAGAAGGATGAGAGAAGAGAGGAAATGTAAACATATTACCGTTTCTCAACCTCACAATGTTTTGTTTTGGTCTTTCTCTCTGTGTTGGCCTCTCTCTTTAACTCTCTCAGCACAACTGCGTGTCCCTATTAACATTCATGGTGCACTCAAGATGGTCATGCATATTTCATACACACGTGTGGTGTGCGCACACACACACACACACACACACACACACACACACACACACACACACACAGTACCCCCTCCTCCTCACCTTGCCCCATAGGCTGCGGCAGATTACATAACAGCACCCCCCTATCCCACCCGCTCAAGAAAAACGCACACAGCATTTTCCACTCTAATGTCGCATGTCTCTCTTGCATGGACACGCTACCGCCACTTGTACACAGTATCCCCAGTGTCTTTTAGCCTAAAGTTGGACAAACACAAGTTTCAGAGTTGGCCTAAATAACACTTTTGCTGGTCTACTAGCAGCAGACACAGACAAATGCAAGTCCAACATGACCAAAATATACAAAATGTTTAGATTTGGTTTTCTGTGGGAATAAACATGAAGAGCACTTGGGTTCATCAGGTCTGATGATGATATATCACAGTTTCAGCCTGTTTGTGTATTCTTGCATTAGCCCCATGTAGTTCAACCGCTGAAAACCAGGTTTCAGATGTATTTTTGTCTGCGTGTGGGTTAGCGTGTGAGCTATGTACAGTACGTGTGTAAAGAAGTGGTGCACAAACTGTGGGCAGTAGGTCACAGAATCTAAATGGGGGAAATATTAAAACCTATTAAAGATGATTCGGATTCCAATTGCATTGAGTAATTTCTCGGTTTTTAAACTGAATTTACTGATAATCATATGTTGTTTACTGGTTTCTGTTACATGGATTTTGGTGCTACAGGATTGTACATGCATTTTTGTTTCTATACTTTAAAGAGCAGGATTTGGTGTGCCATGAAAAGCTTTATATGAACATTAATTTGCCTGAACAATACCTCATTTGTGGTCAAGACATCTCGAATGTTTGTCCTGAGTGCACTGGAAAAAGCAAACATGCTTTTATGTCACTTATCTTTTTGAGTGCACGGATACCAAAGCGTTAAGCCAATCAATGCATAATATTCGTTTTTTGTCCCTGTTTTCACAACTCTGAGCACCTCTGTTTTCCCACTACACCCTATTGATAACATGACATAAAATCTAGGAATTATTTAGTTTTGTGTGATTACATATCTGTTCATTTATGTAACTTTATTCCTTTCTTCAGCTTTTAATTATTAAAAACATGGCTATTGGCAGCTGTCAAACAATCAACTTGAGGGTGATTGCTGCAAAAGGTTTGATCACCCCTTGTGTAGACGAAAGTGGTTGTGCCTGTGTGTGTGTGCATATTTGGGGTTGTGTATTTGATGTTTGTTTACATGCGGGTGTGTGTGTGTGTGTGTGTGTGTGTGTGTGTGTGTACGTACGCCAGCTGTGTGTGTGTGTGTGTGTGTGTGTGTGTGTGTGTGTGTGTGTGTGTGTGTGTGTGTGTGTGTGTGTGTGTGTGTGTGTGTGTGTGTGTGTGTGTGTGTGTGTGTGTGTGTGTGTGTGTGTGTGTGTGTGTGTGTGCACAATTTTAAGGATAGAAAAGAAACAAGGTCAAAGTGGGGGAAAAAGGCTGAGAAAAGAAAAAACAATGATGATACTGTACCACTATCCACCCGCCCCCCCTCTCTCTGTCTTTCTCTCATCAGATAGTGCTATCTGGCCGGTATATCTGTCATTCTCCTTCCATCAAACAAACACAAACACACACAAAGCTGTGAAAGCTATCTGATTGTAGCTCTAAATACATACAGTACAACACAACACGCAGCCTATTGCCTCACTCACAGAGAGTGTGTGTGTGTGTGTGTGTGTGTGTGTGTGTGTGTGTGTGTGTGTGTGTGTGTGTGTGTGTGTGTGTGTGTGTGTGTGTGTGTGTGTGTGTGTGTGTGTGTGTGTGTGTGTGTGTGTAACTTGAGACAAGTCAATATTGAGTTACACCTGAGCTTTTCTAGGAGGCAACATAAACAACGCTCACGTGAGAACCAAGACAGAAAATGAAGATAAGTGCAAGGAGAGAGGACCGGTAGATGGTATATAGCCAGAGAGAGAGAGAGAGATGGAAGAGCGAGGTAGGGGGATAGAGGGGTGACGGATAGAGTGGGGTGGACGGATAGAGGGAGGGAATTTGGGAAAAAGGGAGAAGATAATACATTTACAGTAACATTTCGGATTTATCCGTTGTGACAAGTGATGTGTCCTAGTTTGAGGTCGTCTCATTGTTTGGCTTGATAAATCAAGCACGCCTCCACAACTTGGAACCATCTGTCTTTGTCTGTAAACGTGGGAAAGATACACTGACTTGCAGCTGTTCCCTATGTACTGTAGTTCGCCATCACTTCAACATATAGTGCAAAAAAATATATATTTTTTTATTGTTGATTTTAATTGTCAGTATGTCTCTGCTACCCGGGATAAAAAAGGTAACGAGAGATGGTTGAACCAATGGGGGGCAGAAGAGGGGATAAGGAGGCAGTGTAAGAAAAGAGTTCGAGAGAGAAAAAGGCCGATGAAGAGTAAAGAGGGAGAACCAGCGGAGACTGGGAATGAGAGAAATAAAAGCAGTTAATAGAGGAAAATGGAGAGATTAAACACGAAGAGGGAGGGAGGGCACAGGGAAGGTGAGATAAAAGCAAGGCTGAAAGGAGGGAGGGAAAGAAGATACCAGTAAAGTTCAAGGTCATGGACAAATTAAGAGGCTCTCGTCTCCCATGTCTCAGTGGCACACAGAAATGCAAAGCAGTTTAATCCTGAGAGTTTAAAAAAAATGGACATGCAAGTGTACATTTTGACACTGTCAGAGTTGAAATACTAGTTCGTTTACACACACACACACACACACACACACACACACACACACACACACACACACACACACACACACACACACACACACACACACACACACACACACACACACACACACACACACACACACACACACACACACACACACACACACACACACACACACACACACACACACACACACACCTCTTGTCTATTTCAGTGAGTGTTTATTCCTGTGTCTCAGACCAGATTACCTGTCACACTGACACAGGCCTTAAAACGGAACAGACTATTTGGGTTGGCTTGCAAAACGCAGGTGCACAAAATAATTCTCATACAAAACAACTCTCTATCCCATTAGGGTCAGGCTAAATTCCTAAATTCTTCACCCCCCAGGTGTATTGCTATTTATAACGTGGGAACATGCCCACGGGGGTAATATTGATTGGCAGTTAGCAGTACCTGTTTGCGTTACCTACATTTACTGTAAATCTTCACGTTCCATGGCAACATTCCAGTGGAAGAACCCTGAGGAGAAAAAAAGCTAATGGCCAGTATTGTGCCTAAGCGACTGGAGAGACCAGTATTTTCCCTGAGCGACTGGAGAGAACAGTATTGGCCCTAAGCGACTGGAGATACCGTCATATTACTTGGCGTCAGGCTGTCTCTTTGTCTCGGCCAGTCTGTCTATCTCACTGTTACTACTCTGTATTTCAGGTGAAGATAGACGAGTGAGATTAAGGTAGTGAAAGAAGACAACATACAAAGAAGCAGAGAGGGTGTGTGTGTGTGTGTGTGTGTGTGTTTGTGTGGGTGTGTGTGTGTTGGGGGGGGGGGTGTTGTTGTTACTTTTTTCATCGTGCTGTATCTGTACATGGATTTTGGTGTCACAAACAGACATGCACACACGCTCATGCATGCGGTGCTGACCCATATAGAGGTGGATATAGATTACGAGACAGAAGGTCTCAGTCAGGATCAAGTTTACATACTGTGTGTGTGCGCGTGTATGTGAGTGTGCGTGAGAGAGAGAGAGAGAGACAAATAGCAAGAGAGAGAGAGATTCTTCTATTGCATTTTGATCAGTTTGGCTCAGTTTATACCAGTGTATGCGTTCAACTCCCCACAATGCAAGATATAAGATACTTCCCAGGGCCAGGAGATTGGTAAGTTAAACATCTAAGGAGCGAGAATGTAGAAAAAAACGGATCATTAACATTCTGCATCATCAAGCTAGCACACACCACACACACACACACACACACACACACACACACACACACACACACACACACACACACACACACACACACACACACACACACACACACACACACACACACACACACACACACACACACACACACACACACACACACACACACACAATGTGTGGATAATTACAATGTCCGGTCAAATATTCAAAGAAAACAATAACAAGATAATTACAAGGCACACTGCATGCACACATATGAATGTCCCACTGTTCCCTTTGAGTCGACTAGATTTCTTCATGAGAATAATATTTCCAGCCTAGGCAAGCTGATGGCAGGGTTTGGGATAATATCCCAAATGAGAGAGATAGGGAGTGTGAGAAACAGAACAGAGCGAGTAAAGCCTCATTCATACCATGTCGTACGAAAGTGTCGTTCGGCGAAAATAACCGACTCTCAAAACATAAAGATGTAAGTGTACATTTGGATTTACATTCAGAATGACACCAGCAGAGAGGCGAATAAAAACAGAGACTAAGCGAGAGAGAGAGAGACTGACACCTGATTTATACTTAGTTGCACTGGTGTCTCGTACCGAAAATGGCCGATCTACAAGTTCACAACGTGGTCGCGGCATTGTGAGACATGATGATCATGCGCAACGTAAAGTATAAATCAGGCTTGACAGACTGACTGACAGAGGGGACGTGTTTATGTGCTTTATGGAGCTGCAGTGCTGCAGTGCAGTGGGACCCACATGTGGTTCAACGTGTGCTACAGCCAATGACAACGCTCTGACTCTGACAACAATACATACGGGCTTATATGAGTCATAACATACCGGCTGGCCTGGTATGTGGATGAATGATGATGTAACATACCAGCTGTTTACACACAAAAAAAACACACACATACACAGGTTTTGTATTTCTATATTTGAGAGGACCTCCAATTGACTTACATGCATCCCTAACCCCTATTTCTATCATACCTAACCCGTTACACTAACCTGGAGGCTCACGTTAAAAGAAAATTAAACCTGACTTTTACAAATGATCCTTTTCAAAGTGAAAATAATATATTCAAAGTATTCCTTTTTTTCTCTTTTAGATATCTCTCTTAAGGCCCGACAAGTTTTAGAGAACAGAACAGATCAGAACAATACAATATTTACAAAGCGAGAAGAGAAGAGAAGACACACTTCATGTTGTGGACTTGTGGTGCTTTGGTGTCAGTCAGATTAGCAGCCAGCAATAGCCTCGTCATCCTAATGTTTATATTTAGAGAGCTTCTGGGCTGGCTAACTACAGAGCTGGCTAACTGGCCTACATAGATTACACAATATACCTTTAGAATAGCTTGTGCAATGGAACTATCTGGGCAACTCCGTTAGCGCCCTGGCTTCTTATCACCTGCCAACTGTGTAACACAATAGCAAATCTATATTGAGCAGACTTCAGTAAGCACACAAATAAATCCTGCAACAGTGGACAAACGGCTTGAAAGACAGAGTCTGTGTTTTCATGATTACTTACGGTTTCTCAACTCAACCTAATCCGAAACCAGTTTTGTTACTGTTGACTTCCTGCAAAACATGTGGCTTAAAGGAGTGTGTACTACTGTGTACCCTAAGCTACAGTATATAGTGGAGTACCAAGCAAGCCAACCTAGAAATGTACTGGAGATTTGTCTGGATTTGCAACAATGAGGTTAGATTACCCACATGCTTCCACTGACACCCTGATTGACCTTAAGAGGCCAAGCACAACACATGCAAGCAAGCATGTATGTGCATGCTCA
The DNA here is from genome assembly GCF_963280865.1 of Gymnoscopelus braueri. NCBI lineage: Eukaryota > Metazoa > Chordata > Actinopteri > Myctophiformes > Myctophidae > Gymnoscopelus > Gymnoscopelus braueri. Next base: position 39,070,452 of record NC_137613.1, on the reverse strand, counting down.
TTCAGCCATGGTTCAGCTACGGGCGGCCGTAGCTGAACCGATAGAGAGGCTGTCTGGCAGTCAGAAGGTCACCGGTTGTTTGCCCCCCGACCCTTCCAGTCTATGTGTTGAAGTGTCCCTGAGGAAGACGCTTAACCCCTAACTGCTCACAGGGCGCTGTATGAATAGGGCGCACAGCTCTTAATAGTTAGGATGGGTAAATGCAGAGGACTGTTTTCATGTATGTGCAGATGTACAGTGAGTCACTGTACATCAACACATATATGAAAACAGTCCTCTGTTTGTCACTGTTAGTGACAAATACTCCAACAACAACTAAATTGCTATAATATGAAGCATGCACGCACATCTCTGAATCTATATGAAAAGAGGAAGTCAACCCATGTCCATCACAATTACTTGGGCTCCCATTTAAACTAGCATGCCAACATGTGTTTCTCATAGGCTCCTCTCCACACCAGCATACTGACATGTAATCATCACTGGCTCATTGTATAATCATCATTCATGGCATTGCCGTGGCATGGTGCGGTATGTGTGTGTACCAACAGGCTGAGGCACCAGCCACCAGGATGTCCAAACATATAATTTTCATAGGCACTCATTCTAAAACAGCATGTGACCAGAGCTAGCACACGCTGTCCTTTTCACAAACACGCAAGTCTCGTAGACTCCAGACAAACAGATGGAAATGGCCTTCATGATTCGTTGCCTGCATGGATAAAGGGTTCTGAGCAGCAATCCGTGACTTCTTGTTGTGGGGGGGGAAAAAAGGCACAAATCTTCCTGATACCGACATATTTCTGGTATTTTTTGTTTTGTTTGTCAAAAGATTATGCAGTGGGCTAGCTAGCAACTTTTTTTAAAATGTTTTATTATATTATTATTACTACTACTACTACTACTACTACTACTACTACTCAGGTAACGATGAAAGTTGGGAACGCATGCCCCTCCGGTTATGCAGTACCAATTGTCAGAGTACATAACCATTTGTTTGTCTGTGTCCCTTTTATGCCCATATATGGAGATCTCTATACGACTACCTATGTATGTTACACAGGTAGATTTGCTTAAATCTACACGCAATGAGGTTCACACAAGCTGCTGACAACAGCCTTGGCCTACTTTCATACAGGAGTCTCATTACCGTCAACCCCCCTACAAAACCCCTGACGCTTTGACCCGTTGGGACCAATACCTTAGGGTGCAGAACCATGGGACTACATGAGTCCCTCTCTCTTCAACCTCTGGGTCTACGCCCACAGTTAGGGGGGGGGGGAAGAGAGAGAGAGAGAGAGAGAGAGAGAGAGAGAGAGAGAGAGAGAGAGAGAGAGAGAGAGCTGAGAGAGAGAGAGAGAGAGCTGAGAGAGAGAGAGAGGGAGCGAGCTGAGAGAGCGAGCGAGCGAGAGAGAGAGATATATCCCCTGTGGCCCAGACTATACCCCCTACACAGTAAATTCCTTAATGTTAATTTATCCATTGTGTAGTGTGTGCGTGTGCGCGTGTGTGTGTGTGTGTGTGTGTGTGTGTGTGTGTGTGTGTGTGTGTGTGTGTTGTTTATGACTCGCCACCATCACTGTGACCCAGTTATAATACAGATATCAATGCAATGCTGTTGTACCCACTACGTTGTGGCCCTGCACACTTTGTAAAATATACCTTGTAATAAAACATACATACAGACAAACAGGGGCACACACACACAGACATACAGAGACACGTACCCACAGAAACAAAGTGTTATGTTTATATGTTTATACGATTCTATTCTTTTTCTTTTCTGAAAAACTTCAAATATGTATTAAAAAATATATATGTTGCTATATACTGTACATAGCAACAGGCGACAGGAACCCCAAAAGGGGGTGTATAGTTACAAATAGGGGTTCCTGCCCAAAATGGGTTAATGTACACAACTTTTAAACATGCGAGTGTCATAAAGTAATCAGTTGAAATTTCCATTTCACAGTCTATTGACAGACACATAATGTCAACAGTTAACATTAACATTAGTTAACATAATTATACTCCCACGGCAATATAAAGTGATTTATAATCTTGGTTCACTCTCAGTGTAGAAATGCAAAACTATCTCCCATGCTACTACAGTGTGGCCCCCTGTCCTAGCCCCACCTTTTGGCTTGGATTTCTGCCATGCACGTGAGATGTTGGCTGGCTGGTTGGGGCTCTAGTGGTAGACGGTTATCAAAGCCAATATCAGATGACTGTATTACGTATATTTAGCTCTGGGCACAACATACAAGTGGCAGGCACAAGCATACATAAATGTATTTATTTATGTCTGCATAAAGAGGAAAGGCAAAGGCCATATTAATTAAGAGTACAATGGGGTGGCCATGGCTGATTGGCTAGAGAGGCCATCTGGTACTTAGAAGGTCACCGGTTTGCATCCAGGCCCACCCATGTCTATGTGTTTAAGTGTCCCGGATCAAGCATTTAACCCTAACAGCTCCGCCCAAGAGCCAGAGAGAGACCATCATGACCATAGATATAGAAACCTAGATACCTCATTGGCCGCTGCAGTTAATTGGAGCGGCCGCCATATTGGAAGTGGCAGCCGAGCCTTTTAATGCATTTAAGTCCACTGAAGCAGGCAGTCTCTCCACTATTAAAATCATCACAACTCCCTGAAATTTCCACCGAATTTCAAGCGCTAGGTTTGTAACAAATGCCAGATATGGAGTTATGGATCCAGTAGGCCTGTACGGTTACATCTAAAATGCATATTGTCATACCAAAATACTTTTATCCAATCCAAGTAGCATTTCTGTCAGTCCAGTCTTTGTTCTGAACCAATCTTATCCCAAGCTACAAACAAACGTCTGTTTGCACAGCCCCAAGCTTCACACAAACTGACTATGTCTCTGGGACCCTGTTTAGACTGCAGCAATCTGGGAACCCATCGCCAAATAAAAAGGAAAAACAGCGCCCTCTGCTGTTTTTTACTCTTTCACTTGGCTCTGGGGGGGGTCTATACGGTGGACCCGTGCGCAAGGAAACCGTGGTTTTTGGTCTGCCTTCAGCGCTCCACTTCCGGTGGTGCGACTATGTTTTCATTCCCACTAACAATGTTTCTCCACGGAACACTAACACCAATTCTCCCAAAGAACATGGATCGTTTTGGTTATAAGCCCACTTGTTTCTATGATACAAGAGCAATTTAAAATGTTACTAACTTTCCGTGGTCTTGTTGGCTTCGAGGACGCTATTGTTAAATGAGTTTCGGCTTGTTTCTAGTGGGGAAGGAACGGCACACACGTAAATCCCGCCCACTACATTTGATTGGGTAAAGCACGGCCTGCTTCCTGATCTGATAGCACGCCCACTTGAAACCAATGCGCACGGGTTGTCAACACGGCTACCGACAGATTCAAACGCAGAGCAGAATCTGTTCTTGAGAGATTAAGATTGCAGTAAAATCCGATTTAGTTCACAAATCCGAGTGTTGAGTTTGGCAAGTTCCAACGAAATAGTTGCTGCTGCGCGGCTGCCTCTTATGAGCTTGCCATTTCCAACATGGCGCCCACAGATACAGACGCCCCAGACTAGGAGGCAGCTTTTTATGTCTATGAGCATGACCATCTGAGCAGCCATCTGCTGGGTGAAGCTGGAACTGAATTTCCAACAAAGGTCTCCCTTTTCTACAAACAAGCCTCAATAACTGTTCTCTCGCCCCCTTTTTTTCGGTCTTGCTGTCATCCGTCTCTCCTCCTTCTTCACTGTGGCTAATGGTACCACCAGTGTTATTCACCGGTTTTTATTTTATTGTCAAAGCGAGAAGTAAAAAGCATATTTCATCATTGTCAAAAGTAAAAACAAAAAAACTGGTGGCTCTACCCATTATGCTCAATGTGAACACGAGGACCCGGGTTTGCATCCGACCGCTCTTGTCTAGCATGCTCTCCTCTCTCTGGCCTTGGTTTCTTGTCTCTCTGCTACACTGACCTATCTGAAAATAAAAAGGATAAAATGCCCCAAAAAATAAAATCTTAAAAATAACAAATCAACAAATCAATAAGCAGCCAAGACCACAGCATTACACTCCATTAAAGTAGACTGACTTACTTCCATGCCAGACTAGTATCACTCTGCATGTACACTAAGCTCTGCATAGTGTGAAGTTAGCGGGGGAACGCTTGTGATTCCTTGTCACATGTTCTCTTTTAACCGTCTCCCATTCTCGTTCTACCACACTCTTTCATCTTTCCTCTCTCTCTCTCTCCACTGTTTACCATCCATAGAAATGCAATTACTTAACGGGTTAATGTCTATATGTTTGTCAGTACATTGGTACACGCTTTAGACAAGTGCACATGGGGGACTCTGTTTAACTCCAGTAACTATTTGATACCCTGTTGACATTCTGTATGACTGGGAGCAATTTTACTTTAATTATAGGGAGGATTTTGCCCCAGAAGCCCAACCTCTTTATATTATATAAGTCATCATTACTTATTATTTGGGAGTGTCAGTGAATGTTGTTGTTGATGTTGTTTTTTTTATGATGTGATGAGACTCAAAGCATAGTAGACCCAAACAAATATCCCTTGAAAGACCACTACAGCCAGCACACAAGACAGCTCACACACACACACACACACACACACACACACACACAAGACAGCTCACACACACACACACACACACACACACACACACACACACACACACACACACACACACACACACACACACACACACACACACACACACACACACACACACACACACACACACACACACACACACACACACACACACACACACACACACACACACACACACACACACACACACACGTATCTAGGGTGACGGTATAGAGAAGGGAACTGGCAGTGTTCCAGTAATGTCATTAACACTGTTAGCAATACTGCACTCCAGCTAATGGACAGACACAGTCCCTCTCTGTCTCGTCCTCTAATAAGCGCACTCTGTTGTGTGTACTATGTACACATGGGCGCACGTGCAAACACACAGAGAAATATCTGAGTGTTAGCCAACTTAACTCTGAGTGTAAAAATGTCTGTGCAGACGAATACACATAAAAACACCCACAGACACACAATCAAGACCAACTGGTATGTTACGTTTGTGTTTACCTGAGATGAACAGGGTTAGGTCCGGTGGAGATAAAAACATGTACTGTAATGTACACACACCCAGTTGATTATCTTGCTGTCGCTGTGATTTAACATGGAGAGGAATGGAGAGGACAGAATCAACACCACAGCCTGAAAGATCCCCAACGAACGCTGGAAACTCTAAGGCTGGTGTTTCACGTGAAACGTTTCAATAGCAGCGTGGTTGTACAAGTATGCAAAAGAATTCCATCAGAGTTGCAATATATCAGCCCCAGCAATTAACTGAAAGGTTGCGCGCAGCTTAGGTGCTTTAAGATGAAACAGTTTGAACTAGTTTCATGTAGCCAAAATGCTGCTATCATGACACGTTGCATAGTACCACCAACTGATAGTAATTTATTATAGCTGATAATGTAGCGATTCTAAAACTTTTTATTTTGAACATTCTCAAAGTTACAGACCTGTAAGTGTCCTTTAATATTTTAACAAACAACAACAAATGCACTTTATTGTCCCCTTGAAAGAAATGACGTGGCGATTGAATAACTATCAATCATTTAGCTGGGGACCTCCCCTAGGGGTTCCGAGGCCCCACGTTGAGAATCACTTATGTAAACAACCACAATGGCAGATGAACCGTTTGTGAAATGGACCTGTGAAATGAATGCATTCAAACACAAATCACAACAGGTCACAATATCTACCCATCTGTCTATCATGCTAACTTGTTATTGTTGCTGTGTTTTTGCTGCGTGCAACTGATGGAGTGCACAGCAGGCCGTTGCTGAATCGTACATTGTGTCAACCTTGACGTTATTGTCACCTCTGTTCTTTGCCAGGCTGTGTCTACTCTAATGCCAAGCTAGCTTTATACAAAGTAATAACCTGCCACAGCCAGCATGGTGTCAGGTTTCTGAAATGGTTACACCCAGGCTTGATAACAACCAGGGACAATTTTCTGTGTCTCTCTCTGTCATCAGTTAGGCTATTGGCAATCTGGGAACCCATTGGCAAAAAGAAATTGCCTATTGGTAACATTAACTGGGTCAGTTAATATTATGTAATATTTCATAACTGGTGTGAAAATATTGTATAACACAAGCTGTGACCAGACCAAAAACTTGGTCACACGCCTTGTGCTGCCGTGTGACAAAGCATAAATCAGGCTTTAGGCTAGTTTGCTCGATTTCACTAATAACCCCAAGCATGAGGTATTGCAGCCATAATATTATTACTGCCAGGTTAATATAGCATAACGCCAGTTGTCAGGCATGCATGCACTTGGTCCTAATGGCTTTAGACAGGGCTTGCTAACGGTTTAACTTACAGGCCAACCATTTTGATCACCAGGGTCTAGGGCTATCCTTGTCCTGGATCCTTGAGATCCAGTAACAACCCACAGGACACAAAAGTCACAGGACACAAAGACAACACAACATGGACTGTAGTGCCGGGTATCAATTCTCTTACCTACTGAACATGGCAGAAAGTGTGAAACCAGGGTTGAAATTGTGTTCAGTTTTCAGCGAGAGGCACCCACAATTTCCTGTGTGAGCGAAATAACAACGCTGAGGCAAGCACTTAGGCATTGTATTTGTAGATGGCTGCCATAAAAGGAAGCCTCCCTGATGATCAACAAGTCTGTTATTGTGTGTTTAATATAATGTCACTTTTCATCGCTGTTGAACCTCACGTGTTTTGATGATTTTCCTTAAATTTCGCCTGTGTGTGTGTGCGTGATTGGGGACAAGAGTAGTGCAGTTGCTTTCTCTTAGGCGCCTTATCAGCAGCACTGCAGGCATGCATTTGTTTGCGTGTGTGAGTGATCTGGTAGAGATATGGGAGGCTATTGATGGCAAGCTACAGTTTTTGTAAGTGAGGCTAGGCACATACACATTCTCCTTCTATCCCCCCTGGAGACACAAACACGCACACACGCACACATAGGGTTGTGTATAGAAAAACTTTACAAGAATGGGAAGTGGGTTATCTGTGCACAGGATCCGTGTTTAGGACACAGAGCTAGATTTTCAAAGACTATGTGTGTGTATGTGGGTTGAAATTGATAGATTAAGTAAGTGTGTGAAGCAAGGGCGTAGCTTTCTAATTAGCTGCAATTGTGTGCAAACTGGAGGCAAATTACAGTACGTCGATTTGCAGTTTGAAATATGATTCATGTCAAGTACAGCATGTACTGCAATAACAAGATCAAAACTGCACAGACTGTAGATGGGTAACTGGGGCCCAGACTTGTTATGTGCGCGTATGATCATGTAGGCTATATGTGAAAGTGTGTGCTTCAATGAGTATTACATGCATGTGTGCACCGTGTGTGAATATGTGTGCGTGCGTATGCGTGTACCACACATGTGACTGTGTGTGACTAATTGTATGACATAGTTCATGCCCTCTTGCTGAATCAGCACCAGTTAGTCAGCATCAATCCCATCTAGAGGAAGTCTATTGGTTTCACTTCGACTAATCGAGCTCTCCTCCGTCACGCACTGAACAGAGACTGACTGCACCAAAAGAAAATGCAATGTCAACGAGGAGATAGAAACAGAAAAAAGGAAGAGCTTTTAGGTACGAAATGACCAAATTTTGTGTGTGTGTGTGTGTGTGTGTGTGTGTGTGTGTGTGTGTGTGTGTGTGTGTGTGTGTGTGTGTGTGTGTGTGTGTGTGTGTGTGTTACACTCACCAAAAGGTCTTGAAAGCTTCATAAATGTCGCTGATATGTTGTCGTTAGGCCCAGGTCACAATCTGCACTGGCCCTACCATTGCACCTACACACACACACACATACACAATAAATCAACACAAATCTTGCCATTTCAGTGGAGAAACATTTGTATCGCTGTACGAAAATAACAGACTTTCAAGTTAACAATGCTTTGTATGCGATGGAGTATTATTCAGCCTAAGGCTGATACGCATACGGTACTCACAATGAGAGAGGCATATACAAAAATCAATACAACACACACACACACACACACACACACACACACACACACACACACACACACACACACACACACACACACACACACACACACACACACACACACACACACACACACACACACACACACACACACACACACAGAACAATGAGCCTGCGTGGCTGTTGACAGTCATTACAGGAGGTCACACGTAGATTAACCACTATTACCATGGTATCCCTATTTTGGGGATGTTATTACAAGTAAAAAAAATAAAAAATCTTTGTCCAAGTGTCCAAAGAATGTCTGCGTGTGTTTTGTTTTCAACAAATGTGAAGAGATTTAAATAAATATCTATTCTATGCGACACGTGAGCTTGTAGATCACCTATTTTCGCTATTCTTCGTTTGAAAACCCCGTCTATTTTGTGTGCTTGTAGATCTGATATTTTCACGGAATGTTCGCCCCCGAATAGGGATGCTAGGGTTCGGTTAAATGGTTAATTTTAAAGTAGGAGTGAGAAAACGCTCACAAGCACGCACACATAGCGTGTATGGGCCTTTCTAATCATGCTGGAAGCCACTGTTTTAATCTGTCAGCCGTACCCAGCAGGTAGTTAGCTTGTTCTAACAGTGAATTCCAATATTACACTGTTCCTTCCTCCTACGCAACAACTCTACAAAATAACCACACAGATTCCTCAGGAGACACAACCCGACCAAAAACAGTCAGACAAGGAGTCGTTTTGTACACTATACAGACACCGCTTTACCACTCTGATATGACTCGTTTCCATTACAGCACAAAAAACAAAGATAAGTGAATTCTCAAAGAGACACACAATAGTAACATCGAGACATCGTTTAGGCTTTGTGGGGGGTACTTTATTTACACGTTGCCTGTAAATAATCTAGGAACCATTAAGACAAAAACATTTTTGTGTACTGTACTATGGTATTAGTGGACACTGTAAACAAGACTCACACCTAATCCCCTACTTCTAATCAAGAAAATATCCCTCAGGGGAAATTCAATAATTTCAGTGGCCAGGTACTGTACTGTACATTTGAAATAAAAAGAACAAAAGAAATCACCCTTTCAAAGACGTCTCAGAAAGTCAAAGTACACTATGTACACCATCCGTTCTCACAGTACAGCGTAAACAAGACCAGACACGTAGCCTAAATCTACAGTAATACTGTATGTCAGTGGTTCTCAAACTTTTTTATTTCAAGGACCCCCATAATAACTCTTGAGAGTGTACAAAGGGAACTCGTAACTGGCCCCCCTGTAAAAGGTCTAAGCTCATCACCAGAAATGATCCCCACCCCCCCAAACTGTTTACTGTACATATTTTCCTTTTTGATTACCACTCGTATATTATTGTTTGTCTTTAAAGGTTTCGATGAATTGAATACACAGGAGGACCCCAAACAAGCCGTAAGGCTTCCTTGGGTTTATCCCTTTAGCATCCTTTTGTATGAAACTGTACCTCTGTGCTTTTTTTGCAAACTGTTAATAAAGTATTCAATCAATCAAACCAAATGGACGCTTACTTTTCAGAGTTACAGACCTGTCAATTTGGAACACCCACAAGGAAGGAACCCTGAGGGTCCCTGGACCCCACTATGAGAACCACTGCTGTATGCAATAGGAGCTATAACAGTTTTATTTACATTTCATTAAATATTTACAATATTGCCTAATAGTATCTGCCATATAGTATGCCACATCACTAAAGTTTACATACAAATGGCTAATCAGATGTGATTACAGGATAATTGTTATTAAAATTAAAATGACCTCACAATACAAATGAATAAAAAATAAAGCAGTGTGCCTTTGTGGGTCCACATCACACTTTGATTGGCTGACAGATAAGCCTGCAGGCTACAGTACATGCTGTTGACTACTATAAGTCACTCAATGTGCAGAGGGTTACATACCACCAATATTTAAGGACTTTGAGTTGACTGTAGGCTACATTTTATTCCATCAAGTCAATCAAAAACAATAACTATTATTTTACCCATAACTCACACTTGGGTCAAAGCACCAGCAGGGAAATTAAACCCTACAATATACGTTAAAATCTAAAAATGTTATGTAATCTCTACATTAAAGCATGGGGGAAAAAAACAACACTTTAAAAACCACAGGCATGGAGATGCCTACCACACACACCTTAACATTGCACTTTATCTTACTCAAAGACGACACGTTTTTTAAAACCCATAATGTAATTACTTAGTTTAGAAGTTCAGATTTTAAATTCATTAGCCTTGAGCAACCTAATTATGCAACCTGTCCTGATCACAGATGGCAGAGGTCAACATCCCCCCCTCTCTCTCTCTTTATGTCTCTCCTCCTTTCTTTCTTTCTTTCTCCCTCTCTCTTCATGTCTCTCCTCCTTTCTTTCTCCCTCTTTCTGTCTCTCTCTCTCTCTCTCTCTCTCTCTCTCTCTCTTTCTGTCACTCCTCCTTTCTCTCTCTTTCTTTCCTTCCTCCTTTCTCTCCTACTTTATCTCTATTTCTGTCTCTCCTCCTTTCTCTCTCTTTCCTGGTCTCTCCTCCTTTCTTTCTTACACTCTCCCTCTCAACTTCTAAGCACAGTAAGCATGTCGTAGACTTCACAAATAATGTCAATGTTAAAACATGTCTGCAGCATTTCAGTGGGTCGGTCACAAAATAAACAACTTCATACAGTATAACGTTACAAGAGGAGGTGGCAGCAATGCTGCTGCCTCTTGTTATTATTGCTTTACTATAAATAGCCTGTAAACAGTGGTGGAAAAAGTAGGCCTACTTTTTACCACCATCTAGAAATACTCAGTTACAAGTAAAAGTCTGGTATGTAAAATGTAGGCCTACTTGAGTAAGTACAAAAGTATTGGCATTAAACTATACTTAAAAGCACCAAAAGTAAAAGTACTCATTATGCAGAATGTCCCATTTTGCAAGTTCAATATGTACATAAATCTCAAAATAGCAGATCTACAAGCTTGCGACCCGTTGTGAGCTTGTAGATCGGCTATTTTCAAATAGCTTAAGTATATAAGGCTAAAGTGGTTAATGCATGTTTTGTAATGATATTCAAAATCTACAGTAACTTAAGTTTTCAAATAATTGTAATGGAGTAAAAGTACAATATTTGCCTCTGAGATGTAGTGGAGTAGAAAATAAAGTAAAAAATACCTACAAATTGTACTTAAGTACAATGTACTTACTTACTTTACACCACAGATAAATAGCCTGTCGTAAACACTCGATTCAATTCAATTCAGTTCAATTCAATTGTGCTTTATTGGCATGTCTATCAAAAAGCAATTAGCGATTATTGCAAACTCATGCGAGCAAAAGACATACTTTATGACAACGTTACACTATTAATAATTAATAAAAGTACATTTACTCAACACGACCACCTCACTCATTAGAAGGACATTCTAATGCGTGGGGGGCCGTGATTTTTCCATTACTTTTTTCATTTTTTTTGAAAGTGAAATATCCCTTTAATTTTTTTTACTTTTACCACCACTGGTCACATCATCTCTCTCTCTCTCTCTCTCTCTCTCTCTCTCTCTCTCTCCCTCTGTCTGAGTGTCTGTCTGTCTGTCTGTCTGTCTGTCTGTCTGTCTGTCTCTCTCTCTCTCTCTGCAGCCGCAACCTGAGATGCTGTGTACAGTCAGTACATCGACACAATTCTAAGTCACGCCGTTATCGTTTATAATAAACATGCAGTGTTACGCACCTCGCCGCCGTTATTCCAACCCGCCTGGACGGAGACACTTGTCGCTGGTCGTTATGATCTATGTCTTTTTTGGGGGGGGCTCCGCTCCAATCGCTTTGTTTTGGTGCATTAGATTCTATGGTGCTTTTGCAGCTGAAGCTCCAGAGTCTTTTAAGTACGCCTTTAAAAGGAATAACAGTCGGAAGGAGAGACGTACCAGCGCCGAGCTTCCGCTGACGCGGGGCGGATTTGCATAAAAAGGGGCGGGGTTCGTAGGTGTCTCCGCAAGAGGCCTTTATGTATTTCAAAAGGGGGAAAGGACAGTGGGCGGGGCCTCACGTTCTGCATGCATATGTATGTAAAGGTTGTTTTCCAAGGCAAATCCTGCAGCCTGTCAGCTGATTTTGACTTCTACCTACCCCGCCCCCCGTCTCTCCCTCCCTCCCACTCTCGCTGAGCATTACACAGCTATAGAATGTGTAAGCCCTATTAAATTGTTTTATTATATATAGTTTTGAAAAAGAATAAGGAGGGGGGGGGGGGGGGTCGAGGAAGCAGTGGTGGGAAAAGTACTCAATTTTTTTTACTTAATTAAAAGTATCAATACTGCAAGGTAGCTGTTACAGGTTAAAGTCCAGAATTCAAAATGTACTTGAGTAAAAGTACAAAAATATTGGTATCAAAATGTACTTATAGTACCAAAAGTAGGAAGTACTCAATAGACCAATTATTTGTTTACCAACATTGAGACTGGATGCACAGGTTTCAGGCAATCAATTCTCAACCTGTTGTTTCAGGGTGCTGGTTTCAGTGCACCCCAACCCCCTCTTGTGTGTTGGCTAGTGAGGCGCGCCCTAGCGAGACCTGACAGAATGGGATTCATTTGGAGCCAGAGTGACGTCGTCTGTTAAGGGGTCTATATGCAGAATGTCCCATTTCACAAGTTTTCAAAAGTAAAAATCTTTTGAAAATAGCAGATCTACAAGCTCACAATGCGTCGCATGAAGTGGTTACTGTATGTTTTATAATAATAATCAAAATCTACAAAGTAACTAGTAACTAAAGTTTTCAAATAATTGTCATGTAGTAAAAGAACAATATTTGCCTCTGAGATGTAGTGGAGTAGAAGTAAAAGTACTGAAAACTGGAAATACTCCAATAAAATAAAAAAATAGTTACTTAACACCACTGGGAGGGAGAGGGGGTGGGATGGAGATAAAGGAGGTAAGAAGAGGTAGCCTGGCGTAGACAGACTATTTTTTTTGCACTCGCAGATTCGTCTGGTCCCAGGCTAAAGAAGAGGATGACTGAGAAAATGGGGGGGAGAAGGAACAGAGTGCAAGGGTGAAAAGAGAGAGTTTTTACTTGCCACTTGCTTTGGCAATGTAAATGTCTTCTCATGCCAATAAAGCTCCTTTGAATTGGTTTGAGAGAATGGGGAAGAAGGAAGAGAGTAAAGGGAGAGAGACTGATCTGAGCACATAAAAATGTTGAAGGATGTCTAGTCTTATGGCAACTTATGTGTTCGACAAGGCAAACAAGTTGCCCAGATACTGCATCACATACTGTACCAGATACTGTGCAACACACACACGCACTGCACACACTTTTTTCCTGTAGCATTTATAATCTCCATTTTCTATTCCTTTATAATTTCTAGTCCTTCTTGAATGACTTCTGGAATTAATCAACATTACAACATGTATAGCATTGGCAATTTTCCAAAAAAGAAGGAAATCTAATCTTCCTGGATGATTTTGTTCTGTCTGTAGAACAAAACAAATAGTATAACATCGGTACAGTGAATCTGTCAATGTTCTGTCTGTTATTTACATTTCAAGCATTTAGCTGACGCCAGGGACTCTTGATATTAAGATATGGATACATCAACAATACATGGATTCACTGCTTCAGAAGCAAACACAAGGGGAACTCCACTTTTATTAACAGTTCAGGAATCAGGACTGAAGATGCCATGTCATTCTCAGTAGAGAAACTATCACTTCCGATAGCTTACTACTGCTTTTGTCTAGGGTTTGATTTTCTTCCTATGCATTCCTATGCTTTATTTCAGGTAGGAGACTGTAGAGATGCAGGAAACCAAGGCCAGAGAGAGGAGACATATGACCCAAAGTGGAAGTCAGATTTGAACTGGGGTCCTTGCAGATCAAAAACACTATTATGGTTGGTCAATGCACCACCGAGCCACCAAGCATCCCAAGGTAACTCAGAATCAGCTTTATTGTCACATGGTGTGAAACTGCATTTTTGTGCAAGCTCCATCGTTTTTGTTATTTCCATAAAAGAGAAAGGGAAGAAGAAGGGGGGCAAGGGGAAGAGAGAGAGAGCTCAAAAAACAATTTATCCACATATTTACAAATAATATCTATCTATGCAGTAAGTACCTGAGGTAAGACATAAGGTGCGTGAGCATAGCAGCAGATATATACTGTACATGATATGCTATATGGACGTTAGTTAAGGTGCGAGAATAATAAAAATCAGCGTGTTGTAGGATTAAGGTGCAGAGTGTCAGCGCGTGTCGACCACATAGTCCACATAAGGTACTAGCTGTCACTGTCAACTCATTTGGAGCCTTCCAGTGTTTGGCCAAGGGGGATTTCCTCTCCATCCTATAGATGATTAATGTCCCGGGTTCAAATCCAGGTGGTTACAGTTGCAGTAATGCAGGGTCATACCTTATGTAACGTCCAGTGACATGCATCACATTTCTCACTTGAAAATCACTACTGTAGCACTGATACAGGATCAGTTCAAAATCCCAAATGATGGATATTCACCAAGCATTGACGTCTGTTTAGGATGGGCAGACACAGTACACATATTCAGTGTAGAGATCATACATACATTTATTCTGTAAATGTATTTCTGTACTGCATTTCTAACTTACTATTGCAATGCAGAATAAAAGCGGGATGCAGGCCTCCTAGTGCCCCCACTGTACTTCTGTATAGAACACTGCACTGTAATATTAATGTAACATAGCATGACAACAATAAATGTACCTTTTTCACTAGTTCTTTGTATTGTAATTTGTTGTGGTATTAACTATTGTATTCATAAGGGTTCACAATAACAAATTGTTCCACGGATGGTGCAGACCTATTTTGAAGCACAACCGGTGGCACAGAATAGGGGTGAAAATGTGAATGATTCCTTGGCCCCTTGGAAAACTTGTCCATGTCCATTTATCTTTGACCACTGTAAGGTCTCTTTACAGGTCTCCCAAACAGCTGAAGCTGATTCAGAACGCTGCTGCTCGAGTCCTCACTAAGACTAAGAGAGTGGATCATCACTCCAGTTCTGAGATCTGATCTGAGATACACTGGCTCCATGTCTGTCAAATAATTAATTTCAAAATACCACTGTTAGTTAATGAAGCTCTGAATGGTTTAGGGCCAAAATACATGTCTGATTTTCTGCTACATTATGAACCATCCAGACCGCTCAGGAAAGTCAGAACTAAATGTGGAGAACTAGATACCGTAGCTGGTTTTATGTACCACACATCTGGAACAAACTCCCAGAAAACCGAAATTCTTAGTTCTTTTAAATCAAAGCTGAAGACTTTGTTTGCTGCTGCCTTTTATTGAGGCATTTGATTCACTTTGCACTTAATGCTCTTAATGTTTTGTGTAAAGCACTTTCCTTGTTGTTGAAATGTGCTGTACAAATAAATGTGCCTTGCTTTGGTTGACAGGGGCCCCTCAAACATAGAATAGTTTGGATTTTTTTGTTGAAAATAAATACTATCCTGCTCTCATCGTATGTGTGAATACAAATTAACAGGTAGCGAACAAGACTTGAAGAGAAACGCAGAAGCTGGAGTAAAGTTGACTGTTTTTTTTACTGTTGTCTGTTTTCTCTCCACAATCATTTTGTAAAACTGAAATACAAACATCAAAAGGGATGCGTCACAAAAAAATGTACAGTAAACTTCGGTCTTAATAATTCAAAATAAAGTACAGTCAGCATGTAGAAATCACAAATGTTAATACCAAACATGTATCTATGCAAATAAACACATGACTAAATTATCATAATGACCTGCCTAATTTCTAAGGCTAACAGCTGCAGAAAGAATGCTTGCCAACTAGTGGGAAATAACTGAGAAAGAACATGACAGGGGCCCCTCAAACATAGAATAGTTTGGATTTTTGTTGAAAATAAATACTGTGTGATGTTGACTGTTGTCATGAGGCCCAAAATTCCAAGAACCTCCCTGAGCACAGCACAATTATTATTATTTTCTGAATGTAGAAGCAGCTGGAAGTATAATGCTTTTTGGATTAATGGGAACCTGATTAAGAACTGTGACAGGACAGAAATCAGCTCAACTTCCAATTGGAGGCTGAGGCAAGAGCAGACTTGCATGGTCACAGATTAACGGCTACTTATGGCCTTACGTAACAACAAAACAATGCCCAGTGCACGCATAGACCCACACACACACACACACACACAAATAGAGTGCTTCTGAAAGCTCCCTACATAGACCTCTTAGCTAGACACAGACACACGCTGTTTGATCATGACATGATGGAGAACATAACGTTACCTATGGGCCAATTTGTACACTCAAGAGTTAAATGAATACTGAGGATTTTACTGTGTGGGGCATGGGGGTCTGTGTCAAGGTCTTTGTGGTAAAGGGTTGCAGTCAGGGGTTGAAGGTGTCAGGTGCCGTGTGTCAATCAGCAGTGTGAAATGAGGAGAAGGCAACATTCAATTTAATTTTCTTGTGGACAGGGTCCATGAATTATTTGGCTTGTTAAGCTACCACTATTGATGTTTGAGGTATGTTACTGATGCAGTTATCCCCCAAGTGACTTAACAAGTGAGCAGTTAAATAATCGCTGTCTTGCTCAGCAATGCTTGGGCCTTATGCTTGGGTGCCATGTCACCCACTGAAAATAGCCGATCTACTCACAACGCGTCGCATTGTGAGTTTGTATATTTGCTATTTTCAAGTACACACTGGCAGGCTCACAACTAGTCTAGGCCTAAATCAGGCATTATGACCTTACGGTCTCGAGACAGTCGCTCTAACCACCAGGTCAGTCCAAAAACCCCCCATAGCTGAATCTGCGTAAAATTGAATATAAAGACATCACATAGGCTAGGGAGAGAAAATTCACTTTTATATCGACATGTAGTGTGTGAGTAAGCTTCCATTTCTCACAAACTACTTGAACATAATGAAAAAGAACACATACAGGTCAGGCGTCTGCTAATAATGTATCGAGTTTGTAAGAGCCTACTTCCCAATTCCACCTCCTTGGGACAGTTGACAGCGGTACGGTTGGTTGGGACAACTTGTTCTGGGCTAAAGAAGAAAGAAAAAAACTCAGTTGAAGAAATTTCAGTGTCAATTTGATCACCTTATATTTCAATGTCACTTGTTCATGCATTTCTCTGAGAGAAAGTAAATTTATAATTTTTCAATGGAATTTGGCATTCTTAAAAGACTTCAGTGGCACCTATCTCTAGCTAGACAGCACTGCTATTATGGAAGGTAGCTACTTAATTAATTATAACCAGCACCACTAGACAGACAACTACTTTATTACTAATAAAGTACTGTAATACAGTGACTGTCAGCTGTGCTAATAATGACATGTATATTAATTTTGTTAGCTAGCTGTGATAACTAGCCTAATCAGGCATGGAGGGTAAATGCATTCATCAGATATGATAATAATATAATCTGCTGTTGGTAGAAAACTGTTTTTAAGGCCTCCTCATATAGAAATCCCCAATGCAGGACAGGGGTTACTGAAGAGAGAAAGAAATATTTTTCAGAATATCTCACTCGTAATGATATAGAAAATAGGGGTTACACTCATGTCCTAACATTTTTGACTGCCTGCCACTTGAAAACATTCATTCAGTGACTTCAGTGGTGGGTCTGAAAGGGTCTTATTCAATTAGGAAAAGCCTTTGTCCTTTTTTGTTTGAATGTTGTTTATTTGTAACAAGGTAGGGACTACAAACAATAGCCTGTCCCCACTCCCCAACAGCCCAAGGGTAATTGCCCCATCTGTCCCAGAGAGAACGGGCACTCTTTTGGACTCATGCTACAGTAGCTACCAACAAATATTCAGACAACCACAGCTGTCACACATGAATTGTTTGGGCAGAAAATAAGCTTTCAAAATACAAACAGTATGGTAGAAGAATCCTAAAAAGAGCCAAAGGTGTACTTATGTACACACTGTGATGACGAATGTCTTTCAAGTTGAAAGTTTAAGAGGGTTTGTCAGAGTATGAGCATATAATGGTGAATGATTGCATTCTCACTTGTTAAAAAGGCACTGTCCGATCCCACTGTCCCAATGATCTTGACTAAGGATATAATGTAGAATGTTTATGGTTTTATATGAACACCTTGTTGTCAGTTAAGTGTTGAGATAGTGTTAAGTGGCAGGACTATCAGTAGATTAATCATTTTGCTGCCAATCCCAAACATATCTTGCAGCTATCTGCATTGCCATAAAACATAATGCGCTCAGCAAGGATGAACCACAGGAAGAACCCAGTGATTTTGGTGGCCCTATATAGCCTTTCCTCTAACGTCACCCTCAGGCCAATTTGAGAATCCATTGTTTTTTTGTTTTTGATTCCAATACAAAATCTGAGGTTAACTGCACACATTACCATAAACTTTGCTAAGTGCATCGATGCTCCAAAAGAACAAATACTCAAGTAAAATACAGATACTATTTATTTTTACTTAAGTACCATACTACAGTAAATGTACTTCGTTACTCTCCACCACTGATGATTTTGTTGTGTGTCCCCATTGCTGTGTGGTGTGTGCATACATGCCTTTGTTTCACCATCATGACCACTGTACAATAACTGCTCTCCTTGGCAAACAGTGCCCTCCTGTGGTAATGTTTGGGAAACGACACAACTTTGTTCACTGACACAATATACAGATTCTTATTTATTTTTGACTCGGTAAAAACACACTTAACATTATGACAAATATTTATCAAAACCTAAAAATAAAATGCAATGAATAGTTTACAGTACAGCATGCATGGGCAATACATACTGTATTATTGTATAGTTTACCTCCCAGTAGGAGGATATTTAGAGATTATATACAGAGTATTAACAATTATGTGCAGTTTATAAATGTAGTAATATACAAGATGTTGAAAGTGAGTGTATGTCATATTTCCAATTTAGCCTTTTTAAGACCATGAGACCCAAAATGTTTTATATTGCCTACATGTCTATATTAACACTGACCATTTAGTGTTCCTTATATGTAAGTGGTGAACGGTTACCTCAAGTCTTTACTTCTTTACAGTCCAATTTGTAACTCGGTGTCTGGAGTTATAACTCCAGAAATAACCAAAAGTGTACATACTACATATAATGTCTAATATTAATACCAAGAACTATATCATACAAACATACAAAATAATTGCACACAGCAAACATCTGGGTGTTCATTTCACTAAAATGTTAAATGAACACTCAGGATTTTACTGTGTAGAGTGCGGTACAACATATAAATACCAGTTAAAGTACGACTCTTTCCTATAACATTTTTGGCTCTCGACTGTGCTATTCAATAAAATAAGTTATTAAGTAATATACTAACTCGCCCAATAATACAAAGTAAAATCATCAGTGTTAATTTACCCATTTGTACACTCAAGGGTTAAACTAACACCAGATTTTACAGTAAGAATAGAAAATAAGGTGACAGTTTGAAATTGACTTGGTTACTTGCTGTTTTCAGGTTCAAGTTCATTCTACCGTCACGTTGTAGTTCTCATGCACAGTACATCTACAGTGCAGACAGTCCACGTCCACAGTCAACAGTACCGCCCTACGACAAATAGTCCTCAATCAACATGTCAATACGGACCGGTCCGCTTACAATCGTTCCCAGACTTCCCACCGACGTCCTATCGCACGACTCTGATACTCTCCAAATGTTCACAGGAGCGAATCACCTCATTCCAGAAAGTCTGATTCCATCTACCTCCCACACACACCCTTGTTTTCATAGACCTGGCTGCTTATTTCTCTCGCAGAATCTGGCAACACCGATCACAAGCCCCCTCGACATCAAGAGTGCGGTCCCAAGTCCCAGCGCTGCTGCAGGGGCCACGTGAACCGGGCGGGCTCTCTACTCCACCTTCCAGATGGCGATCTTGCCGTCCTGCTTGCCGGCTCCGCTGAGCGCGTAGCGGTCCTCAGCGGAGCAGAGCGCCGTGACTCTGTCGCCGTGGCCGTGAAGCTCTTTCAGGACCAGCCGGCGCTCCGTGTCCACTATGTAAACCTTCCCTTTGGCGGAGCTGCGGCCCACGCCGCCTACCCACACCTGTAGAGACGAAACAACACAGATTATTGTTTTGTGCTTTATTCTTAGATGTGGTTGTGCGTGTGTGTGCGTGTGCGTGTGTGTGTGTGTGTGTGTTTCTGTCTTTCTGATTGCTTTTGTCTAGTTTCCAATTGTTAACTTCATGTTTAACTACATTAAAAGCTGATGACCTACAGTATATGTATTATGCTATATCTCTATATGAGTTGTTGTATTGAGTCGTGTGTGTGTGTTGTACTGTGTACTAACTTGGTTTTTCACTTTTATCATGCAGTGGCAGCCACCACAGTCCTGTAGCACCACACGGTGGTAGGGTTTGGTACTGTCCTTCAGATGCCAGACACACACCTCTCCGGAATCTGCGCACACACTCCACAGCTCTTCCCTCTGCCACACACACACACACACACACATCACAGAGACACAGACTGAGGCATGTCTAGCTAGAAACAAACAGGAAATTGCAGCATAGAGCTGAATGTGTGTGTATGTGTGTGTGTGTGTGTGTGTGTGTGTGTGTGTGTGTGTGTGTGTGTTCTACCTCAGGTAGCAGCAACATAGAGCTAAATGTTGCATCAGATGCTTTCTGTTGCTCTGGAAGACTCAGTCGATGTTTTAATGAACCATTTCTCCATACCTCCATTATACTGTCTCTGGAACCTGGGGGGGAGAGAGAGAGAGAGAGAGAGAGAGAGAGAGAGAGAGAGAGAGAGAGAGAGAGAGAGAGAGAGAGAGAGAGAGAGAGAGAGAGAGAGAGAGAGAGAGAGAGAGAGAGAGAGAGAGAGAGAGAGAGAGAGAGAGAGAGAGAGAGAGAGAGAGAGAGAGAGAGAGAGAGAGAGAGAGAGAGAGAGAGAGAGAGAGAGAGAGAGAGAGAGAGAGAGAGAGAAGGGGAGAGAGTAAGAATGTGTGTGTGTGCGCGCCTGCAATACTGTGATATTGTGTGATACTACAAAACGTATCTCATGGTGTATGTGTGTTCATCTGTTAGTGTTGAGTATGTTTGTGAGTTTGTGTGTATCTCGGTGTGTGTGTGTGTGTGTGTGTGTGTGTGTGTGTGTGTGTGTGTGTGTGTGTGTGTGTGTGTGTGTGTGTGTGTGTGTAACTCACAGCACCACAGATTTCCGTTATAGATGTGGACGGACAACAGACGACCGCAGGACAGACGGAACTGCTTCTTCACCTTTAGGGGAAAAAACATTGTTATTGTTTTATGGCAGATAGCCGAGCTAGCAATGAGCCGCCTGGGAGAGAGTATACATTAGAAACAAACACTGAACAGGTGCTCTTTATCCAAACTGACCTGCAGCGTGGAGACGTCCCACATCATGACACTTCCTTCTGCACTGCAGGAGTACGCCACCTTCTGACTGGAGGGTCAGACGTTTACATTAGTATTTTTTATTATTTATTGTTTAAATCTTTTTTTGTCTTTTTCTGCCTTTATTGTTGGAATACAGTAGACTGACAGGAAATGGGGGGAGAGAGATGGGGAGTGACACGCAGCAAAGGTCGTCGGGATCAGGAATCTAACCCACGACACGCTGTCAGGCAGCCTAGGTGTCTGGACCGCTACACCAGCCGTCCGGGCCGACATTTACATTAACCATTTCGTTGCTTTTACACAGAGCAACTTAAAGCCCTCTTCAGACCTCAGCGTGCCAGATTGACTTGAGACTAGTGTAGTAGTCTACATATCAGTGTAGTAGTATGTTCCATCTGTGAGAGATGTAGTGCGTTCTCTCTTCACACTGTGTGCGTTACTGGTTGCGATCTGTGTCAGCCGGCAGGCTGCCTTTCCGTACATTTCTATGTGGCTATTGTGGAAATAACAAAAGTTAGTTCTGCGATCTGAACCACTTAAAGCCTATATAGACTGCGTTGACTACAGTCCTCCAGGGGTCTATTCTTGGTCCCCTCCTTTTTTGCCTCTAAACCAAATCACTGAATATAGCAGATCTACATGTACAAGCTCACGAGTGGCATTGTGGTTTCACTACGTGTGTGTGTGTGTGTGTGTGTGTGTGTGTGTGTGTGTGTGTGTGTGTGTGTGTGTGTGTGTGTGTGTGTGTGTGTTACCTGTATTTGTCAGTGCATAGAGTCAGTCCAGTGACCTCAGCCCTGTGTTCAGTAAGCTGCCGGTTACACACCATGGAGACCATGCTGATGATGTAGATCACAGAGTCTTCAGAGCCCATCCACACCTGGTCCTTATCCACACCCAGCATACAGTTCTAGTGTGTGTGTGTGTGTGTGTGTGTGTGTGTGTGTGAGAGCGAGAGAGCAAGAGAGAGCGAGAGATTAAAAGTCATACAAAAACAAAACCACAAAAAAAATAGTGTATTTCTACAAAGTGCTCTCTATGCTATAGCTCAGTGGTTCTCAACCTGTGAAAGAAGGAAAAGAAAGAAAAGAAAAATATCTTTCCTTTGAATATGGCGATCTACAAGCTCACAAGCTTGTAGATCTGCTATTTTCACAATATTTACCCGTGGAACGAGTCAAACAAAATGTAATGCATCAACTCCTACATTCCAAGTGCTTATCAGGGTGGGGGGTCCCCAGTTCAAATATGATTATTTTGGGGGGTCATGGCCTGAAAAGGTTGAGAGCCCCTGCTATAGCCAACCTCTCCACTAGGTGGCAGGACAGATCTTTTAATTGCTTATGCAAACATCCAATCAAATTCATGTATATAATAATGGGCTAAAAGTATTAAAATATGACAATTTCCAACACAGTAAATATGCATTAAATTGCACACTGTACATTCATTACAGTTAATATTGTTTCTTAAACTCACAGACGGCAGATTTGTTGCTAAATCTGCTACATTTATGCGACATAATGGTGATGTTAAATAATGTGTGTCCCTTATATTATAAAGGAATTAACAAGCTTTGATGTTCTGTGGTAAACCAACCAAATAAACTTTGTGTGTTCCAATAGTACAGTGCAATAAAACAATACACACCATCATTTCCCACATGGTTAGATATGAATGAGGAAGTTTTAGACAACGCAATAAAACAAAGATACGAGTGATAGTATGTGTGTAGTTATTATAAAGTGCTACCAATCATCTTTTTAAAGCCAAATGAGCAACGATGATATTGGAGGAACAACAGGTCAGAAATGATATGTATCAAACAGTAATACATGCACAAGCATCCACACATGTGGATCAAAGGTCGTGTTAGGCCAGTAAATACCGGTGTTGGCCATTTCTTTAACGACATTCCCTCAAGACATCTTTATTGGTAAAAAACAAAACAGTGCTCTCTCTCTCTCTCTCATCAATTATAGTCCTGTCTCATATAAATAAAATGTCTCTACTTGTACCTGTATGAGTAAGTGACACATACTGTAAATCTTTCTTGTATCTCACCCCTGACGCCATGTCCTGTGAGCAGCCTATATTTTGATTTACTGCCGGCCAGCTGAGCTGAGTCAGTTATGATGTAATATTCTGAAGTGCCTATTTTTGTGCAGCACACTTTCATTGCCTGTTATTCTGAAGAAAACATGTTCTAAAAAACTAATGATGCAATCATGTGCCATTACACACATGTGGCACACCAATTGCACAATTTCAAGCCATTGGGCTATATTACATTTTTATATTACTCTTTCAAATGCAAATAGTTCTCAGCCCAAAACATAATGCTGTAAAATGTTGTTAGGCTACATTGTTAAATGCAACTACTTTTCGTATTAAAAATGAATGTGGCCTTTTTTATACCAGATGCTCAGTAAAGAGTAGTCTTTCTGGACATAATTGCCGGCAGTTTGAAAAGTCCACATATGCACAGACAGTCAGACACCCACAGATATACCCACACAAACCCAAATACAGTGTTTGCCACAATAACTAGCACTCCAAAAAACGCAGCTTTTCCCCCTGAACTTTCACAGTACTGTAGATTGTAGAAATGCTGCTGCATGGCCCAGATCTACACTGTGCATGACCTGGTATTCAAGCTGTGATAAATTATTGTTTTTACCCCGTTCACACACACACATACAGATAAGTTAACCTATTGCATGTGACTGTGAGTAACGTTTTGAGAGCAGAGGAATGAATTAGCACAGTACCCTGAAGTGCTTCAGTCCATTACAGCCGACCTTAACTTCATTTACCCATAGCCTTCAACTTAACCCAAGACCGGGAACGTATCTGTGTGTCATTTTAACATTTCTTTGGCTATTCAAAAATAGCAGATCTACAAGCTCATAGCGTGCCACCGAGTGTCACGCTATGAGCTTGTAGATCTGCTATTTTTGAAAAATCTTGAAAATATGTGCAAATCTTTGAATATATATATTTTTAAAGCTAACATTTGTAACTAAAATCTCTGCCTCTGGGGGGTCCCTGGAACAAAATATTTTGGCGGTCAAATACATATCATTTTGGGGGTCCTTGACATGAAAAAAGTTTGAGAACCACTGATTATAGCAACATAAGGTTTTTCAAAAAACTTTTAGGATTTAGAAGACATTTGTAGAATCCCCAGAAGCAAAGATTTGAGTTAAAAATGTTCGCTTTAAAAAACATATATATTCAAAGATTTGCACACATTTTCACGATAAGAAATAAATAAATAGCAGATCTACAAGCTCATGAGCTTGTAGATCTGCTATTTCTGAATAGCCAAATAAATCTAAAAAAAAGGTGCTTTCCCCGGTCTTAATGGGTTAAATAACTTGGAAGCTCCCCTGTCCCACAGAAACCTCCCACAGTAACGCTGCCTTAGCCTGGTAAACCCGCCCTCCGGATATCTCATTTGTATTTGATTCTGAAATCAAATACAAATGAGATTTCCGGAGGGGGGTTTACCAGGCCAACGCTGCCTCTGTTGGGTTTGATTCGCTTTGATCTGCACTGATTGTTTCCATGTTGGTTCTTTATATGCTGGGTGAAATGACTCATACAGTATTAGATAGTGACCCATATACCCCATTCAAACCACATTGTGTAGTTTAAAAAAATCAAATAGACACGCACTACTACACACAGAAAAAATAACCTGAGTTCCAATGGATCCAATGTAGTTATTATTAGTCACAAGCTCCTGTATATACTTTTCATTGGTTATTATTTATTTATTTATTGTATTTATTATTTAATTATAAAACCCACACTTGACCACTTTCAGAAGAAAAAAAAAATAGCAAAAAATAGCAGATCTACAGGTTTGTAGATCTGCTATTTATGCTACTTTTGTGCGACACTGTATACCATGCGAGTATATAACATAATTTTATGTTTGTCCCTGTGTGCCGTCAGTGAATTATGTGACACTGTATGACTGCTGTCTTCACTTTGTGTTTACTTACCAGTGATAAATGGTGCATTTATAAATGGTAAATGGTGCATTTGTATAGTGCCTTTATCCAAAGTGCTTTACAATATGCATTACATTCACACATCGGTGGTAGAGGAAACCATGCAGTCCAGTGTAACTGTTGAGCCAAATTCATACCAAAAGAAATGCCAAAATGTGTTGTGTATTTCCATTTGGAAAACAGTTATTTTCAGTGAGAAGAATGCGCATTCTTATGCTTAATGTAAATCAGGTTATAACGTTCATCATAGCCGTGTGTATTCATGTCTGTAATGTTCTTACCACTCTTGCTCTCCCAACTTGTAGACAGGTGTGTGTCAGCGACCAGCTAGAAGCATCATAAACCATCACCTTCCCCCCGCTTAACGACACCCACAACTGACCTGGAAAACACGCACACGCACACACACACACATAATTATATTCCTTGTTATCAATTCGTTCCCAGTCCCTTATCACATACTTGTGACCCACAAATACCAAAGTGACATATTGGAGTAGGGCAAGCTGTAAATATCAAGTTCAAAGATAATTTCTTTGAAGTATTAAAACCGAAGCCACAGACAGGGGGAGTTCTCTGTATGCATTCTACTGGAAAGGCTGTTTGGCACACAGTATACACAAGCAAAAACATTTCATTCTGATCCAGTTGCATGACGGAAATGGTGATGGAGAAACAAGTTTGTGACTGTAAATCAAATTGCCAATGCACATATACCCTGAGCAAGGCACTAAAGTCACTCACCAACTCAAGAGCACAAAATTAAAACAGTCATATTTGAGTAATTCATTAGAGTGAGTTTGTGTTTTTTAACAAATTAAATAAACAGTACAGTAAACATACTATACGGACACTCTTCACTCCACTATTTATATTGTGTCTCCACCCTAGACCCCCTCAGACTCCACCCTAACCTAACGGTCGTCTTTCCACCCAACATTCATCCAACTGCTATTTAAAAACACCTCTGGAAGAAAACGGAAAGTAACATCCTGTGTTTCATTTGAGAAAGCGGGAGTGGAAAAGGAGAGAGAGCCTGTAGGAGAGGTGGATGTTGGGGGTCCAGGGGGAAGAAAGGCCGGAGAGAGAAGCATGAAGGGGGAGAGACCTGTAGTAAGAAAACTGTTGGAAGAGAGTGAGGAGAAAAGTTGGAAAGGAGAAAGGTAAAAAAGGGAAGAAGTGATAATGCGGAAGAAGAGAAAGGTTAAAAGGAGGTAGCAGACAGAGAGAAAGAGAGAGAGAGAGAGAGAGAGAGAGAGAGAGAGAGAAAGAGAGAAGTATGAGAGTTGGACATGTGCCAAGTATTCCGTTCAGTGACCTACATTCAGACCAGAGTCACTGAGAGGAAATGAATAGCAACACTTGTTCTTTACAAACCCCCAAGTGATGACTCCTATAAGAAGTACTGACCACTACTTTGTGTGTGTGTGTGTGTGTGTGTGTGTGTGTGTGTGTGTGTGTGTGTGTGTGTGTGTGTGTGTGTGTGTGTGTGTGTGTGTGTGTGTGTGTGTGTGTGTGTGTGTGCGTTTGCTGTTACGCGTCACATAATATCTTTGAGCGTCTACATGCATCATCAGTATGCATACTATGCATGTGAATGCGTGAGTGAGCATTTGTGCCTGTACTATATGTGTGTGTGTGTGTGTGTGTGTGTGTGTGTGTGTGTGTGTGTGTGTGTGTGTGTGTGTGTGTGTGTGTGTGTGTGTGTGTGTGTGTGTGTGTGTGTGTGTGTGTGTCTGTGCTGTGTCATGTGTATGTCACCTATATCTTTGAATCTAGATGGCATGTTTTAGATTGGGTGACCATGTCCAACATAAGGATCATGAGGATAATGTCAATGACCCCAGAGCAGGGGTAAAGTCCCCCGTAGAGACTAGGGTTTGCCTTTGGCTTGGCCGGGCACTCCACAGAACACAATTGGCCGTGTTCGTTAGATGGGAAGCCGGATGGGAAGGGAGTTCTCAGTTCTCAACGACTCCTAGAGCAGGGGTCTTCAACAGGGGGTCCGGGACCCCTGGGGGGTCCTCAGAGCTACTATAGGGGGTCCGCCAAATCTTTGTGAGATAGGATTTAGTTTTTTTTACATTAACCAGTTGAACCCTAGAATTCCTTTTCTGAGGAGAACATTAGGCAAAAATAGCAGATCTACAAGCTCACTGCGAGGCGTTGCGAGCTTGTAGATCTGCTATTTTTGGCAAAGAGGTATAGGTGTAGAGGGGAAAAAAAGAGCAGACCAGTAAAAAAAAAAGTTTAATCTGAAACACAAATTTATACAATATAGAGGGGGTCCCTGCTTCATCTCTCTCTCAGCTAGGGGGTCCTTGGCCTGAAAAGGTTGAAGACCCCTGTCCTAGAGCAAGGGTTCCCAAACTTTTCAGTGCCGCGACCCCCCAAAATAATCATATTTGAACTGGGGACCCCCCACCCTGACAAGCAAGCTTGGAATTGTAGGCGATTACATTTTGGTTTGACTCAGTTCCACAGATAAATATTGTGAAAATAGCCAAACTGCTTGGAGATCAGCTATTTTCACAATGTTTGCCTCTTTCTTATGTAATATTTGACAATTTGGCCAATTTGGTATTAAAATGGTCTTAAAAGTAATTAAATTTCAAACTTCAGATATGTGCAGATACCCTGTATACTTATACTGTATGTTGGTTTGTTTACTGTTGAAGGAGAAAACAATGTTGCACATTAAGCTAATCATCTGGGGACCCCCCAAAATGATTTGGGGTCCCCCCTTGGGAATCACTGTCCTAGAGGGTTGTTGCGCCTGTTTGGCAGGGAGCAGAAATGGATAACCGGGGACTGAATATCCCCTTCCTCCGTGCTCCCAGTGATACCCCTCACTGTCAGGTGAGGAGGCAACATCAGCGGCATGGGGCGTGCACGCGCAGTAGCAAAGAAGCCACAAGCGTGGCATTTTGCAATGAAACTTACAGTAATCCGACCGTCATTGTGGTCTTGTCACAAATGTTAAGACTCTCAGGAGGCCAGGTATTCATTGAGTGAGCAGTAGAAATGTTTAACCCATGGAATCTTCACTTTGACAAAACCTGAAAGCCCAGGGCCCTTGAAAAGGTCTTCACCTTTCACCCAAATTCAACAACAACCGGCCATGAAAGCGTATTCATACACTTATTTACCAGGGTATACAATAAAAGCCAGTGTTCATTTAATTCTGAGTGTCAAATATAAAATTACCTCTCAGAGTAAACACTCTGGATTTTGCTTTATACTTGAAGCCAAGTCTGAATCTCAAGATAAAAGATTATTTATCACTACCTTGCCGAGGGGATAATGAATGGCTTCTAGATTAGTGTCTTTCTCCATTTTCTATACGAGTTGGCTCATAAAGGAAATGACAGGACAAAGAAGGGAGTGGTGTTATGAACCCAGTCTGTCTTTGACGCTTCAGCGTGTTTGTCTGTCTCTGTATACGCATCTCTTATTGTTGGACTGTCTATGAGTACTGTATATACTGTGCAGTACATCAGGTGTTATCTGTGTGTGTGTGTGTGTGTGTGTGTGTGTGTGTGTGTGTGTGTGTGTGTGTGTGTGTGTGTGTGTGTAGCTCTAAGACCAAATCAGAACAGTCAGTCACAGAGAATGCAACCTAACACTTGTCGTCATAGTGACAACAGAATACTAAAGACGTTACTGGGTCACGTGACAAACAAAGGATGTGTGTGTGTGTGTGTGTGTGTGTGTGTGGGTGTGTGTGTGTGTGTGTGTGTGTGTGTGTGTGTGTGTGTGTGTGTGTGTGTGTGTGTGTGTGTGTGTGTGTGTGTGTGTGAGTGAGGGAGAGACAGAGAGAGAGAGAGAGAGAGAGAGAGAGAATATTGTGTATTAATGTGAGTTTAACTTTTATGTGGTTGTCTGCATTTTGTATCAGTTGGTGCCGTTGGTGAAGGTGTACTGTATGTGCATAGTATGTGTGTGTACCTGGTGTGTACAGCAGCACATCCACAGCTTGTGGTGCAGTTAGCTCCAGTGAAGGGTTAATCTTGTGTTTCAGCGTCTCTGAAGTTGTCTTGGGAACCATCATAGGTACTATAGACAGACAGACAGAGACAGAAAGACAAACAGACAGACAGACAGACACGCACGCACGTGTGCGCGCTCACACACACACACACACACACACACACATACACACACACACACACCCCCACACACAAGAAATGGTGTTGAAAATGCACACATCCTGTCTGCATCTAAAAGTTACCTTTACTTATAGGTTTAAATCCACAGAAAATTTATTTCTGTTCAATAAATGCACGACAAAACATCAATAAAGGAACTTGCCTCTTTCACTGCTCTTTGCCCTAATTTAGTACTCCAAAAACTATGAATATCTTAATCCTCCAGAATTTCGGTCAACCAATTGGTATCTACAGAGAACATCTGAACGTAAACACCAAATGCACCACGGTGAAAACATAACAAGCCAGTCTTTTCCTCATTGACGGATCCCTGGCCTGCGTACTTCCTCTTTGACTAATGCATGCATTTAGTGAGGCCCTGATTGACGCTCGGCATGTGACGTCTCACCTCGCCCAAGTAAGATATTGCAGAGTGCAATAAACTGCCAGGATTTTCACGGGTGAGCTTCAAAAAGACATTTAACAATAATCATCACTATGAACATTGTCAGGTTATTATCAGGTCTCTCTTGTAAAAGAAATTTATGATCTCAATCGGACTTCCTGGTAATTTTTTTTTTTTTTATCTACCTTCCATCTTGATGCGGTCAAAGTGGGCCAGTTTAGAAGCAGCGTAGATGGACTTGTTACTCTGAAGGCTCCCCACCACTGCATCCATCAACAAGGCATTGGTTAGAGCTTGCTGCATGTACTGAGGGTCCTGGGTAGATACAGAGAGAGTGGGAGAGAAAGGGAAAGAAAAAGAGATATATATGAAGATATATATGAGAGAGAGAGCGAGAGAGAGAGAGACAGCAAATTCATTAACTGTGTTATTCGTTTAGAAATGTGAGATATTTATTTATTTATTTAATTGTGCCATTTGTAACTCCAAGAGTGTACATATGTAACCAAATGGATCGTTTTGGGTCCATATGTACAATCTCAGAGTTAAATGAACCCTCAGGGTATTACAGTGTACTATCTCATCAAGCTGGTTAGACTGGCTAGCTGTGGTGGTGGGTGCACATTCCTAAGATTCAGAAGGCTCACTGAATGACTGACATGTGTTGTACATTAACAGAGCAATGCACATCAGGGGAACTGAGAGACGGCTTAAAGGAAACTGGGGAGAAAAGGCATGAAACGAGTGAGAGAAAGAAGAAGAGACAGAGAGAGGAGATAAGCTACCTACACAGAAGAAGAAGAAGAAGAAGAGACAGAGAGAGGAGATATGCTACTGCACCTACACAGATTCTTTTACAAAATGATACCATCTGGTTTCATAGGGGAAATTCATTGTGCGTGCGTGCGTGCATGTAGTTCAGCTATGCTTTAGGAATGTGAACCACACCCACAAAGGTTCACACACACACACACACACACACACACACACACACTCTATTTCTCCCCCTTTTAGTACCTCCTCTCTTTAGCAGTGCTTTCTCCCACAAAATCTCACACCCTCACAGGGTGTACACATGTGTGGGTGCGCGCGCACACACACTCACATGCACATACATATGCACGCACACACATCTTCCAAAAAGTCCAATTTTTTTTACTCCACTACATTTCTAGGAAGGCTGTGGTCAGGTCATGGACCTGGTGAGACGAAGGAGGAGCCGGGCCAGGAGGCCACCCACAGAGCCTAGTCCCTCCATGTGCCAGAGCCTCCCCGTGTTTCAGGCAGAGTAGTTCTGGAGAAGCGGACTGAGTGGCCCTGTCTTTCCCTATAGGACTGATCGTGGGTAGCTACCTGGGATGTAAGTTGGGGCTTGATCAACCCCGGCTGGGTCACCTGGGCGAGGGTGTATGTTGCGAGACCCGAAACACCCTATGACCCCAGGCTACAACACTGATGATACATCCCCAGGTGCATCCATGTGATGTATTCTTTATAGTTATGGAATATGGAGTACTAGTTACTTTTTGCTCAGCTATTTTTTTAATGCAATTGGCCACACGCTGTGTTCTTCACTGAAGAAAACCAATCACACTACCCGCTCTCAACTGGGATTGAAGTAAAAGCAAAAAATATGTCACCCAGGCGTGCAAGGCTAGGCTATCCATCTTGGTTATCCCTCTTTCAATCAAACAAAAAGGTGGTAATCGTGCTTTGGAATACTAACCATGATACTGACATGATATTGGCCATGATACTGCCATGATACTAGCCATGATACTGGCATGATACTGACTTGATACTGGCCATGATACTGACCATGATACTGACATGATACTGGCCATGATACTGACATGATACTGACTTGATACTGGCATGATATGGGGGCGGCCATAGCTGAGTGGTTAGTGAGCCCGCCTAGGGAGCCAGAGGCCCTGGTTTCCCCAGGTACGATTCCAGGCCAGGCCAGCAAATGTGTCGATGAAATGAAATTTGTCCCTGAGCAACACTCTTAACCCCTAATTGCTCACAGGCCCTCATTGGAAACAAGACCGCAAGGACTTTCATGAATGGACCTGTTAAAGGAATTATCCTTTATTATACTGGCCATGATACTGACATGATACTGGCCATGATACTGACATGATACTGGCCATGATACTGACCATGATACTGACATGATACTGGCCATGATACTGGCCACGATACTGACCAGCTCAATCAGTCTGGCAAAACAGACAAACCAGAACACCCATTGCCTGATTTCAAGTCAATGTTTGAGATTTTGGGAATAAGAAAGGGTTCATATATTTTCAAATATTTACCATGTTATTGTTTACCGTTTTTCTGATTTGATTGCATTTCTATGTTTTTATAGGTGTTTCTATAGGCTTTGTAGCGTAGTGATTCTACAAGAAGCACATCAGTGCATGCAGTGCATGTGGTTTCAAAGAGTTAGGTTCTATAAATTAATTGTGAAAACATTACAGAAATTTAAAAAAAAATTACTTTCTTTTTATTTTAAAGTATTTGTAAAAGCAGGTACTTTTAAAAGCAATAACTTTTTTAATTTTGAGTAAATGTTTTTGAGCTACTTTGACTTTGACTCAAGTACTCGGGTTGAGTACTTAGTCCACCACTGCTTAATGGTCCCATATGGTCAAAAGGCATTTTATTTTGTTTATTTTTTTCCCCCTGTGTTTTGCATTGTTTTTGCACTCAGGAGGTTGCTTATGCACTGTGTAAACATGTTATCTCTTGTGCCATTTTTCAGCTACTCACAAAATTATTTCTGTTTTACAAGCCATTCAAAATCATATCCCATGTAAACAGGCTGACCAAACATTGTTGAGTTGCGCAGGAGCTGCAAGTTAGAACTCAGTTGGAGCTATCGAGCAAGTTCACACTGTTACACTTTTGAGGAAATCTTGGAGTACAAGAATTTGACTGTCTGCTACTGGCTGTATTGTGTAGGCACCTGACTCAGACTTGACCTTGAGTTAGCATAAAATGACCAGTAAATTAGGTCATGGAAAATATATTGTTCCTGGCTGCCAGGCGGCCAAACAGCCTCTTGAAAGAGAAGACTTAATGATCAATGGATAAGCCTCGGACAATTTTCCTCATCGAATCGACCAAATATGTCAATATGAGAATTGCTTTACTCCCAATTAGCAATATCGGTACAGCTGCTTGGCTTTCTCTTTGTCAAGCCAGCAATACTAATAGCACTCACAGTTCATTTAAATACATGCCCAAAGCTTCCAAATACCAGTACAGAGAGTCCACATTGATACCCAAGCCCGATGATGTTTTTAAGTATTGTGATATAGTAATATTTCAGAACACAAACACACAGAGGTTTTACCTTGTGCTGGTCAGCCAAGTTGCGTCCAGCCCACATCTCCTTTACCATGATGTTCCAGAGCTCGGTCTCAGTCTTCAGGTTGGCCTCGAACGTCTCCTTCCTGCCGCTCACACGCAGCTTCAGACTGGGGATACGCAGCAGCAGGAACGGAGCAGACGACACCTTCACCTCCTTCAGATGTGTAGAGAAAATGGAAACAAAGATGAAGAAAAGGGAGAGAGAAAGATCAAGAAAGAGGGGGGGAAAAGCATGGGATGCCGACGGATGGATGAAAGAAGAGAGCAATTGGACTTATGCCCTATGCAGAAAAGTGAAAATATAATTTAAATCAAATGAGAGGTGGGGGTGGGTAACCAATTTTGTGAGGAAAGCTGCACTTGTAAAATGGTTATTCCCTTGTAAATGATAATAATGCATTTTAACACCACTCAACATCATCCTTTGAATAACATAGTTCCCACACTAATTCCTGTGGGCAGGTTATCTTTAGTGAGAGTTCATGGCTGATCTACCGAGTGAAAACACAGTGTACTGAATGGCCTACCACTACACTTTATCCTAGAGTCAGAGAGATATTGTGTTAAAAGACCTCATATTATTACTGTGTCGCATATCCCCCCTCCTCTTTATTCATCCAAGCCTTATCACCTCTTTCCACTGTTTAGTTTCTGCACTGTACAAACTCAATGTACTGTTATCTAGTTTATTCTTCCTTCCTCCCCATTGAGAGACCAGCTCTCCATCCCCCCTATTTGCACCCAACCCCCCCCCACCGTCTATTCTGACCTCTATGTCTCTGTACTGTGCCACCTCGACGTATCCAGGTCGTCCGTTGGTCAGCAGGAACAGCCGCCGCTGGGTCATGGCGATTTTCCCCACGCCGCGGCTCGTCTTCACCGAGGACGACACTTTGAACACGCACTCGCTGGGCTCCAGGTGCTCCAGCACAGAGGACGGCAGACACAGCTGAACATTTTAATGATACAAGTCAATGGTAGACGCCTTGGGGCACCGGTTGCAGCAGTTGGTACGTGTACAGTCTAGCACAGACCTAGATCAATCAATCCACTGTACTATAAATGATCACATGCTCCTAATAATTAGCATGGGTAAATGCAGAGGACAAATTAGTCCAAACTGTATACAGTATCTATATTTATTTCGATGTCATCTCTGGTCCTCAAGGACCCTTTAGATTAGAACATACAGCTCAATTTACAAAGACACCAGATGAATGTAATTAACTTTCTCGTAGGATGTAACACCAGAAGTTCAATGGGTCCCTGGTGACCAGGGTTGGGAAACCACTGCATTATTTGATAGTACAGTGAGTGGAGAAAGACAGAAAGGAGAAGGTAGGACTAAGGGATGACTCATATCCAGGGCATTGTGAATGTTTACACTGAGATACTACAGAGCTGCATATAACTCAGAGTGCAGAGTGGTCATAGGACCACAATGGAAACAAGTCCCCAGGACTTCTTTTGTGTTATGCTTTTAGCCCAAATGTTGTACTGTACCTCTGTGCCGTTTACATTTTTGACTAATAAAGTATTCAATCAATCAATCATGTAATAGCATCTACTGTAGTATGCAGGACAAACCTCTTGAGCTTCGGTCTCAGTCTCCTTCCAGATGGTGTAGAAGACTCTGAAGAGATCTGGACTGACCTGCTTCTGTTGGCCTGGGACACAGACAGAACATAAACCAATAGACACATATAAAAAGATATAAACACAGAACACTGAACAAATACAGTGACCAGTGACAGACCAAACATTAAGCAAAAGGTTACTTCCTATATTTTGTCCTTTATGTACCCAGGGAAGGTTGGCAGAGCTGGCTTTCCAGCAACGCCCTGCTCCACAACACTCAAGTTACCCACACTCTACCTGGGAAATGTCCAAGTACAACCACAGTCCTCAGTTGGGAGTTACAGAGCAGGTCTGTGTACTATAAAGTATGGCAACAATGACTTCATACAGACTCTCTGTACACCCACCATACTGTAGCTGTTTGCCCAGCCTACTCAGCACATCTACAGACTTCTACTGTTGGTAACAAAGCAGTTGCAGGTTTAGCATCCAACTGTGTGACAACAATGAACTCATACAGACGCCTTGTCCATGCTCCCCAGCGCGCACACGCGCCGCACACACACACACACACACACACACACACACACACACACACACACACACACACACACACACACACACACACACACACACACACACACACACACACACACACACACACACACACACACACACACACACACACACACACACACACAGTAAACTGCCAACATATTGTACCGTTGGAATGATTTCATTGGCTAACATCCAGGAGCTAGCCATGCTAACAGGCTGATAAGTGATAATTAGAAAGCATCGGGTTCACTGAGAGACCGTTTGAAAAGGCAAACGTGAAAGGCACCATCATCATCTTTAAATAATACAAACAGTATCATTATAATGATACAGATAGTTATAGGAGGGCCTATCGTACTGCTATGGAAAAGGTCAAAGTAGTAAAATATTCCATAAATATAAATGCATTCCCACGTCGGCTGTCACACACATGCGCACAAACATGTCAATGATTTACTTTCAGCACACATTGCTAAAGCTGAGGAAGCTCTCTCCAGCCCAGGCTATCCGTCTCTCTACAGTGCCGGAAAGAGGGAGGAAGGAAGGATTGCTGGACGTGTTTTCACTACATCCAAAGAGAGTAAGACAGCTTCTTTCCCATAACAGAAAACGAAGCGCAAGATAAGCAAACCCCTTCTCCTTCCTTCCTGAAGAAATGCTGCGCAAAGGTGGTGGGGTCCCAAAGAAACCCACCCAACAATGCCTAAAGCCACCAGTCCGGTTGCTGATAGTAGATTCTGATCAATTACAACCTGATACTGTAAATATGACCAAATGCTGGTATGGTATCCAAACAGGAGGGTCTATTATTTCTATTATTGTTATCATACCATAGTGATATTCGGGGCATACTGAACACTGGGGGGTTATAACTAATGTCATAATTTTTCTGTTGGCTGTTGGAACCTGTCCAGTAAATTGTCCTACAAACAAAGCATTGAAGAACAAGTGAGTTAATGATTAACCTGAGGAATGAATGTGTGATTACAAAACAAGGAGCAGGGTACCATTGAGAGTACCAATGTGTCTGACCGCAAGTGTGTGTGTGTGTGTGTGTGTGTGTGTGTGTGTGTGTGTGTGTGTGTGTGTGTGTGTGTGTGTCACTGTGTCTATTTGGGAGATGGAGAAAAACACACTCCCCAAGAGATAGCTATAAAAAGCCCTGCAGGGCAACTATTAAGAACAAGAGCTATGTGTAAAAGCATAACCAAATGTTATTATAAAAAAGAAACCCACTGCATTATAGCATAAAACAAAACTTTGTTTGGACAGTTCATTCACCAATTCAAAACTCTTGAGAATATTTGGTACTCTTTATCACACACACACACACACACACACACAAAACCTACCTACGGTCATAGCTTCAAACAGTCTGTGTATGGTTCCTTGGTCTTTCACGATGCCAGACTCCTGGACATATTTCACAAACTCCTCCAGATGCATGTGCTTATTCGTCAGCTTGAAACGCTTTACAGCACCCTCCTCCTGCTCGTTGCCATGACGCGCACGCTCCCGCTCCTGGTCCCGCTTGAGGCGAGTGATGAGGCGTTTTATTTCGGGGCGTCTGTCAGCCTGTGAGTTGTTCAGTAACATCATCATCATCGACAACACCATCGAGGGACGCACAAAATAGTCACAATAACTGTCACAGTGCACAGTGGGTCAGGCAAAAGTGTTGTGCTAATCAGTAATTAAGGTATGACCATTGTCATAGTCATTCACCATAAATTAATAAGTGAATGAATGAGAAAATGGAAAAATAAAACACAAATTCAATGTCCTCTTTCTATATCTTTGCAGATATTTTTGACATCACCTGTTTAGAGGCCCCTCACTCAATTCATATTTGAGGTAGATCGGACAATGCGTGAATGATTAGGCCTGTCCCCGACTAAGGATTTGTATAGTCGAATCTGATTGGC
Organism: Gymnoscopelus braueri; assembly: GCF_963280865.1. Taxonomy (NCBI): domain Eukaryota; kingdom Metazoa; phylum Chordata; class Actinopteri; order Myctophiformes; family Myctophidae; genus Gymnoscopelus; species Gymnoscopelus braueri. The sequence goes on along the minus strand of NC_137613.1, from coordinate 39,032,966 downwards.
AACTAATTGCCAATAGTCGACTGGCAGTCGACTAAGGACACACCCAAAAAAATTAAAAATAAAAATAAAAATTATATATATTTTTTGTTGCATGATTCGACTGAGATTGGCAGTCGAATCAGTCTGATTCAACTTCCATCTCTCAGTCAAATCATGCAAAAAATATGTTATGCAATAGAGGAACATTCCATTTGGCTGTAGGGGTGCTTAGTGTCTGATTTAACATAATACTATTGGTTTCTCCCAATAAATCATGATGTATATCCTATTTTTGGCAAACTAGGCCAATCTCAGTAATTTTTTTTTATTTTTTATTTTTTATAATTCGACTAAGAGACACGCAGTCGACTCGGACCCCCCGCGACTAATTAGTCGACTATTCGACTAGTCGAGGTCAGGCCTAGAATGATTCTTTTGCATTCCTTAGTAGAATTGACCCCTTCCACAAAATTTTAAAGCCAGTTATAGCCAATTGGTATGGATTATAAAAAATCTTCGATTATTACATGACTCCAGAGAGCATGTGTTAACAATCTTTTCACCACCATGAGGCTGATTTAAAAAATATTCAGGATCGAGTTACTGGGCCTACCGGCAGCATGTACAAGGGGCGTACACACAGGGACGAAAACAATATCTCCAGCCTTGCCTTCGGCCTGGCGGATAGAACGATAAACAGTATGTAGGCTACTATACTAAGATAGGGCTATACCGATGACTCTAGCCATACCTGTAAGCGCTCATTATCGGGGAGAGAGTCAACCAGGGACTTGACCATCTGAGACGGGAAGATATCCGAGTCCGTCTTATGAAGACTCTGGAAGTCCTCTAAGGCATCAAGACGCCTGTTGCACACTGTGTTCACCAAACCACGGAGGTAGTGGTACCTGGACAAACACACAGACAGAAAAACAAAAGGTAGAGAGATTACATTCCTCAGATAATTATTTTTTTGCAGGTGCAATGACAATAAAGGAATTGAGCTGAATTGATATCCAGAGGGATATAGGGATTATATCTAAATGCCTGTTGAGACAAGTCCTCTTTGAGTGCTTATCTCCCTGGGTAGAGTGGTAGGTTCATAATCTTGCAAAAAAATGCAAGAGTATCTCATGCATCTTAGCTGTTTAAAGTTGTTCTTTTTCTTTAGCATATCCATGTTCCCCGAATAACACAGAATGTAAGCTTCATGAAAAAGGAAATATGTTATTATATTAAATGATAAGAAATATCATTTGTATAAAGTGAATGAGCTTATTTGTAGATCCTCAACTAAAAGATGAACCTTCGCTACCTAAAATATAAAGCAAACCTACAGTACGTGTTGTATACAAAGCTATTTCTCTTCTTCTTTTGTTTTCTTCCCCCTTCCTCCCCTCCTTTCCTTTCCTCTCTCCTAGTACCTGGCCAGCAGTGCAGAGTCATCAGGTGATGTAGCATTGAGAGCCTTCTCCAGGGAAGCAACCATGTCAGAATAATAGTTCTGCACATAGTGATAGGCCAGTGGAGGGGGGAACTCTGGGAGACGGAACACCTTCACTGCTTTTTGGTGGGACTTCAAACCTGAAATGACAATGATTCATTGGTTCCAATTTATTCATTTACCGTACTGATAAATCTATCTGGAGAAGTGCTGAGTGCCTGGCACTAACAACAGTAAACAGTTCGCCCGTTTCAGGTAATTTCACCCACTGTTTTACACCTGTAAACCTGTGATGTGACAATAAAGTTGATTCTGATTATGGTAGAGCACTCGTATTTTTAGCTTACCTGTACGGGCATGTCTGTTGCAATAATTACTTATGGATGAATGCAGTTTAAACTGGTTGCCCTCCCACTCTGCAATTCTGTCTTGTTGTTTCTTTGTCTGTCTGTCTGTCTGTCTGTCTGTCTTTCTCTATCTCTCCCCATCTTTCTGTTTTTACACCACCCATCCACCTTCCCATCTATCCCTTAGTACTAACCAGCATCAGGTGTCATCTTCCTCAGAGAGGCAGGTCTGTTGGAGTTAATGGCGAGCAGTGTGTTGTCAGGGGAAGAGTGGTTCAGGTTTGGCATGCTGGCACCCAGCCTCCCACTCAGCCTGTTCTCAGGGCTGGTGCAGCTGTTGTAACCACTTCTGGACAATTCAGACATGGGGGGACGCCGAGGAGAATCGGTCATAACACGGTTCCTGAGAAGATAAGATAATTAACTATTAACTGAATCCTTACTACTAACTACACAGTTAATCCTGCACTATGACCCCTCTATTAAAATATATGGTTGTGTGCCTTACTGTAGATACACATTCAAAGAACCACATTCCTAACTACAGACAAAATTATTATCATCTGTGAACAACCAAACATCTAAGTAATGTACAGTACATAGCATAGCATCTTTGGGAACAAGTTAACAACATACATCTGAATAACATAAGTAGCATCTGCCTAAATAAGCATTAGGAAACATGTACAGATGCAAAGATAAGGAGTGCTAGTGGGATGAGGTGGAGTCTGAAGAGATACGTTTTCAGAGTGGAGAGAGAGTCTGCAATCCTACAATTATTACAACTCAAACATCATACCTTTGTGTTTGGTTGCGTGTGCTGAGCTCCATCCGACTGAAGGTGTCCATTTTCCTGCTTAGCCTGTCTCTCAGGAAGGTGTGGAATATATGGGTGTCTAATACCTGCATGCACATGCACACACACACACCAGTGCATTTAAGATAGTTACATACTGTATGACACAGGCAGGATAATGTGTTTGCATGTGCATGTGCATGTGCATGTGCATGTGCATGTGCATGTGCATGTGCATGTGCATGTGCATGTGCATGTGCATGTGCATGTGCATGTGCATGTGCATGTGCATGTGCATGTGCATGTGCATGTGCATGTGCATGTGCAAGTGCATGTGCATGTGCACCTTCTTGTAGAAGAGCTGATCCGCTGGCTCTCTGGTCCTGAGAAACTCCTCACTGTTGAAAACTCTATGTTCATAGTTCAGGTAATCCTGGACCTCTCTGATAGAGAGAGAGAGAGAGAGAGATAAAGAATAGCCTAATTTGTGCTTTTTCGCATAAGATAACTAATTTACCTAAAGTACCTGTATTTATTGTTATTCGGCATAAAATTACACTTAACCATTTGAAACCTAGCATCATTATAAGCAAATACTTGACGAAAATAGTCAAACACACAGTAAAAATAGCAGATTTACAAGCTCACAACGCAGCGCAATGCGGTACATTGTGGGTTTGTAGGTCGGTTGTTTTCGATGAAGAGATTTGGTAGCGGGGAAAGAAGGAGGGGACCAAACACAGACCTGGGGGGCCTCAGTCAACAAGTATATAGGATTTAAGTTGTTAAGAGTGAGTGAGACAGAAAAACACATGCAAGAATACCTCCTGCACACAGGACACATACCTGAAGATATTAACCACCAGTTCCAGGGCTATGTTTTGTATCTGTGAGTTGAGGCGTCTCTGCCAGCCTCTGCGTTGGCATCGCAGCTCGTTTACATCAGTGCCCGCTCCTAGGTGGCACAGCTCTAAATCATAGTGTAACTGGAGACACTCTGCCCTGCGCGCACACACACACACACACACACACACACACACACACACACACACACACACACACACACACACACACACACACACACACACACACACACACACACACACACACACACACACACACACACACACACACACACACACACACACACACACACACACACACACACACACACACACACACAAGCAGGATGATCGTACATGACTGTCACAGCATTACATTTGTATGGCTATTGTATAGTTGTTTCTTTTAGTTTATCCTCTACAATCCTACAGTATCTAGAATTAGGGCTTGTTTTCTTCTTAGTTTTGGTTTAAAATGCTTATAACTTATACTACTATTTTAGCTTCAATCTTTCTCTATCTGCGGTTACTGTGATTTAAGTAAAAACAAGACTAATAAGTCTAATAATGGGGTGGCCTTTATCGAAGTCTAATCTTGAAATATCGATAGTTACAGTACTACTGCATGTGTGCAGTTTATGAATGGAGCTTGCACAAATCACAAGTTCAGCGGTGAAGGTGCACTATACAGGGTGATCACTTGTGTGCATGTTCTAGTGCGGTCACTATGTGCATGACGTCAAGTCAACTTTTGAGGGGACAGTCATACATAGTATACTGTACATACAGCCAAACCCTATTCCGGACAGTTTGACCTATGGCCATGAAAATGCCTTGAATTAACAGCTGACAATCTCTTCCAATGGTACAGTTTTGTGTGTGTATGGCTGTACCTTGAGATAAAGGTGTCAGCAGCAGTCAGGGGAATGTTTGGTAGGTCAATGGTTTCAGACCATGATGACTGAATGATGCCATCGTCGATATTCACCAGGATTAGGTCCTCTGTCTCCTACACACACACACACACACACACACACACACAAAGATGTTGGACAAAAACCTTGTATTTCCGCATTATATATTATTACGCTTTCTCATAAATTAATGGATTATTTTATGGGAACTGTGATGCACATAAACGTCAGGATCATGCACAAGTGCTCATGCATATGCATGTGTACACACAAGCTAACACAAACACACACGTGCACACTCTCTCTCACTCTCTCACACACACACACACACACACACACACACACACACACACACACACACACACACACACACACACACACACACACACACACACACACACACACACACACACACACACACACACACACACACACACACACACACACACACACACACACACACACACACACACACACACACTGAACTTCTGTGGGTACAAAATGTGCAATTCAGTCAAACAGAGCCAGGCTCAGTCTGTCTGAACAGACAGCTGCTGTTACATATGAGGGCTACTGTATAAAACAAATACTCAGCACTGCTAAATCTCAGCCTAGATGAATGCAGTGAAGCACAGACCATTATTGTTCAATATGAGCTCAGCATAGACACTGACTGAAACACTACCCAAATTAAAACAACACCATTTCTGTTGCACAGACAGCAGCCTCTGAAGCAATAGCAGCTGTAAATCACAGACCATGTGTCTTGTGCTGTGCTCTCACAACACTGAACTTACACCAGTGATTCTCAACCTTTTTAAATGTCAAGGACCGCCCCAGTTTGATATGCATTACGCCACAGCCCTTGATACAAGTTTTATTTGATCTCTGGAACCCCACACTACACTCTAAAATCATCAGGATCCTTTCTGGTCCATTGGGTTCCATTTGCACACTCTCAGAGTTCAAGTTCAATTAGCCGGTCGACAAGCGGGCAGATGGCTATTGTTTCTGTTTGTTCCACTCTCGTGTGCTTCTAGACACGTCTCGTGTATTACTGCACCGTAATAGTGTGAGCTGGGAACTGTGGATGCATGATGGTAAGAACTGATATCACCTACCATAATCTACATGTTTAAACGTGCACAACCCTCTACAAAAAAGTGGAAAATATAATGACGCCACTCCGAAAACAAAACCTGGCACCAATGTGTGTGTTTTCGTGTGTGCGTTTGTGGGTGTGTGTGTGTGTGTGCGCGCGTGTGTGTACTTACAGCAGCAACTTCTTCAAAATGGCTGATATGACAGCCCATCAGAAAGGCAGTGGGAGCCATGAGGAAGTCCAGCATGTCGCGGGATAGGACAGGTACGTAGGGCTGCTGCCAGGACAGAGGCTGGAACACACGCACACAACAATAGGATTGAAATAATGGAAGGAAACTAAAGATGGATAGAGTATTAATTAAAGTATTCCAATAATTTATGTGCACTGTGTCCAGTGCAACGCGGTCGCCTCGGAAAACAATGAAAAGTTTTGATCAAATAGAATACATTTTTAGTTACTGCATTGTCTATTTCTCGCTTCAAATGTTTTCAAAAACATACTTGACAGCAATGTTTAGCTGTAAATGACATTGTGTAATTGTTTACATGGCTGCCATGTTGGGTACGGCACGGGATCAAGCAACGCAGATTGATATGAGCCAGGTGCTCTGAGTCTTTGATTAAACAGCGGTCATTATTCCAAAATAACACACCGCTGAATTAAGTGATTGACCAATCAGAATCAAGCATTCAACCAAGCCGTGTAATAATGCATTATAACACCGGCAGGGTAGGCGTTATTACATAATACATGATCGCAATTATTTGAGCTCATCACAATTGTTGCATAATCGTTAGAATTCATCTGTATAAAAAAACAGCTGGATGAAATGAACACAAATGTCATATTTCCATCATTGTTGTCCACACTATTTTAAACAACTTTCAACCTTGCTGTACCTACTGACCTGTAGATACAGCAGCAGACTTTCTGCTACCATAGTGAGTCTGGCCCAGTCTGATGAGAAAAACACCACCCTCTGCTCTTGGAGGAGACAGGACAGGACCTAGGGAGAGACAAGAAGAGTTATGAGGTCTGTGTTTGTGTGTAAGTACTTCTTTCTACAATACTTGTGAGGACCCAATGTCCCCACAAGCAATACCAATAGGAATTTACCTTATGGAGACATTATTCTGGTCCCAATTAGGGAAAGAGACATTTTTATGGCCCTCTAGCGTCTCACATTTTGTTTTACAATGCAATTTGAATGGGTTCTGGGTCATGGTGTCCTGGCCGACTTTAGAGGGAAAGATTTTAGGTTTTACCACTATAAAAAGATTCAACTTGGAGTTGGGGTAGGGCATTTAGGGCTTACGTTGTTGTTAGGATTTCACCATTTCATTTTGAGCTATAAGTTTAACCATAACATATAGCAGGGGTTAACCATCCTATATTATGACAAAAGCAGTATAGTTCCAACGAATAAGAGGTCTATATTATTATTCATACAGTACACATTGAACTGATTCAGTTATATTTGAGATATGGATCAAACATGGTCTCATAATTTGCAGGTGAAATGTTTTCAGTGCTATGCCCAACTAAACGTACTTTACGTGGTATATCAATTCTATAAATCTCTGCCGTGATATACAGTACGTGTATGCAACATTTTGGTACTATACTTAAACAAACGTTACATATATACAAGAAAGGAGAGAGATTTGAGATATATTTTTACTTTAGGTCAATACTATTTCAATTATAATAATAATTATTATTACCATTACATGGCAGGTTGTCAAGACCTTTGTACAAATATCGCTCTGCTTCCTTCCATTGTTTACTGGCTGCAGTATCGCGACCCACATTTGTGGGGATCAGGTTCCATCTTATCTTGTGATCTTAAGGTATGTTACCTGCAACAGTGTTGTGTGTGTGAAACACAGCAATGGAAGATGTAGGTCGATGTCGATGACAGGTCTGTCCTGATCCTCTCTGGAGGGCAGGAACACCTGAAGGGGACGGAGGCTGAATGACTAACACACACACACACACACACACACACACACACACACACACACACACACACACACACACACACACACACACACACACACACACACACACACACACACACACACACACACACACACACACACACACACACACACACACACACACACACACACACACACACACAAGATTACTGTAGGAAAATAATGGCAGTATTCGAGAGATAGATTGAGCAAGTAATTACGAGTGAGAGCAAATCAATGGCAGACAGGAAGGAGACATACTGTACAGACACGGACAGACAGCGAGACAGACAAGGAGACAGATAGAGAATGTGAATTATCCAGAAAGTACCTTTACAAAAAGGCAGCCAGATTAAAAAGACAAAAAGAGAGGAAGAGAGAATGAGACATCTAAGCAGCTGTAGACACGCAACAAAACAATAACAAACAGATAGCTAATGGTAAAGGTCTTTACACATCAGGGGCGACGCGATCTGAATTAACGACCCGAAAATGCAAAATATTCGGACAGGCGAACATCCAGCGCGACGTGTATATGCGTATAAAATGTATAAAGTCAATAAAGTTATCTGTGGTGCACTCCACGGAGAAACAATGGAGTCTACATCCTCAACTTGAGGATGTAGACTCCATTGTTTGTAGACTCCATTGTTTCTCCGTGGCGTGCTTGAGGACCTCAAGTGATGATGAGCTGGTCATGGTTTTATTGAATAATAAAAAGAAAAAGAATAGAAGTGTTTCGGTACACCCAATATTGACCTTGAGAACAGAAATGGGTGAGTTCCACACTACTATCCAGGAGCTCAAATTGTACCACAGCCGTTTCAGGCAATACTTTAGAATGTCCATCAGACAATTTGAAGGACTGCTCCAACAGCTCCATGTTTGCAGAAGGAGAGGACAAATTTCCGAGAGCCGATTGATCCGGAGCAGGGGCTAGCCACATGTCTGAGGTAACATTATATGATAGGCTATATTCTATTTGAGGAATGAGACCAAGTTCAGTTTTCTTGAAAGCTCCGGGCCTCCAGTTATGTAGGCTATATAGCCTCCAGTGCACATCTGGCTCACTCATCTTCAACAGGAGTTGGATGGGATGGCCATATAGCCAATGGCCGATCTACAAACTGACAACGCGTCGCAGCGCGTCGCGTTGTCAGTTTGTAGATCGGCTATTTCTGTGAATGTTCGCCCCGAGAATAGGGATGCTCGGGGTTCAAGTGGTTAGTGTAAAAAGAACAAAGAGAGAGAAAATGCTCTGTAGTAACTCTCAGGACCCCCTAGGGATCCTGGACCCCCTATTGAAGACCCCTGGCCTACCATTTTGATTGGTCAGAGGTGGAGCTGTCGCCAGCCAATGTCTGCATGAAAAAAATCGCCCCCAGTGTGTAAGGATCTTAATGGACTAAAAAGTCATGGATTACTAGGTAGAGACAGACAGAAATAGAGACAGTGATGGACAGACAGTAGTGATGTCTAACCACGTGTAGCTGACCAGGAGGTGGTATGGGGACCAGGGATAACTTGGCTGAAAACTCTTTGATGGTATCCTCAAAGTCAGCCTGCCTGCAGGTCCGAAGCTGGAGTACAAGACTAAAAGAGAGAGAGAGAGAGAGAGACTTTATTTTTGTTGTTTCATTTATTATTAATTATTAATCATTAGTACTATTATTACCATGATAGGCAGTCTCTCAAGGCGTTGTAATAAGGGAAATGGGAGATGACACAGATTGCGACGGGTGCGTAGAGGCGGGACTTCCACCTATGGCCATTCTGGACACTGCTTTCGTGAAAGGACTGACAGGAGAGACGGCAAATGAGAAGCAATCATCGGAGTTGATTGGATCAACAAGATATTGGGTCCCCCCCCCTTTTTTATTACACCACAACCACACATATCCCTCACACAAGCAGTATCATAATGCGAGTGCATGCATGGATGTCTACCTGCACAGCTCTGTAGAACTGCACCACAATGCCATGTGTTCGATTCCCAAACAGGTCAGTGAAAACCAGGAAGTGGTAAGCGTCTTCTCGCTGTTCAGTGGCGACCTGCAGACCCCCTGTCCCGTGGAAATTAAAGAGTGTCAAGACACAACATAAATAATGACTGGTATCGTTTAGGTATGGACACCATGTCTCCACATCTCCTTATTTAGAACTAATACGTGCTACTTAAAGTTTGGTCTGTTTGATCAATGGTTGCTAGGTTACTGTTCAAATATTACAATGCAAAATGTCCTTCATAAAATCACCACAGTGCCCAACTTCACAAAAAATAAAAATGTCTTCCTCAAATGTTAAATAAAACAAGACCAGGAGACCTGGTTCTGCCAGACCCAGACTTCACATGACGTGTCAGCCTGTGTCTATGCCCATGTATGGACGAAAGGGGGACAGACTTTTATGGCTGGGGCACGACGTGTGTCCCTTCTATGCCCATGTATGGACAGACTTTTTTGGGGGACAGAATTTTTTTGGGCTGGGGCCGGAGGACAAAGTGACCATACCCATGTATGGACGAAACAGGTACAAAGCCTCATGTAAGCCCGACCCCCTTGGGTCTGGCAATTATAATATTGTGTTTGCTGTTGCCATGATTGTGTTGTTACCAGGGAAACAGAGGAGTGGCAGGGCAATGAGGTCTAGGTCCTTTGGAACACTGATGTCCTCTGTGGTCGACGCCCCTTCAACGTGATTGGCTGCTTCTCCGTTAGTTGATGACTCAACCGGACGATCTCGTCTCTTCTGCAATCAAACAATTTTATTTTGAAAACACATTCTACATAAAAGCCTATAACTCAAATATCATTGCTGTAGGGCAGAAATCTTGTATCTTTTTATTTTTTTAATGAATGCTCTACTTCACTGCAAAAATAGCTAATCTACAAGCTCAGGACGCATAGAGAATCGTGGCTATTTGTGCTATTTTGAAACATTTTGAAAGTAAAAGTGAAAGTGGTTAAGTCTGTGGCTTTTATAAATATTGAACCAATAAAAAATATTAACAAGAGCTTGTGACTAAATAATAACTACAATGGACTTCCATTTCCTGAAAAGTAACGGTTTTGGACATACAAGGGTTCTGCCCGACACCGACAATATACTGTATACTAAATAGTAGCCCATCCTTGTAAAACAAAGAAGGACTTGTTTTGCAATTAATTGATGATCATAGATTTACAATTTATCTGTTCTGCTTTGTGAGGAAAAGTCAACAGTAATAATAATTAAGCAAAAAAATTACTAAAACCTTCTTAATGAAGCTCTTTCTCCTCTGGACACGGCTGAAAGCTGGACCAATCACATTGCTGGAGCTCGTCTCCTTGGATACAAAGGGCGGGGCATGGACCTGCAGTACTTCAGCGTCCAAAAGGGGGATCTCTTTTAATTTACTCTGCTGTTGAAGCTGGTAAATATTTTGGAAACAAGTTTAATTCAGAGCCTCTCTCTAGGTCGTCCTCAGACGAGCCCTCCATCGTTGCTTCCAGTCATCCCGGTACTCCATACATCTGGCCAGTTCGTTGGTACTTTGCCGCTGGCAAATAACAGTACACACATGGCCTGAAAAGCATTCTCAACATCTGGGAGAATAATACCTCATTGTAAATCATGTTGTTTACTTGTTCCTATGCTATTATTTAGATTTGTTTTTTTCCAGACCACAAATGCTATTTAGACATGTTGTTTAGAAGCACTACATTGTTCTCATTGCACTCTACTTTATATATATTTACCCTGTCGTTTATTGACTAGGGTTAATGCATACTCTGCTTACTCCAATCTAGCACAACAGTCACTTTGGATAAGACCTGCTAAATGCCTAAATGTGTGAAGTTGTTAAACATTGAGTGATCAATCAGGGATCATAGTAGCTAATGTCATGTGTGTGTGTGTGTGTGTGTGTGTGTGTGTGTGTGTGTGTGTGTGTGTGTGTGTGTGTGTGTGTGTGTGATGCTTACATTGTTAGCAACATTGTTATGTAAATGATACCAGAGTCTTTAGCAAATATTGACAATGTAATATTCTATGGTTATGACACATTGATTATATGGAAATCTCTGAACAATCATGAAATGAAAACCATAAAATTACATCTGTGTTTAAAAGTATTATGTGCAACTTCAATAGTTTTTACCAAACACCTGTTCGCAGTAAATCTCTCAGTTACTGCTGCTACCTTACAGTATAGTCAAATGGTGAGATTCTAATACTACGTACGTAGTAGTTGTTGTTAGTGTGTGTGTGAGCACTATACCTGTAATAAGTCTTGCAGTTTATCACTTGAGGCTCCCACCACCACACATGCCTCCAACAGTCCTGATGGAAGGTCTGCCATCACAATCGCACTGCATAAAATACAATACACAGCCACAAACACACACCTTGTAAGTTGAATGAATGAGAGACAGTAAATATCTTACTTTTACGGAAGTGACCATGTTAAATGTGAAAACATTGAGGTTGACTTCAGAGCAAAATGGGAAAACTGTCATGTTTAAATCGTTGTCTTGGCACCCACTACCTTGGACTTCCAAACCAGATATTGAGCCAGCCATGATTCATGAAATGATTTTTTTACAAATCTCTTTATTGATTTTTTTCAGACAATAAAAGGGAACATTGTGTCAAGCAATGATAACAAAGAGGTCTGTTTTTTTCTAACAAAAAACAACAATTAAAACAAAGCAACAAAACACAACATAACAGAACAAAACAGTAAACCGAACAGGCGAACACACATACATGTTAAATACAGGACGAAAATATGTAAATATGTTAATTTAACATTATCACTGAGTTGAAAGAAAAACTCAAACTAAAGCTAAAACTGTGCATCTAATACAACAGGCTCAACACAATGAATGCACCTCCTCTATCCAACCCACAGTCGATTATTTTATTGCATGTTGTAGGCCTAATTTGCACACTGAACACATACTTTACCAGATGCACACACACACACACACACACACACACACACACACACACACACACACACACACACACACACACACACACACACACACACACACACACACACACACACACACACACACACACACACACACACACACACACACACACACACACACACACACACACACACACACACAAGATGTTAATGTTTAGTCAAAGAAATAAGAAACCACAGTTGCGTGTCATCAGCATCAGGATTCAATTCCCAACTAAGGATGTGTGCTGCATCATGTGGTTCTCCTCCTCTCTCCTTTGGTGATGTTGATGTATAATTCTTGTCATGGTTGTGGCAGGAGGGAACTGTTCTGTCATGTCTGTAATGTCATGGCTTTATAGTGTGACCCCTGGTGGGGTGGCAGCTGCTTTTGCCCCGAACTAATAAGCATCTCAGTAAACAAACGCACATCTGATTGTCATTACCTCCAGCTGGAGGCAAAATACTGCACATGAAACGGTACTAGGACACATCATCACTCTTCCGGCCTCTGAATTTCATCCCCCCTCTTTCTGACCCCCTGTTTAGTTTTTTCAAACGTTACTGCCAATTCTGCGTTTTTTTCTTAAGCCTGATTTATACTTTGTTGTATGACGTGGCATGAGCTTCTGCTATTGTCAGCAAGCGACACTGTAGTATGGCGAAGAATAAATATTCTAAAAATAAATATAAGCACGATTCCATTTTCCCTGTCCCGCTGTTGCCCTCGACTTTGTGTCCATCTTCCCCCCTCTCCCTAACCTTTCCTCTGTCTCTCCTCCTGACCTCTCTCATTTTGTTTCCCCAGATCATTTCCACAGTATTCTTTGTTTATTTACATACGGTACAATAGCGAGAGAGATGGAGGGGGTTCATGTACTGGGTTCACTGGTCTCTTGGATCACATTCAAGACACTGCTGTGCAACAAAGTACAATTTAGGCTTCATGCTTTATTAGATGAGACACCATGATGCAGCAATTTATCATGTTTTCTCCCTTTCTTTTCATTCCAACCACGTCTCTCCCTCTTCCTGTTCCTCTGTCCCTTATAAGCCTCTGACTAAACTGGCCTGCTGTGTAATGGAACGAACACACACACACACACACACACACACACACACACACACACACACACACACACACACACACACACACACACACACACACACACACACACACACACACACACACACACACACACACACACACACACACACACACACACACACACACACACACACACACACACACACACACACACACACACACAAAATGTATTCCCTATAAAACCCTAATTCTGTAAACCCCCTGTGTTGTTTGTCAGAAGAAGCCAATAATGTTCAGCATCAAAGCAGCTTAATTATCTAGCAGGTTTTACTGTTAAAATTTTGATTTTGTTTTAGTCACAAGTCTTTTGAATAAAATTCTATTAAGTCATATTTTAGTCACCTGAAATCAAATGTTTTAGTTTTAGTCTAGTTTTAGTTGACTAAATATCATACAATGTTAGTCGACTAAATCGAAAGTTTTTAGATTTTTTTAGATTTAGTCTAGAAAATGTTTTGTTGGCAGGCCTGTCCATGCATCCTCTGTTATTTGTCTGGACAGAGTGGGATAAATGGGCTACTTTAATTCAGTAGGTGGATGGTCCCAGCAAAATACATGAAGGGAACAGAAGAGACCAAAGTGAGAGAGAAAATAGTTTCTTTCAAAAGCTACATTGATCAGCAATGATGATGTTATTAGTCTTTACATCGTGTATATATACACTGGTAAACGAAACCCCCCTCCGGAAATCTCATTTGTATTTGATTTCGGTAGTTGAGATTTCCGGAGGGGGGGTTTACCAGGCTATATTGAACTAATTAAGTCAGCACAACAACCTTGAAGATTTTGGGTTAAGAATGTCATCCTACAGTTGTATTAGATATAAATGACACACCAGGCCAGCATTTACATTTACACAGTGGTGTAAACGTAACTTGTACATTTACTCAAGTACTGTATTATTATCTATTTTTTACTTTAGTGGAGTATTTCCAATTTTCAATACTTTTACTTCTACTCCACTACATCTCTGAGGAAAATATTGTACTTTTACTCCACTACAATTATTTGAAAACTTTAGTTACTAGTTACTTTTTAGATTTTTATTACTAAACAAACATTAACCACATTAACCACTTAAGCTCTACATTATATTTGAAAATAGCCAATCTACAAGCTCACAACGCCTTGCAAGCTTGTAGATCTGCTATTTTCAAAATACTTTTATACATTTTGAAAACTTGAAATGGCACATTCTGCACGAGTACTTTTACTTTTGGTACTTTAAGTATATTTTGATGCCAATACTTTTGTACTTTTACTAAAGTAAATTCTGAATACCAAAGTTTGACTTGTAACAGAGTATCTACATTGTGGTACTGATACTATTAATCAAGCAAAAAATTTGAGTACTTCTTCCACCACTGCATTTACAGTTGAAAAGACATAAGAGTTATAAATAGCACAAAGTAGAGCAAAGGCATGATGAATATGCGAACATGCAGTAGGACAGGTACTGGGGCTAACTCATGATGTTAGCTGTGACGTCATGTTGTCACTGTACTTTCCCAAGTATGTTTTACTTCAACGCCATGATCTCAGTTGTTGATGTTTCTTGGGACATGTCAAGCTTTGCTGGCTAATGTGGCTATAGATAAATAGTAGTAATCAAACGGGCAACAAAGGATTTCCCAAGTGTGCCAAACAGAGCTAAAAGTTAGCCCAGAAATAGGCCTATACTTTTTTAATATATATAATTTTAACGATATAGGTAGGCACAGAATAACTAAGTACATGTACTCAAGTACAATTTTGAGGTATTTTTACTTTCTTCAGTATTTACAATTGTCAGTAGGCCTACTTCTACTCCACATCTCAGAGGCATATTTGATTTTGATTATTATTACAAAACACACTAACACTTCAGCCGTATATATATTTCGCCATTTGAAAATAGCAGATCTACAAGCTCACAGTGCATCCCAGCTATTTAATAAAAAAATGTAATCATTTTGAACTTGTGAAATGGGACATTCTGCGCAATGAGTAGGCCAACTTTTACTTTTGGTACTTTAAGTATTGATGCCAATACTTTTGTACTTTTACTCAAGTACATTTTGAATGCGGTGCATCTACATGGTATTTCTACATTGCAGTATTGATACTTTTACTTAAGTAAATGTGAGTACTTCTTCCAGCACTGGCAATATATGTATGACGCCAGATATAGCCTAACGACTCTCCTTTTCAAACATGACAGTGTGTCTGATCATCACACCAGATCATCAGATCATTTCACTGTGCAACTACCACTCGAGAAGTCAAATGACTCATGTTTTACTGTAACGTTAAACTGTTTAAACAAAATGCATGTATTTATGGACAGAACCACACTTTTAATAAAAGCAACGAAACTTTGAGAGGACTGAACAACGTAACCAACTAACCTCAAATCAGTCGATCATTTCCTCTGGCTGCTGGGGAACACAAGGACGAGATCTCCAGATCACAGTGAATATAAATCCGTGCTGTGTGTGACTGTCTATTGTCTAACTCTAACCGACACGACTCACTGACTGTGATTCACCGTTTTAAAACAAAACACACCCTGTCGGTCGGGGTCCAACGCACTGAACGCAGTACGATACCCTGATCACTCACACAGACAGGACCTACGCTTCGTTCGCGCACACACAATCCTCCTATGGCAGCATGAATGGACACTGAAACCAGCCAGGAAAGCAAGCGACATGACTGTTTGAACTTCCAGTCTGGTTTCATTTCCAAAATAAAAGTGCACAAAATGATTTTTTCAAATTAATAAGCTTTTGATTTCCATCGCTTTGGGCAAAATATAGGAGTGTATTACTACCATCTATTGTATGTCTAGCTGTATTCTCATTTAAAACATTTATTTTGAAGAGTGTACGTATAGCTACAGCAGTTTACTTTCGACCATATCTGAGGTCCTCCTGTTGTCCCTGTGCCATGGGTGTCAGACTCAGTAGGCCTATTATTTGTACTGTTTGTTAAGCATGTCTCTGCATCCATGCCAGTCCAGATGATGCCACCAAAACACATATCTGACCACCTGAGTCGACCTGACAAATAAATCATTGTAAGTCTGACCCTACCTGCAGTAACAAAACATCACCAATAGAGAGCAATGTTGGATAAGTTGGATAAACTACACTCAAGGAGGTCATTGTCCATGCTTGCTGAAAAACATAGACCAAATAATAAACCATTGAACCATGAAATCTTTAAAGACCCTTCAGTCCCCTGCAGCTCCCTCAGCACAGGGCCCCAGGGGGGTGTTTCAATAGTCAGCCCATTGTGTTCTTTTTAAAGTTGTCTTTCAAACATTGAAAGGGGCTTTCCTGATTTATTACAAGGAATTAGATAGATCTCTTTATCATTATTCTTGGTTTATTATTAATAATGAACCAAGAATAATGATTGCCATATATTTCGGCCTGGCTGCCAGGCTGAAAGATATGGCCGAGACTACATTTTGCACCGTGTCCGTCCGTCCATTTGTCCATCAGTCCGTCATTCTGTCTGTGGACAGCTAATCTCCGGCACCGCTGGCTTGATGGCAGCTAAACTGCAGCACACACACACACACTACCTTTTCTCATGGGCCTGTTGTAGCGCTACCAGGAGGCCGATTTTTGCAAAACACGTTTTGACAGTAGGCCTACTCCTACAAATTTTGTCCAAACATTGCGCAAATCGGTACACAGTATCTCTATAGTCATTAAACTAAACGTGCCTTTCAGATTTTTCATATTCCATCCTGATTGTCTAAGATTGGCTTCCAAAGTTTGCTGGAGTGCTCCGTTTTGAACAAAATGCCTTATCATGAATTATTTGGGTGAACTACTCCTTTAAGCCTGTAAACTTGTTATGCATTAAGTTGAATCTGAATGTGAATTATCTCTCAGAGTGTGAGATACCTACACTGGCTTGGTTTGGCTATTGCTATCTCAACCTGTGAAACATTGATCGTTAATTTAGTTATTTCCTAACATAGTCAGCTTTTACCGTTGTTTATAATTACTTAACTAAATTGGCCTGGTGGGTGTACATGTTCAAATGTACCCATATCGTTTTGCCCTGACTGTTGGCATCTTCTCTGCTGTGTGTGTGTGTGTGTGTGTGTGTGTGTGTGTGTGTGTGTGTGTGTGTGTGTGTGTGTGTGTGTGTGTGTGTGTAGACACAAGACTAGGTAGCTGATATATTGCACTTTTACCTTTGCGCTAGGTATACTCTTAGTTGCTTGTTTTAGAAGAGAGTGCACTTAAGACTTCTGGTGATTAGTAGTTTTCTTGCCTACCGATGTTGAATGCACTTATTGTAAGTCGCTTTGGATAAAAGCATCTGCTAAATGACTGTAATGTAATGTAAAGTTTCAGTTTTCAGTTCTGTCCTCAGTAAACAGCCTTGCTCTTTTCATTTTTTTTTAATTCTGAGTTTAATTACAGCAGTTGGATGCTGTAGAATAGATTATTGATCTCCACCCTCAAGTTTCATTGTATGTGAATAGCCAAGCAGACAAGTTTAAGCCGTTAAATATTCTGCATTTCTTTGCCCTCAAACTTATGCCGTCATAGTTTTATAATGTGTTTGTGATTCTGTGCGATTCTATGTGTTGTGCATCTTATGACTGTTTAAGGTTGCTTTTTCATTATTTTTCTAGATTGAAATATAACCAAACTGAATGCTTTGCGTTGGACATGTCAGCTAAGGACAAACTAAACTATCACCACAGCATGGGAAAAAGTGTGAATATAAGAATAGCAGAGCATACATACAGCAGATACAATAGACAGACAGACAGGCAGGCAGGCAGGCAGGCAGGCAGGCAGGCAAGCAAGACACTTTATTGATTAGAGAGGCAATTCCACAGTAAAAGCTTATAGAGGATCTAAATAAGGAATCAAAATATGGGTTCTAGTAGAATCAAACCACATGCTCCAGATTCCTATAGGGGCCGACCAACGATACCGAACATACAGTATACATTTGTTCTTTTTGAAAAAGAAACATTGAGACATGTCCTATGTAGATCTCCACAATATCAAACAGTCCAGGCTTGTACTGACGTCTGGATTAAGCTGGATTAAAGGGGATGGATGCTGGACGTCAGACTAGTGGTAAACACCTGTTGACCTGGGATTCAAATGTTTCAAATATTAAATAAGTACATCAACCATAAACACACTCAGCTCAGGTAAGTATAAAACATATATTTACTTAAACACACACCAACATAAACATAGAAATTAACATTAAAGATTTTGTAGATTTTGTGGTAACATAGTTAAGATTTCATATAGGTAATACAAAAGAAAAATTATAAAGAAAAGGTAACCACATTTCTGACCAAAAAGGCATAGAGGCTGAAGCCATAGCTTATTACGCCTACCTTTTTACAAAACAAAGAAAAAATGAATGTCGAAATAGAGAGAAAAAAACAAACAAACAAAAAACAAACAAAAGAAAAAGAAGGAAGATACAAGGACAAGACACTTTGCTGTACATGTACATGTTTGCTGTACTGTACAAGTATTCACTTCTGACTCCTGGCTATTGCAGTTCATGGGAACAATCTGCTTTGATGTCGATCTGACGTAAGGCTGGCATATCCAATGAGGGAAGGGCAGGCCGTACGCCTGTTTCTGTTCCACCTCCTTTCCCTGTGCAATTTCTTCCTCACAGCGTAGTCGTAACTGCCGACTGACCATGGCCAAACCCTCCAGCGTCTTCACGTGGCCGAGGTCCTCCCTAAGGTCCTGGTGGATCTGGAGTGTGTGACGCCAGAGCTTGAAGAGATGAGCTCGTATGTAGGACAGTTTGCAGGGAGGGTACTGCTTGACCAGCTCCAGATACTCCTCAGCCATCTCCCACACCGGGGGGCTGCGGCCCTGGAACAACGCTGGGTTTTGGAGGTTCCCCTCAGCACTCATGACGCCCTGCACGCCCGTCTCCTGAATGCAACGTTCCACATCGCTCAGATGCTGGATGTTGCCGTTGGCAAAGACCGGAATGTTCACTGCTTTCCGCACAGCCTGGATGTGCTCCCAGCTGGCGAGGCCAGTCGTTTCTCTTTTCTGGTCTTTGGTGCGGCCATGAACCGTCAGCAGCTGACATCCAGCCTTCTCTAGCATCTGGGCGTAGCGCACTGTCTTGTCCATCTCCTTGAACACACGGATCTTACATGTGATTGGAACAGACAGCTTCTCATTTGCCAACTTGATCATTTTCTCCAGCAGTTCCCATTCATCTTGAAGGAAAACTCCATAACGCCCGCTCTTTGCGATCTTCTGAGGACAGCCGAGGTTCAGGTCGATGGCGTCACAGTAGTCCTGGGCCAGAAGAGAAGCCTGCAGAAACACCTCGGGGTCGTTGGCACAGAACTGTGTGATGAGGGGTCTATCCTCTGCACAAACTTCATTGTAGAGGTGTTTTTTCCGATAATTTAGGTCTCGTACAAACATCCGGGCATGCAGCATGGGCGTGTAGCATAGCTGGGCACCATTACGGCGGCTCAGTAAACGCCAGGCCAGTTCACTCTGGTCTACCATGGGCGCCACGACGAAACATGCACCCTTCAATGTGGTCCTCCAGAAGTCAAAGCCCTGGAGCTTTGCCATTACAGCTGCCTGCTTTGTCAAATTGTTGGTATACTGCAGCAATTTCCACGTTAGCGTTGTAATAGAATTCTTAGAACTTACTTGAAGAAACTGAATTCCATAAAAAAGACGGTTGGAGAAGTGTTGAGAACAGAGTTGTATTAGGAGCGCTCCCAGAGATTGCACCACACCGGTAGCATAGCACAATCTCACGAGTACAGCTTTTCAACCCCTCTTATACAGAGTGAGGGCACACAAAATAGATACACAGTGGGTGGTGACACATGGGCATGACCTTATATGGCTACTTCTTCAGGACTGTCCGAAATAAATGAGCAAGCACATGACATTCTGGTGACAGGTGAAGAATTTCTGACATCGACACTTCCATAGCTAGGACTGAGAGACACCTTAACAGTTGTCCCTCACGTGTCCCATAACAGATATACAGCACACACTAATAATATGTCAGTATATCTTTCATCTTACATTGAGAAGGTCACCTTGCTATACTGTGTAACCTCTCAAATGTGACCGGAAATACAGGCTGTGGAATTGTCAATCAAGATTTTGAATTATAATATCGTGGTTTGACTGACTGGTGGGCAGTTATATAGTTCCTGCTGATGTCACTGATGATGTCAGGATGCGTAACGGGTAGGCCCCAAAAGCAGACGAGGTAGGCAAGAATGTTCAAATCAAAAGGTTTATTTAACAACCAGGGTTTCCAAAAAGCAGATAACCAGACGTAGGCATCAAGCACTTACTCAAACACCCATGCCATAGGTTGCAGGTTAGGGCCATCAAGCATACAATGCAAACACAGGGATTAAATAGACAGGGATTAACAGGACACAGGTGAACTCAACAGACAATCAACACTAGGATAGGCTGGGGGATTAAGAGGCCACAGGTGGAACCACAGACAAATCACAAGACTGGTTATCAAGGCAGGTACAGAATTACAGGGGCAGACAAGAAGGCACAGAACATACTACAAAATAAAGGTACAGAACACCAAGGCAAAAAGTCAACAGAGTAACAACAACAAATAATACAGAACATACGGAACAAAGGCCTAAACGGGCCTAAAAGAACAGGAGTGTGACAGATGATGTCACACTCTACATGCCACCAAAGTGGTGATTTGTAAATCCCATTATAAAGAGATAAAAAGTGCAAGAGGGGGAAGAGATGGGACTCCCCCCCTCTTGCACCTTCCCATCATGGGAGGTGATAAGAGAGAGAGAGAGAGAGAGAGAGAGAGAGAGAGAGAGAGAGAGAGAGAGAGAGAGAGAGAGAGAGAGAGAGAGAAAGAAAGAAAGAAGAAAAAAAAACAGTTAATACATTTCTACCATATTATTATACTGTTCCCTCTTTAACACAGAAAAGCACAGAAACACAACCTGAATGATGCAGCACTGTTAACATTTCACATGCTGGGCGAACCAGATGTATTGTTTTTAAGTGTATACAGCACGAGTGCTAGTTCCTTATTTGTTTATTTTGGTTCTATTCATTCACACTTTATATATTTTTTATATTTGTCATTTTATGCCTCCTCCCTCATCGTCTCTCTATCCTTTATACTATAGAGTCTATACTATAAAGGAAAACATGTTTACAATTGTATTGGCTACCACTCCCCTCATTGTCTAGAGTCTTGCTGGATGGTGGTTTTTGGAAGAGGTGGTGTCCGCGGGTGGCAGATGTTTCGCTGCAGTCTGCACCTGTTTGTGGACTCGATGATGGCTGTGTTTAGAATCCAGCCCACAATTTTCTGTGGCAGGTTGGATTCCTTCAGCTGCCTGCAGGAAAAGCATCCTCTGCGAGGCCCTCTTGCTCATGGAGGTGGTGTTCAACGTCTCCTGCCACTTGTGATATTGTTTCTAGGAATCTGAATGACTCCATCGTGTTAACACACACCTCTTCCTGAACATGGGGTAATAGAAGACAGCCAATGAATGAGAGATTTGGGAATACTGTATACGTTTTGTGTAAATATTTGTATAAGGTAATTGATACAAAAGCACAAGTACAAAAACAAAAACATGTTTACAATTGTATTGGCTTCCACTCCCCTCATTGTCTATTAGTATAGAGGTATGTCAGTACCTGACATACCTGATGTCATTGCCGATACCTTGTGCCACTTGAACAGTTTTCCCCCCAAGGCAGTGAGGCTCACAAACAAATCCCCTGGCCCTCACTGAGACTTCTGAGACCACTACCCCCCCCCTCACATGGACACGCACACACACACAATTAAATTGATTACAATTTCATGTATCATTTGCTAAACACAAGTGTTGCTACTTCTACAATCACCTCCGCTCTTGTCAATTCTCTGTTGTTGCCTCTATTATGTCCTGTATACATAACACAAGGGCTAAATATATACGATGAAGTGCCTGAAAGAAAATCAAACACAGGTCTAAATTTTAAATTTCTACTACTGCACTATTAGCTCCTTCACAGCCCAGCATAGGGGAGAAAGAGTCAGATTACTGGAACAGGTGCCACCCTACCCCCACCCTGCATGAGTGAGAGAGCCACAGCGGTAAAACCTGAATCAGCACTGGGACTGTGTTTGTGAGAAGAGGCTTGACTGAGTGCATTTATTTGTATTAGTAGTAGAAATGTAACGCTGTCCTACATTTACTCCTGTCGGTGGCAAGCCGTGATTGTATAGTGGTTAGTACTCTGCGTTGTGGCCGCAGCAACGCTGGTTCGAATCCGGAGTGGGACACAATATAGTGCAGTGGACTATTGTGCTGTCTCTGAACAGTAACCAGAATGCTTGCCCCTAAACACACTCACCCCCATTTCTTACGTTGGAACACTCGCCCTCTTTGGCGCGGAATGCTCGCCCCTAACAGGGGACCACTCGCCCCACTTGGCGCGGAACGCTCGCCCCCAGCGAGGTGGACCACTCGGCCCGCTTGGTGACAACAGACTACAGCCCCTAATATGAAGTTAGGAAGTAGTTAGGCAAAAAACAGGTGCGCCGTCTAAAGCGGACTTGAGCCACTGCCAAGGGAGCCGTCAAGTGAGCGAGTCGCCGTGCCGAACGTTGCGAAGTCCGCTTCAGCCGACTCAGTTACGCGAGTGTGTTTTGGGGCAAGCGCTCTTGTATTCTTCTGAAAACAGAGGTTCCTGGTTTGAGTCAAAGGCTGTCTGTATTTCAGTCAGTGACCCACAGGGTCAAGATGACAATGTTTTGTTAGATTGAGCGTGACATTATGCTGAGAAAATCAGCTTTCTAAATAATCTAAATTAAGTATTAAAAATATATATATATATTACAGTGAGGATTGTTTAATTCCACGTGTCATTATACCTCAGTTTTCCTGTATATTATCATATTATTATGATAAATACTGGTTACGTTACACCAATTGACACAACCCAGTTACAGCACTTGACAATGTTGCTTCTACAGTCAAATTCAAATCTATGCTGAACACACTGAAAATCAAGCATGAGTGTCAATAAAGTGAAATTAACGTGCGTGCGTGCGTGTGTGTGTGAAAGAGAGAGAGAAAGGGAGAGGGGGAGTACCTACAACGAGTGACCCCGAATCAGAACATCCACCAAAAGCCAAAATATCAACATAGAATAGAGTCCCCTCAGTCAACTGGTCCTGATGCTCAACAGACTAGCATCAGACCCTCCTAACACTACTAATAATCAGGACATTGACATAATGTCTATACAAATCCAACCCAACCAAATTATCAATCAACAAAAACAGAAATATGAAACCCATTTGATCAAAACAACAAAAAACTATAGTAAACTTGAATGCTCTCTGGCTCTAAATAGACAATAGCCTACACCATGACAGAATATTTGACTACAGGAACCAATAAACTGAGAAAACTGAGTGCACAGCCTGGATGTCGAGAAATGCCGCCAAACCTGGCTGCCCAGAGAGGACAGGCTGTGCTCTCAATGCTGTGAAGGGGTGGTGGAGACAGAGCTTCACTTCTTGACCACATGTAAATATAAAGATAGAAGATAAGAAAAGAGCGATACCCCGTCAATCCCCTACTTGTTGGGTGAGAAAGCAGAATGTTCATGGTCGATAACAATGACCTCATCTCATCAAAAATGTCTCAAATGCTAACCAGTAAATGGTTAACTAATGTATGCAGGACCAACCAATGGTGGGTGAATTAGTGGGGTCCTCAATTGGCTCCGGGAGGCTGTTTAATGAGCTGCAATCTGACTGGACTAAACCCCAGCAAGATTTTCAGATTGGAGATACTGGTTGGAGATACCAGAGCCATAAGTCTCCGTGGCCATTAGCCTGATACTTCATTGTACGTACAGTAGGTGTCTTGCACTGAAATGATCAAATATACAAGCTCACAACACATCACAGATGTAATGCTTGTAGATCAGCAAGTTTTTGGCAATGCTACGCGTTGTGAGCTTGTAGATCTGCTATTTTCAAAAGATTTTTAAACGTTTTGAAAACTTGTTAAATGGGACATTCTTTACTTTGTTTTTTGTTTATTTCCGGGACAGCGCACATTAATTTCAATCAATACACATGATTGCATGTGAATATTCCGGATTTAGCTAGAAGCTCATTTCCATCCGTAGTCCCACATACAAATACACCACAGCGACAACGTGACAAATAGGGACATAAACATACAACTGCCTACAAATAATTTAGGAAAAATACTCTGGTGTTTGACCGAATGCCACTTCCAGTGTCTCTCTCTCTTCCTGAGGATAAACTCACACGCTGGAGGAGGAGCCAGTCCATGTAGTAGACACCTACAGACAAAGCAGAGAATTTGTATAAAGATGAGATGACTGCATGATTGATTGATTGATTGATTGATTGATGTACTTTATTTTGTAAGACATGAGAAACAGTACCTGGAATTACAATTCACAATACAAGGTCTACTAAACTGGATAACTCATAAAAGCACTAAGCTTGTTTAAAATGAGTTCCCACGCACACCAGCATACATTTGTACATTGAACTTGGGACAGACATCAGGCAGATCATTTGTCTATAATAAAGACAGTAAGGGCCCATTCTGCGTGATGAGTACTTTTACTTTTGGTACTTTAAGTATATGTTCAATTATCCAAGCCATAGGGCTAGAGAAAAGTGAATTATTATTGTTCATAGTAATGTGCTTTTATCATTCTTTAGGATATACCAAAATATTCTAATTAAGTTAAGCTAGTGGGACACTAGGCAACTGTAAAAGTCAATAGCTGACCAAAAGCCCACAGTAGACTCCCTGCTGAGCTACGTGCTTCAAAGGAAGCCCTACATTCCGAGCGGGGGTAGCTTTCTAGATAAGAGACAAAAGCTTTGTGTAAGAACAAAGCAACTGATTTGACTGCATAATGCAGTCTGGCTCCACCGTGACAGGAAATGGCAAGGAATCGCAAGGCTTTGTGGGTAACCGGAACTTCCTGTTGCTAGAGGCGGACCTTGTGTGAGAAGTTTATAAATTAGGAAGGTCTCAGAACAGAGACTCAGATTCTAATAAGTAACTATGCCATGGGTTGTCCCTCGAATATGGGTTCTTGAGTGACCCATTGATCATCTGGAAGAGAGTGGAAAGTCAATAGTAAGTAAAGCATTGTAAATGATTGTATGTTTGATGTGTTCATAATGGGATGAAGTCATATCTTAATACTGTGAATGTTCTGTGCTTGTTTTCTCTCTTACCAGGTTTTATTACCTATTTACCTAAATGTATTGTATGTGTGATTAGTAAAATAAACCACCTTAAAAGACATTTGGTTTGAGTAATGCCTTAGACTCACTCCTCTCTCTCTACCCTTTCATTTGGGCTTAGTAACCGTTGTTTAACTCTGCACAAAGCAGAAAACTAGGTTGGCTATAAAAGTGAACAGTAATAAAACTATCGTAATCTCCGGAGGAGATTAGCTAGAGTTTAAGTGATTAAACTGTAGTGTCTCTTAAGAGAGACATCTATGAGTTTAAATTGATTAACCGTGTTATACGTGGTATAACACAGTAATAAACTATTGATAGTCTCAGGGAAACTTATCTGAGTTTAGTAATTGGAACTCTGCTTGTTACACGGTAATAAGGCTGTAGTGTCCTCGTGGGGGGCATCTTAGAGTTAATAAGCGAATGACACTGTGTTTGAACTCCGCTTATTACAGAGTTATTAAACTATTAATGCCTCTGTGGGAGGCTTTACTGAGTTTAAAGCGTTTAATTACGCATTTATTAAACTATGCTGGTTTTTAATAAGGCCTTCAGAGTTTAAGTATTAATTACCTAGTCATTAAACTACTAGATTTCTTTCGAGTTTAAGTGTTACGCAGTAATTAAAGAAATTACCAAGTCATTAAACTACTAGATTATCTTTCGAGTTTAAGTGTTACGCAGTAATTAAAGTCAAATTACCAAGTCATTAAACTACTAGATTTCTTTCGAGTTTAAGTGTTACGCAGTAATTAAAGAAATTACCAAGTCATTAAACTACTAGATTATCTTTCGAGTTTAAGTGTTACGCAGTAATTAAAGTAAAATTACATAGTAATTGAGTGTTACAGAGTAATTAAACAATTATGAACCCTTGGAGCCTATGTGATTCTAGAAAGGTATTAGGTCAGTCCTGTAAGCGGATCACATAATTGTATGATCCTGCCAATAGTCTGATGGTGAAAACCATTAGAGGCTGGATTTAATGTGTGTTATCTAGTGAGATAACATAGCATAAAAATCTCCTATAGCCTTAGGAGTAAAGACGCACTGTCTCTTTAAGATGAGAAGTGAGTCGTAACAAAATAAAATACTTATTAGCCTGGTTATGGGACAGGTTTAATATAGGTTTTATCAGCACCAAAGGTGTCGGTGTGGGGCTGAAAGGAACTAACACAGCCTGCAGAGGGTCGAATCCACAAAGGCGAAGAGGACACAGAGCCGGCGGCCTACAGCGTGACGCAAGGACCGAGGCATTGAATACTGTATGGGCCTACGAGAAGCCTACCGGGGAGAGACTCAACCAGGTTGCTATGTAACAAAGCCCTACAGTTTGCGAAAACTGTGGAGAAAAGACTGTAGATTTGAGGATGCTGCGTGCTAACAGATTCTATTGTCTGAGCTAAGGATAAGGAGCTGAGGGAGAAGCTAGAAGCTAACCACAGGTTATGTAGCTATAGGCTACCGTTAAAAGTTTGGTTTAGCGTACCAATAAGAGGGTTTAGAGATAAAGCTATCCGACCTGAGAGCTACCTTTAGCGTGGCTAGCTAAGCTAAGCAGTTCTATTGTCTAGCATATTAGTGCTAGCTGCTAGCTAACTGCCATTATTGACAGAGAGGTGATTGTTGCCTCTGACCTGGGTGGTGGGGAAATACAATTAGCATTATCTTTGTTGGAGACAGAAGGTCTGTCCCCCCTTTGTTTACTGATAAGGGTTGGGGGAGGATTCTGCCAGTGTAATACACTGTTTAACCAGACTTTATGATAGACTGATACTGTGAGTAACTAGATGATTAGTGTACAAGAACAGGGGATCAATGGTAATCATTGTGGGTTAAATACTAGAATGTACATTGGTAGAGCAAAATATATCCTATCCAGTATTAATTAACAAAATTAACTAATGTAAGTAGACCATTAAAAGGCTTCTTGCGTGGAATGCTGATAGGGTGGGTGCTATTTTACAGGTTAAATACAGTGTTAATTAATTATTGTTGTTATATAGCTAAAGGCTGAAACAACACTGTTACTTGCTAAAAATAACTGACGATTACTGTCACAGCCCTTTGAATTAAGACTAACTAACAGACCTTTTACCCAAACAGGGGAGATGGAAGTGTTAGCTGAGTTAATAGGGAAGTGCGAAGCAGCTCAAGCAGTTTTTAGGAGGGAAGTAAAGTTTATTGTCCTGCTGGATTTACCAAAAGAAAGGGCGGTAAGGGAGCTAAGAGCCGAATTAGCTAGATTCCTTAAGGTTGTTACATATTCTATCGCCATACTAGAAATTGATGAAGAAAGTTCATCTGAGATCTGCAGGATGCAGGATGACTGTTGCCAAGAGTATGACGAAACATTGAAGCAGGTCTGGTTTGAAGCGGCCCAGGAAGAATATGGGTCCCGCTTCACACATCCCAAAGTGGGTGAACTCCCTGCTGTGAGGGAGGGGGGTAGGGATGTCACACCTACAGATGGACCAGCAGCTGCTGCCATGGTGGTCGCAGAACTGGCAGCCAGGAGAGCAGCTTCGATGGACAACGCGGCGGAGGGATATCTCCTCATGACGACACGCTGGGAAAGCGCAGAGGACGTCGCTTCCAACCCACTCTTCACGACGGAGGTTCCAGAGGACGTCGCTACCAACCCACTCTTCACGAGGGCGTCAGAGGACGCCACTGCTGCGACAAACGTCGCCACCAATCCACTCAACACAGAGGGGTGCCAGCGACTGGAGGTCACTGAACCAGGAGAGACCCCATTCCACGCTGCGATCGAGAGAGCAGCTGCTAAGGTGCCACTGGTGATCGATGGAGCTGGACCGGGAGACGAGACGCCTGCGGAGGCCGAGGGGGTGGTTCCAGAGGGAGCCAACGTCGCAGATGAGCAGACCGCCAGGAAGGCAGCTCCAATGGACGTCGCCACGGCGGAGAAAGTCTTCACCAACCCAATCGACGCAGAGGGGAGCCAGTCACTGGAGGTCGCTGAACCAGGAGAGGAGCCGGCGAGGGCGTCAGTGGACGCCACTGCTGCGACGGACGTCGCCGCCAGCCCACTCAACACGGAGGAGAAGGGTGGCGTTCGCTCCAAGCGCCCGTCTAAGAAAGGTGGCAGGCAGATGGCCCAAAGCAGACCAGTCAGGCCTGTCAAGGGTGGCGTTCGCTCCAAGCGCCCGTATAACCAAGGTGGCAGGCGGCAAGCCGGAGGCAGATCGGTCGGGTCTGTCCGAAAACGGGGACTGGGCGCCAGACCAGCTCCCCCAAAACCCCTCAGAAAGAAGTCTGAGTGGGTCAATCTTGGCATCCGTGCGCCTGCTCGGAAAGAGAGGGGCGGATTGCAACGTCGGGTCCTTACAGTTCTGACCGCCAAAATCCAGGCGAAGAAAGTGCTTTATTTTGGTGGGGCTGTAACTACAAAAAAGAAGGTGAAGATTAAAGATAAACTATCCCTTCTCCACCCCTCTGAGGGGGGGGCTGAGAGGAGCCCCCAGAAGGGGGTTGGTGGGAGGCCTAAGCCAACGAGGAAGGCCGCGGGGGACGTGACGGTCGAAGTAGAGACGCCTACGGAGAAAGCCGAGGGGAAGACCGACACCAATTCACACACCGACATCACACCACTGCAGAGCGTCATGGCACCACCTAAGAAAGGTGGCCTTTGCCCCGAGCCTGTGGCCCTGTTGGGCCAAGGTGGGAGGTCAGTAGCGACGAGAGCCAGACCAGTCGAGCCTGAAGCCCTGTTGGGCCAAGGTGGGAGGTCAGTAGCGACAAGAGCCAGACCAGTCAAATGCGATTGTGCAAACTGCAAGCCTCTTGACCTCCTGAAAAAATGCAAATGTGAAACCTGCAAGCCACGTAAACCCTTCGCACCAGCCCGGTGGGTCGTGGGGAAATTGCGAGGGAAGAAGGAAAAGGGGAAGCAGAAAGGCACTGTCCCGGGACTTCCGGTATGGCGACGAACAGGACGGTCGCATAGAGCAGTGAGCTCCCGATCACCAACTATTTAAAACCGCGCTAAAAACTAGAAAACAGGACAAGAAGAAATATAAACTGATGGGAAATGAGCGCAAGACAAAGTACGAGAAACCTTGACAGAAAAAACAAAGAAAAAGACCAGAAACGAGACGAAGAGGAGCGTGCGCTAGCACCCGAAGCTAACAAACAAATCATGGACACACTTCAGGCTAGTTTGGATGGGATCAGTAATCAGATATCGGCACTTCGGAAAGAAATGAAGGAAGACCTGAGATCATTCAAAGAAGAAATTACAGCCCAGATGGACAGTAAACTGACCGGATTCAGTGTGGACATTAATCAGAAATTCACCCACGTTAACACGGTGATTGAAGAACAGAAAACTACAATGGAAGCCGCGTTGGAACGCGCAGAAGAAGTGGAGCAGTGGAGCACAGCAGTTAACCAAACACTACAGGAGTTGCTGGAAGAGAGAAATAAGATGATGATTAAAATAGACGACTTGGAATGCAGGCAAAGACGCAATAATTTAAGAGTCTATAATATGAAAGAAGAAGCTGAATCAGAGAGTGAATCGATGGCACAATTCATGGCCGAATGGCTAAAACAGGAGTTGGCAATTGACACTGATTTGTCAATACAGCGTGCCCACCGGGCACTGGCACCGAAACGTAACCCAGACCAACCACCGAGATCAATAATCATCAACTTCCAGCAATTCGATGTGAAGGAGAAGGTTCTGAAAGCAGCTTGGGGGAAGAAAATAGTGAAATTCGGCGAAACAAGAATCTACTTTGATCATGACTACTCTGAAAGGGTGATGCAAGTAAGAAAATCATTTGCAACAATTAAGAGCACATTAAAAGAAAAGAACATTCGCTTCAATACACCCTTCGACAAGCTGCATATCCACTGGGAAACTGGGAAAGTTGTCTACTACAACGCCGAGGATGCAGTCATGGACATGCGTAGGAGAGGAGTGAGGAACCAGGGCGCAGAGGACGGCGGCGAGGGCGACACAGAAGGAGACGGCGATGATGGCGTCGCGGGAGAGGAAGAAAAAAGAGCCACTCTTATTGAGAATCTCAAAGCAGCCAAACTCGCCTCTTGGATAAGAGTCGACAAAAGAAGAAACCGAACCACGGAGGCAGTACAGCGCGCGAGAGGACGGCTGCAGAATTATCGACGTTAACTTTTTATCAGGCATGTAATCCAACGACGTGAGTTTAATAATGTGAAAAAGAAATAACTGAAGTCAATTAATGTTAGCGTGGAGTGTTAAACATGTACATTCCTCGTTAAGATGTGTACAAATGGGTGGGGGTGGGGGGGGGGGGTGTGTGTGTGTGTGTGTGTGTGTGTGTGTGTGTGTGTGTGTGTGTGTGTGTGTGTGTGTGTGTGTGTGTGGACGCTTCGAGCAAGGAGTCAGCCAGCTGAGAGAGAAGAATTTGAGGAATGTAGGAAGAAAATAGACAGAAAGGTGGGGGTGAGGAGAGAGAACGAAAAGTTAGAAAAAGAAAATTAGGAGACGGTATGGGAGGGTGGGTGTGATTGTGTGTGTGGACGAATGTGTGTGTGTGTATAATTGGAGGAGGGAGGGGGGGTGAATGGGGGATGCTTTAATTTTAAGAGCGCGGGTGCACCGACGCTCGGTTAAATCTGGAGACTAATTGGGTCTGAAAATATATATAGCATAACTTGTTTAGTTTTTTCTGTCACTGGGAAATATCTTAAAATGTTTTGGTTGGTTTGAAGGGAAGCAGCACAGCTTTCAACCTAGTATGGGTAATCCTTTTGGGGTAATCAATACTGGATGGGGGCCCCTCCTTAATGAAGGGCTTTCCCCCACAAAAACAGAAGGGGGTCAACGGGGGAGGAGGGAAGTTGACAACTCTTTTTGGAGGTCCAAGATGTTTTTGTTTTTGTTTTTGTTCTCATTTCGAGATACAACTGAAGGATACTACTTGATGTTTGTGTATTTTATGTTTTTGATCATTAATAACTTTGTATGTGACCGCAGTAATAACCTAGGGGGGAAACGCCATGACCAAATTTTCGTACCACTTTTATATAACCATACATGAATACAAAACAAGAGATAAGACTTATGTCTCTGAATGTTAATGGATTGGGAAACCCAGTCAAAAGGGCTAAGATTATGACTAAGATTAGAAAAGAAAAGACACAGATAAACTTTTTGCAAGAAACTCATCTGTCACGAACAGAGCATGAGAAATTGAAGAAATTTGGATACAAACATACCTATTACAGTTCACATACTAACACACGTAAAAGAGGGGTTGCAATTTTAATCTCCAATCAAGTTAAATTTGAGTTACAAAAAGAAATAAGAGACAAAGAGGGAAGATACATCATTGTCAAAGGAACAATTGATGAGTCAAAAGTAACACTGGTAAATATATACGCGCCACCGGAAAGCGATAAACAATTTTTCAAGTTGTTATTTGATACTATAGCACTGGAAACAGAAGGGGTATGTTGGTGTGCAGGGGATCAGAACGTGATTATTGATTATAACCTGGATACCACCAGCCTAAATAGAAGTAAGAAATCTATATCAAAATTAGTGAAACATACATGGGAGGAAATGGGTTTTATAGACGTTTGGAGGGATCTCCATCCCTTACAAAGGGACTATAGCCATTATTCACAGACTCACTCTGTATATAGCAGGCTAGACTATTTCTACACGCAGAAAGAAAACAGGGAACTAATTCAGGACTGTTATATTGGAGTAGCTGATGTGTCTGATCACAGTGCGGTGTATATGAGAGTTTGTTTGTCAGACAGAAAGAGGAATACGTTATGGAGACTGAATGTTGGGCTATTGAATAATAACCAAGTTGTAGAACAAATCAAATTAGATATAGAAAATTATTTGATTGAAAATATTAATGATGAAACTAATCCGGCAATTTTATGGGACTGTTTAAAATCTGTTCTTAGAGGAAAACTTATTGCAACTGCAAGTAGAATTAAAAAAGAAAGGATAGCAAAATATAAACAACTAACAAGTGAACTAAAAATATTGGAACAAAAACACAAATTAAAGGCGGAGAATAGAATACATAAGCAAATGTCAGAGGTGAGGAAAAAGATAGGTGATCTTCTTCAACAAGAGGTGGAGATGAAAACTAGATATTTAAAACAAAACTACTATGAAACAGGCCCCAAGGCGGCAAAGCTGTTGGCTAGACGCCTAAGAAAACAACAGGCAGACATAACAGTTCATAAATTACATGACCCCGAAACAAATCAATTAAAATACAAACCAGGAGAGATAGAAAATATATTTAAGGATTACTACAAAGAATTGTATACTCAAACACCCACCTCCACTGAAGAAGACACCAGGAATTTCCTAGATAATTTGGATTTACCCAACATTGGCAAAACACAAAATAAGAGAATAACAGAGGAAATAACTATAGATGAAATCACTAAAGCCATAGGGAAATCAAAAACAGCTAAGGCCCCTGGAACGGATGGGTTCCCTTGTGAATTCTATAAAAAATTTGCTAAAGAACTAGCTCCAATCCTGCATTCAGCTTGTAACTGGGTTAAACAGAATGACTCTACTCCCCCCTCCTGGAAGGAAGCTGTAATAACAGTCTTGCCTAAGCCAAATAAAGATAGGACATATTGCCAGAATTACAGACCAATTTCTATGCTGAATGTTGATTATAAAATCTATACCTCGATTCTGTCTGACAGGCTTAAGTCAATCATACCAGAGCTGATAGACGAAGATCAAACTGGCTTTGTTACAGGCAGGCAAACACAAGACAACATTAGAAGAACGCTACACATTATGCATAAAATTAATAAAAACAAAACACCAGCAGCAGTGGTTAGCCTAGATGCAGCCTCTGCCTTTGATAAGGTTTCTTGGAGGTTTCTATTCCTAACATTAGAGAAATTTGGGTTTCAAGAAAAGGCGATTCAATGTATTAAGTCAATTTATACCAAGCCAACGGCCAGAATAAAAGTAAACGGCTCACTGACAGATAGATTTGAGCTAGAACAAGGTTGCAGACAGGGGTGCAATTTATCACCATCGCTCTTCGCGATTTTCATAGAACCACTGGCTCAAATGATTAGACAAAATGAAGCAATAAAAGGTATAGAAATTAATAACCATAAGCATGTCATAAGTCTATTTGCAGATGATGTAATGGTATACATAAAAAATCCACTGTCCTCATTTGAACATCTGATACAGACCCTGGACCAATTCAGTTCATATTCAGGTTATAAATTGAACAAAACCAAAACTCAGATTCTCTTGCTTAATTGCACGCCAGACCAAAAACTTAAGGACATGGACATAAATTGGGGAGCAAAATCAATTAAATACTTAGGCATAAATATTACTAAAAATCTATCCAAACTATACAAAAATAACTATGAAGAAATTGACAACAATATAAAAAAAGACATAGAAAGGTGGACTACTTATCCAATGGGACTCAGTGATAGGATATGTTCAGTGAAGATGAACATACTGCCACGCCTACTATATCTGTTTCAATCTTTACCTGTGCCGGTTCCACTAGCTCAGTTTACTAAATGGGACAAACTTATATCAAGATTTATATGGGAAGGAAAACGGCCTAGAATAAGATACAGTACATTGCAGTTACCTAAAGATAAAGGGGGGATGGCTCTCCCAAACTTGAGAGAATATTACCATGCAGCACAAATACGGCCACTTATTTACTGGTGTAGTGCAGATTACACAGCTAAGTGGAAGGATATTGAGACACCTGGGTTTGCATTCCCGATTCAAACATGTATTGGAGAAAAGGAGGTTCCGGCGGGGGTGAAGAGTGAAGTAGATCTAGATCCAATAACAAGCTATACTTTAAATATATGGTACTCTATTGTAAAACAATTGAAACTGGGAAAAGAGATTGGCCTGCTGAAATGGATTGCATACGATGGGGCATTTAAACCTGGAGTGCTGGACCTGAGGTTCAGGCAATGGACAGAACTGGGTGTAACAACCATATGCCTGTTGATTAAGAAAAATGAAATGAAAAGTTTTGAAGAATTAAAAAACAAGTACAATTTGGCAAATCAAGATTTATTTAGATACTTACAAATGAGAGACTACTACAATAAAAGAATTAAAATAGCAGAGGGTGAAATACATCCGATAATAAAACTCTTTATACGGGCATATGGTGAGGTTGTACCCAGGACTGTATCTAAAGTATATTCATGTTTGATGGAATCAAAAAAACATTCAACAATATATGTCAAGAATAAATGGGAAAAAGAGTTGGGTGAGAATATTCCAGAGAAGACTTGGCATGATATGTGGGAAATGCACCAGACAACAACACAATCAAAGGGATGGAGGGAATTTATATGGAAGAATCAAATTCGGTATTTCATCACACCCCAGATTAAGAGTAAACAAATTAAAAAACAACAGTCATGCTGGAGAAATTGTGGAAACATTAACTCCAATCATGCACACGTCTTCTGGAATTGTACAAAAATTCAACCTTTTTGGGAAACTCTGCACTCAACCATATGTGAGGTTCTAGGTTACGAAATTCCATGTACTTGTCTTGTATTGTATTTGGGTCAAATGGAAGGAACTGTACATTCAGGAGATTGTTATCTAGCCAAAATCCTCCTGACGGCGGGGAAAAAGGCTATCACCAGGAACTGGCTCAAGACTGATACACCGGACTATAAACAGTGGAGAAACATAGTGGACAATATTCAGGACATGGAAAAGTTAACATTCAAACTGAGAATAAGGGAAGATCTCTATGAAAAAAGATGGGAGAAATGGTTGATATATATACTCCAAAAAGGAGAGATGTGAAACTGGAGGAAATAAGGTACATGCGCACCCTCAAAAAGGTTATAATTATTTAAGTTACTTTATTTATTATATTTTTAATTTATTTTTATTTTTTTTGTTTGTCTTTAAGTACGTGTAATTGTCTGACTTTTATGTTTTGTATTATTTTATTTTTTGAAGTGATATATGTAACTGTTTGGAAGTATCCTCAATAAAAACAAAGTTATAAAAAAAAAGAAAGGCACTGTCCCACCACAGTCATCAGCGCGGGCTGGTGGTGGGATTGCAGTTCCACTGGTGGCTGGTGGTGCCAGCAAAGTGACACTGACAAACGAACAGGCTTGACTAACAGGTCTATCCAGTTATTAGCTGTGGACAGTGGTACGCAGTGCGGACAATAAGCGAAAAAGATGCCAACGTGGTGTCTAAAAAATCGAAATGTCTTATTTGAGCGACTGTTTACTTAGGAATTTCGAGAGATATTGTGTAAATGAATGTATCATTTGTAGTGTTTACGATATTACCAGAAGAAATAACTTGCATAATGAAATGTATTAATTTACTGCCGACAATATGCCACTAAGTCAAAATGCAACAATAATTTGGAAGGTTCTTCCATAACAACAAAATTATTCAGTACTGATGTGGACTCATGATCTGAGCAATCAGGCCCTTTTGAATTATTATTTGTTGATTGTATAAAAAGCATTTTGGGATGTGGGTTTAAATGCAGAGTGAAGTTTCTTAAAGGTAAGATTGTAGATCAGCCATTTTAAAATCTTTTAAACCCTTTACCCAAGTTACTATGTCAATTGCCATGGCAACATGCCCTAAATAGGACATTGACTTACTAGGGAAACAGTGGGAGGAGGAAAGGTTTCCAAAATCAATTTGGATTATTAAAAAAGTTTAAAAATTACAAATTGAGAAAGTTAAGTTGAACTGTAAATTATTCCAAAATATGGGTT
Source organism: Gymnoscopelus braueri (assembly GCF_963280865.1). Classification (NCBI taxonomy): domain Eukaryota; kingdom Metazoa; phylum Chordata; class Actinopteri; order Myctophiformes; family Myctophidae; genus Gymnoscopelus; species Gymnoscopelus braueri. The sequence continues at coordinate 38,996,425 of NC_137613.1, read as the reverse complement.
TAGAGCCACTTAATGACAATGAGTGAAAACTGTGTTGAGAATGTAACCTGTATGAGTGTGGGATCAGAGCAGTTTACATAGATGAAATCGAACTTCCCAAAGCCATGATTTAAGAAGCCAAAAAAGCTCACCGAAAAATGGTGAGTAGAGGTTGGTTGTGAGAGAACTGAACATGGTTCAGTTATCTCAGGTGGGAGGTGTTCAATTATCCAAGCCATAGGGCTAGAGAAAAGTGAATTATTATTGTTCATAGTAATGTGCTTTTATCATTCTTTAGGATATACCAAAATATTCTAATTAAGTTAAGCTAGTGGGACACTAGGCAACTGTAAAAGTCAATAGCTGACCAAAAGCCCACAGTAGACTCCCTGCTGAGCTACGTGCTTCAAAGGAAGCCCTACATTCCGAGCGGGGGTAGCTTTCTAGATAAGAGACAAAAGCTTTGTGTAAGAACAAAGCAACTGATTTGACTGCATAATGCAGTCTGGCTCCACCGTGACAGGAAATGGCAAGGAATCGCAAGGCTTTGTGGGTAACCGGAACTTCCTGTTGCTAGAGGCGGACCTTGTGTGAGAAGTTTATAAATTAGGAAGGTCTCAGAACAGAGACTCAGATTCTAATAAGTAACTATGCCATGGGTTGTCCCTCGAATATGGGTTCTTGAGTGACCCATTGATCATCTGGAAGAGAGTGGAAAGTCAATAGTAAGTAAAGCATTGTAAATGATTGTATGTTTGATGTGTTCATAATGGGATGAAGTCATATCTTAATACTGTGAATGTTCTGTGCTTGTTTTCTCTCTTACCAGGTTTTATTACCTATTTACCTAAATGTATTGTATGTGTGATTAGTAAAATAAACCACCTTAAAAGACATTTGGTTTGAGTAATGCCTTAGACTCACTCCTCTCTCTCTACCCTTTCATTTGGGCTTAGTAACCGTTGTTTAACTCTGCACAAAGCAGAAAACTAGGTTGGCTATAAAAGTGAACAGTATATGTTGATACCAATACTTTATACTTTTATGCCTAGGCCTACTCTAGTAAATTTTGAGTACAGGAATTATCTTATAACAGAGTATTCTATATTGATACTTTTACTTAAGTAAAAGTGTGAGTAGGCTACTTCTTCCACCAATGAATGACAAGCCCAAAATAGGGAACGATTAGGCTACTGATGGATTATTTTTATTAACCCTGATGCAGCTAGACAGGAGGGTGTGGGAGTCTTTAGTTGCTGTGGTACCACGTCAATTAGTTTTCTTTATTATAATCGATTAAATCGATTAGTTCGATTAATTAATAATGAATTATTCCTCCACTTTACGAGCGGGTGGGCGGGAGACCTCAGATGACATCCTCTATGTGGACGAGTTTTCGGAATTAGTGGGGTCAAATGACATTGGCAGAGGCCAATGTTATTTGACCCCACTGGTTCCGAAAACAGAACTTAAAGGAGGGGGGCTTTATTCTGCAATATAAATGTATGTGCCAGGAAATGCAGCAAGAGTACCCATTTCATTTTATAATTTGATAGTGTTCCACTTCCAATTTTGTCTGCTCATTTCTTTGTGTCATCACTTCCAATTTCAATTTTCACTTCCTTGCTTCATTCATTACGTATAGGCTAGTCTACAACATATCATAGACGTGTAACTTATGATCAGGTAGGCCTATGCTGCTATTCAAATCAAAAGTTCAATTTGAGTCACCTATGGCACCCTGACAAGTGACAACTCAAGTGTAGTCTACTTCTTTCACTTATCTACTACACTGTATGGTGCAAGGATACGTGCAGAAACACCTTCAGGAGGCTGCAATTCCAAACGGGCCCCAAAGTCTTAACCTAACCCCCCCCCTCTCTTTTTCTTTTGTACATATTTCTTATGTCTCATACCAGTAACCTGTAGTAAACTGATGACGTTCTGTATAGTAGTGTATATCTGTCTGTCTCTTATATGTCATCATGATTTGTGTGCGTGGGAACTCATTTTAAACCAGCTAGTGCTTTACGAGTTATCCAATTTAGTAGACCTTGTATTGTGAATTGTACTTCCATGTACTGTTTCTCATGTCTTACTAAATAAAGTACATCAATCAATCAATCAATCAATGCAGAGCCGTGTACAAACCGGTGCAAACCCTATCTTATGTTGCCATCTAGTGGTTTCTGGTAGTATTGCTGAAGTGACCAGAACAAACAAATTGTACAATGCAATTGATTGATTGATTGATTGATTGATTGATTGATTGATTGATTGATTGATTGAATACTTTATTAACAGTTTGCAAAAAGTACAGAGGTAGCCTACAGTTATACAATAATGCTAAAAGGATAACACAAAAAGCCCTGAGGGCTTGTTTCCATTGTGGTCCTGTGTATTCAATTCATCAAGACATAAACTTAAGACATACAATACAATACAATACTAGCCTATAAGAAATAATCAATAGGAGCAGTAAAAAAAATAGCTAGAAGACTTGTCTGGTCCAGACAGTTGGAAATTGCAGACATAAATACCAAGAAGCTATGGAGAAAAAAAAAGGAAATAGCAGGATCATGAAGGTAAAAACAATATACAGTAGGCCTATAGTCCAAGTATGAACAGTGTGAGCACTGAGTGACTGATTGATTCGTGATTTACAACACTGAAGGGATTTATACAGCATACAGAATAATATTTAGAATGGCATAGCCTACTTCTATGAAAATGTTTGACCATTTTGTATTTCATTTGGATTTTTTTAATTATTATTATTAATTAAGTTATTATTATTATTTTTACTTGGATCCCCACTATAGACAAAAACGTGCTGTTGAATATGAGACTACATGAGAATATGAGAAATGACCAGCAGTCGTCTACATAACATTGCTATAGCTTTTACTGAACGCCAGATGTCATCCGTGAAACTGTAGTAGCCTACATTAAGTCCTCTGCAAATCCTGTTTCAACATAGAAGTAAAATTGTTTAATTGAGAAGTTTAATTAAGTTCTCTAAATCCAGTCAGTTCAAGCAGTGATTTAACATGCTTTGAAGCTGTGTAGGTCCACTGTCACAGTCAGTATATATAATATATATATATTTTATATATATATATATGCTTTTCTGACTGCGAAAGTATTTTTTTTCTTTTTTTCCCTATGTACTAACATACAATGTCTAATATTTAAATGTATTCATATGTCACTTTTATCCTGGTTGCCTCTAGGCTTTGTGTGTGTGTGTGTGTGTGTGTGTGTGTGTGTGTGTGTGTGTGTGTGTGTGCGTGCGTGCGTGCGTGCGTGCGTGCGTGCGTGCGTGCGTGTGTGTGTGTGTGTGTGTGTGTGTGTGTGCGCGCGCGTGTGTGCGTGTGTAGCTCCCAGCAGCAGCCATATTGGAATGCTGGATGTGGGGAAGGGAAGCAGGAATAGAGAGAGAGAGAGAGAGAGAGAGAGAGAGAGAGAGAGAGAGAGAGAGAGAGAGAGAGAGAGAGAGAGAGAGAGAGAGAGAGAGAGAGAGAGAGAGAGAGAGAGAGAGAGAGAGAGAGAGAGAGAGAGAAAAAGAAAAAGGGACATAAGGAAAAACGCACTCTTACTGCTGTTATACAACTGAAATAACGGATTATTTAATGACTAATAACATGTTCTCCCGCCGATAAAGTGAAGACAAACACCGGCTGAGACCAGTCAACGTGAGTTAGACTTGTTTTTTTTTGGACGTTTATTCTTTAGAGCTAAAACAAAATCAGTGAAGGCGGTGAAATGTTAACATTAAACATTTATTACAACATTCAGACGCTTCCTCACAACATATTGGTCCATTCTTTTCATTGTATGTGGGGAAACGTCGTACAACAACATTAATGGAGAGACTGAGAGTGTCTAGTTTTACTTTAGTGCATTGAGTGAGCTCAGCTACTGTAGCCTAGCCACTGTCCCAGTGCCTCCTACTCTGGTCGCCAGAGAATCACATGTATTGAATGCAGTGGTGGTAAAAGTACTCGCATCTTTGACTTAAGTAAAAGTATCGATACTGCAATGTAGAAATACTGACTGTCACAAGTTAAAGTCCGGAATTCAGAATTTACTTTAGTACAACAGTATTTTGATATCAAAATGTACTGTACCAAAAGTAGAAAGTACTCATTATGCAGAATGTCCCATATTCACAAGTTAAATATATACAAATCATTTTCAAATGGTCGAAATGTATATAGGGCTGAAGTGGGTAATGTATGTTTTGTAATAATAATTAAAATCTACAAAGTAAGTAGTAACTAAAGTTTTCAAATAATTGTAGTGTAGTAAAAAGCAATATTTGCCTCTGAGATATAGTGGAGTAAAAGTACTGAAACTACTAATACTTATACTAATAAAAATACCTCAATATTGTACTACATTACTTGAGTAGATGTACATAGTTACTTTACACCACTGGTATTGAATGTAGTTATGGTCCACACAGTGACTGTTGTAACTCTTGACTGGATTAGCCTTCATTTGATCTCAGTCTTTCTCAAACTGTGTTGTCTCGATTCTATAGCTACAGTGTTGCCTTGTTGTTTTTTTGTTTTTTGTTTTGTCTTTATTTTTTGTTAATTGTGAAGTTGACCCCCCCGGGACAACCAAATTCACTTCCAGCCCCAAAACGAGTTTGATAAAGCAGGTTGTAGACAGTCTGACTAGACTTTATCCTCTATTTGTTTACTTCTTTGTTGCGAAAGCTCATGTAGCCAGAAACCTTCCTACCTGTGTGTGTACAGAACCCACATTACCCTGTTGGTCTATTATAGGACATGCAGGCCAGCCATAGCTCAAAGAGGTGTTATACACACAGAGCTTTATGAAAGTGTTGGTGTACACTGTACGGCCTGCAAAGCAGCCAAATTCATCCCATCCACATCCTGTACTGAGAATGGCACACTGTGTAGGGTGCTGCAGAGATCAACATAGAGGCATTGTACAAAATAAATCCAATTCAGTTCAATGTGATTTGCCATGCAGAAAGGGCAACCACGTGAGAAAGATGGGATACACCTTGGCTTATACTACACTCTTACTGCTAGAACACAGTTGGCTAATGGACTGTGTGTGTGTGTGTGTGTGTGTGTGTGTGTGTGTGTGTGTGTGTGTGTGTGTGTGTGTGTGTGTGTGTGTGTGTGTGTGTGTGTGTGTGTGTGTGTGTGTGTGTGTGTGTGTGTGTGTGTGTGTGTGTGTGTGTGTGTGTGTGTGTGTGTGTGTGTGTGTGTGTGTGTGAGTGTGTGAGAACTGCTTTCCAGTCTGTGAGAGACCTATATTTATAGTAGCACTATGAGACTATATCATGCTACATTCTATTATATTATATTCAGAACTCAGACACACTTTTTTAAATTGCTATTATGTATGTTGCCACTATGTAAAAAGCACAGGCATTGGTTCTGATTCTATTCTCTTTCTTTATTCCGACCAAAAACACAGAGAAGTGTTTAGTGCTAGAAGTCTACTGTCAGTAGATTACAGTGTATGCTGTGACTCATAATGGATCTAAGTACTGCATGATAATAATCACTGCAGACACTCGCTGTATGTGTTGGTATGTGCACGTGTGTCCTGAATGAGTGTGTGAGTAGTGTTTCTGTGTGTGTCTTCCGAGGCATTTATTCTTCAAGGAGAAACTGTTCAGTTGGGAAGCCAGAATGTGTGACTTTTTTTCCTGTTATTTCCAAGGTATGCTACAGTAGGCTATACTACATAGATAGAGACCTTTTGTAACCTGTTCCCCTTATACCTGCAGCCAATGCAACATCTCTTGTTGTCTGTGATTGGCTACGTAGATCAGTTGTACTCAAACATTTTCAGGCCCAAATGAATGTGTATTTAGCCACCCACATACCACCATTTGAAAATATATTTGTGCCAAAGAAGACCCCGATAAGAGAAGATTTCAAAAATAGCAGATCTACAAGCTTACAATGTGTCGCATCGTGGCATGTTGTGATCTTGTCTATTTTTTAATAGCTGAAAAATAAAATAGGGCTTAAGTGTTTAAACTGCTGCTCACTTTGGTGGGGACCCCCTCAAGGACCCGGGAGAACCAGTGTGCTAAGCCACACGGTCATCCAGCAAGTAGTTAAGTGGTGGAAGTTCTCATTATGTTGTTATCGCCGCTTTCAGCCTGGCGTCCCTATTTTGGGCATGTCGTTATAGATGAAAATGTTCAAAAATAAATTCAAGTAGCAAAAATAGCCAATCTACAAGCTCACACGATGTGATGCTTTGTGAGCTTGTAGATTGTCTATTTTTGCTATTTGTCTTGCAAGAAAGTGGTTAAATCAGGCATATATTTTTTTATTATCGCAAAAATGAGAAATCTCATATGAAGTCACATATCTTGACTAGTACTGACTATAAGAAATGAGCTCTGTCTGAAGCATGAATCAGTCACACAGTGTGTACACTGCATGTGTGCAAAGGAAGCGATCTGTGTGTCCTGAATGTGTTTGCGTGTAGCGCACATATGTCCTATGTGAACATGTGTGCATATGATTGTCTTCTTTAAATTTTGCTTTTGTGCTTCGTCCTCCCACACATGTGGTTTCAGCTGTGAAGGAAGATGTGTGTGTGTGTGTGTGTGTGTGTGTGTGTGGACAGGAAGGCTGGATGAAGGTCCATTCCATTTGCTTCTGGATTGGTTGCATTCAGGATGTGGACCCCTGTGTGTGTGTGTGTGTGTGTGTGTGTGTGTGTGTGTGTGTGTGTGTGTGTGTGTGTGTGTGTGTGTGTGTGTGTGTGTGTGTGTGTGTGTGTGTGTGTGTGTGTGTGTGTGTGTGTGTGTGTGTGTGTGTGTGTGTGTGTGTGTGTGTGTGTGTCACACACACACACACAGAGCTTTTACTGTACATCCTAAAACATGCTGTGTCCCTCAGGAGCTGAAAGGAAAACGCCTTCTTCCTCTTAGCGCCAACAACGCCACACAGAGCGTACTGTGTGTGTGTGAGAGAGAACCTGTGTGTTTATGTTGTGTGGAGATAAAAGTTTGGCCGGTAGCAAATGTCTGTACTGTAATTTACACTCTCTCACTAACTGTTTTGAATGTTTGTGTTTGTGCAAGAATGTGTGTGTACTGAGCTGCCTCCGCTATCATTGGCAGCCATCATATATGCTGGAGACCCCTGAGAACTACACTACTATGTTGTGTATAGTATGAAAACCTACGCCCCTCGTCCATGATTTTGTGAATGTACTCTGCTGCACCTTCAGTATTTGTCTCCTTGTACAGTACCGAATTCTTCTTAGACATAATAGTTAATGTGAGTGATTGATATTGATGCTATGGATAGAAAACACAACAATAAGACAATGCCCCAGATGGTGGGTAGAACGTGTGTGTGTGTGTTTGGGGGGGGGGGGGAGTGTCGAGCTTGTAAATCTGCTACTTTTGATACTTTTGAGTGATGCTGTAGTATGATCGAGTAGGGCATTCATTCACAACAAAACACAAAAAGTTATAATATGGAGATAAGGGGTTTCTGCCCGATATGCTTTCATGTCTCTGGAAACATTCAGGTGTGCTGTGGTTTATGGCCCCTCAGGCTACTTCTGCTAAAATACCACCAAACCATAGAAGTCATTATACCTGGGCTGCAACAGTTAATGCAACTAATCGGTTTTAATATATCATTTTTGTCTTTGAATTTGTTTTTAAATAGCCAAACAAATACCACATTTACAAGCTTGTACATATGGTATTTTTTGCTATTTTTGTGTGACAGTTTCTGAACGGTTCCCTTTAACGATTCCTATACAGGGTTCCAAATGGGCCCTTTACAGGTCTGTAACTCTGAGAGTGTACAAATGGAACCAAACACGTAAGTTATGGTGGTCCTTGAAATGAAAAAGTTTGTATTGTAATTGTATAGCAGACATTGGTTCCTCAATGTTCGATCCGGTTCCTCCGATTCCTCCGGTTTCCGGATCCCAACCCTACTTACAGTACAATATGATGACAGTCTTCACAGTGCGGTAGAGTAGTTTACGGTCTGCGGTGCCTGTGATGGCTTCTGATTTGTTGTGTGCCTGCGTGTGCATGTCCTGGTTCAATAAACGTCTGGATAAATGGTCGTTAATGTGCATGTTTGGAGATGGAGGAGGAGGTACAAGTCTAGCATGTATACTGTAGTCGGTGTGCTTGCTGCCTGTTGGATCTGAAAGTTGCTACAATGGTAGGAAATGACATCATTGCAATGACTCGTCTGTCTTCAGGGCGAACACGCACACGCACGCACGCACGCACGCACGCACGCGGCGCGCGCACACACACACACACACACACACACACACACACAGCTACAGTGTATGACACACAGATACACACATTACAATGCACATCAAAGGAAAGGTCCACACAAGTAGGACGCATACAGTACTACACACACGCATACTCAGCAATACTAGCTACAGAACTTTATGCCTGGTTCATACTTGGTTGCATGCTGTTGTCTCGCACCGGAAATTGCAGATCTACAAGCTCGTTGTGAGCTTGTAGATCTGCAATTGCTGTTTTGCTGTTTTCAGTACGCAGCCAGGTATAATTCCAGTGAAGGCTACATCCTTGGTGCAGAGTGTCAAGTCGGTGATGAATGGAACTGGAACACATACTGTATAGAGTCAAGGTTAGAGAGCTTCTACTGTACCTCATATCTCTACATGGTGGCCATGATCAAATGTTTAGACTGTAGTTTCGGGCTCTCTTTTCTCTCCTGCTGCATCAGACAATATGGACATGCGTCACAAGCTGGATTCGAACCCCAACCATTCCAGTGACTGGTGTGCAGCTTTATCCACTATCAACAATCAAAACACTCCCAATATTATTGCTGTTATTACTCCTGATAGCTCTCTGCATGTTTGTAATGCAGGAGATAATACACACTCAAAAAGCACAACTAGCGTTATATTAGTATATGAGTTGATACAGCAGAACACAGTGGTACATATTGTTAATGTAATCGCTTTTTAGCTGCTGCCAACGCCGCATACACTCTGGTTAGAGAACTGCTCTCTGTCTTTGCCTGTGTGTATGTGTGTGTGGTGTTCGAGAGGACAGCTTGGGTAATTACATAGCAGTGAGTCAGAGAGAAGGAAAGAAAGGAACAATTGTTGAGCTTTGTCATACTGAGATGCAGAGGGAGAGAGACATAGAGACTGGAGGAGGAGAGTGAGACGACTAATGTAATTCATTCATGCAGCGAGTAGAGAATAATGAGATGAGTTTTTAACCTGTGGACCAGCTACCCTGCCCTCTGTCATCTCTTCTCTCTTGGGATTTTACACTGGCTCTCAAATATATCAAAAATACTGCAGCAACACATTTGCTTACATTAGTTTACATTAAACCAACCATGTTGGAGAGATGTCAGGCTATTCTGATTTGGTCAGTGTCAGAGCATAGGCCCAATGGGTTCTTCGCTATCAGAAAGCTATATACACTTGTAACTAACTTCTGTAACTTCTGAATCAGTATGACATTTTCCAAATGGTCCCTGGAATAAAACCCCCCAAATGTCAAAAGGATGTGGTTCAGACAGGTAGGTACTTGAACTGTTTGAGCCACCAATGAATGCACCTGGCATGTGAAATGAATGACTGTGGTTGATTGTCTCCGCCAGGCCTAAGGCCGAGATGTTTTGCCCCCTGTCCGTCCGTCTGTCTGTGTGTCTGTCTGTGAACAGCTAATCTCAGGCACTGTTGGCCCAATCTACGTGAACTATGCACACACACTCCCTGGATGCCAGAGCAGAACCTCTGCCCCTTTTCAGATTGGCCTGTTATAGCGCCACCAGGAGGCAGATGCTTTCCGAACATTGCTGGCCCACAATAACCTACCTGACCTGGCGGAGACCTGTTGATAATGTGACTGACTGATCAGATGTGTGAATGGTTGACCAGATGTTTCATCAAGCAAGGAGTAAAACTGTTTCTGAATCTGCACAGCATCGCAGCACCTTGTTTAGTTGGCTGTCTGAAATGCAGAATGCACTAGATTTGCTCTGATTAATTGTGCAGCCCACGGTTTGTGCTGCTTTGACCAGAGTCGTGCTCAAACTGCTGACTGGGCCGTTGATAAGTGTGTTCAGTGCAAACCTCCGTCAGACCAGTGCACAGTGAACTGAAAACACACTTCACTTTAGGTCAAGTATTGCACTTTTTCCCAAACAGTGGGTCGGGACCCATTTGTGGGTCACGAATCCATTTTCGTGGGTCACGAGAAAATTGATTTTCGTGGGTAAATCCCTTTTATTTATTGTTTCCGAAATGTTGTCGTTAATTATTATTATTTAAAAAAGATTTTCTAAAGATTTACACAAATTCACACATTTTCAGAAATGTCCTAAATTAGAAAATATAAGAAATTGAAGTTGTGAGCTTGTAGATCTGCTTTTTTCACTAGTTTGGGTCCCAGGCAAACATCTGATTTCTCTTTTGGGTCTTCAGCTAAAACGTTTGGGAACCAATGAAGTGTTCAAATACAATTTAAAGAGCAGTTTGAACTACAACATAGGTACATTTTCAATATCAGGCAGGTACATAATGATGTTTTCAAGTGAACTGGGAATTCATGTAGAGACATTTATTTACCCAGGCTTTTGGCAATTAATTTGTTATTTTGTGTACTGTAAAGCGTCCTTGGGTTTCTGAATGCCGCTATATAAATCCAAGTTATTATTATTATTATTATGTATCATTTTAAGTGTGTTTTATTACAGTCAAACTGTCAGGCTATTCACCTGATCACACATCTTTTAGCCTCGATCTCCAGGCTTTTATTGCTTAGTTTTGCTAAAAAATAAAAGCCTGGCCCAACTATAGCCTGTACTGGGTATGAGGAAGTGTTTCATTTCCCAACCAACCAGAGTGCAGTGGGCGTCGCTCGTAATGTTGTGTTAACGGGGCGGGGGTTGACGGACAGATCGGTGAACCAATGGGATCAGGCGCCGTCTCTCGCCGGCTCTATACACACGCCCCTTTATACACGAAATCAGGAGGGTTGCAGCAGGCTACACATCTTTCAATACAATGGCTCATTCGTTCATTCAGTCATTTGTTCGTTCGTTTGTTCACAATTTGGACAAGCAAGACACTTGCAACCAGTCAGATTGAAAAAGGTGCACTTGTTTTCACCGACGGAGGCGCACCATCTGAAGGTGTACGAGAGGCATCGCCGAGCGAGCTTAGGCGAGCGAGTCACCGTGCCGAGCGTTGCAAAGTCACCTTCAGCTGACTCAGCGCTGTCCGAGTTATGTCCCGATAGGGACAGAATCGTAAATCATCCTCCCCCTAGTTTTGACGGGGGGCCCGCCCCGCTGCTGGGGAGCGCGGGGGGTGAACTCGAAGAAAACGAGCACTACTTTTTCAATATGACTGGTTTTCCAATCATACTGTAACACACACACACCCACACACACACACACACACACACACACACACACACACACACACACACACACACACACACACACACACACACACACACACACACACACACACACACAGTGTAGAGATCATGGGGTCTTTGCGCATGGAGAGTAAGCGAGAGAGATATTAGTAGGAGGAAAACACCTGGATACAGGCCATAAGCATGACAACACACACACACACACACACACACACACACACACACACACACGCGCACACACACTAGTGTGTCTGGTAGTGAGTGTTGGCCATTATATTGCTGTGTGTGTGTGTGTGTGTTATATTGCTGTGTGTGTGGTTGTGTGTGTGTCTGATTAGTCATCATCAGAATGGTTGCAGTAACAACGGGTCATTCAACAATGGCTAGGTCAGTGAACTAGTCTCTGCCTGTCTGTCTGCCAGCCTCATTGTGTTTCTGTCTGTCTGTGAGACTGTCCATCAATCCCATTTTGTCCTGTCTGTTCGTTTATGAGTCTGTCTGATTGTTTGTGTGTATCTCTGTCTGTTTTTCCTCCCCCCTTCTCCCTGTGTCTCTGTCTTTCGCTCCCTCTCTCTCTTCTCTTACTGTGACCTTTGTCGCTGTCTGTTCCACTGTTGTCGCTCCAGTTCTAAATTAACTTTAATGAACTATTGAGTAACTGCTGAGACACTCCAAACCTTTGACTAGTGTTGAGTTTGACACCATGGCTATGTTATGGCTGAACATTATGCTGGCATCATCGCAGCAATGTGAAAATCTTTGAACATGAATGTCTTTAGATGTGCTGTACCCAGGGTCCTATGTGCCTTTAGAAACCCTACTTGACACCTGCCAATATAGCCTAATGCTGAAAAAAATATTATATTATTATTGTTACCGCAAAATTGACTGAAATAAACAAAAAACAAAAAATAAACTAAACAATCTGCTTGAGTGAACACACACAAGCAGGGTGTCCTAAAGACTGTTCAGGCTGGTGGCAGCAGCTGAGATTTGTGAAGACAACTCTGTTGATTCTCAGTTACTTACTGTAGGAGGGAAGCAGCCCAAGCAAGTCATGTGAGAAAGCTTTCAGTTGATGTTTGCGGTGTTGAAGGGACGTGAAGGGAGGTAAATGAACTCAGGTAGCCCCTCTGGCCAGTTCTTGTTTATCAACTTTCAACCTGGTGTCACTATTTGGTACATGCCTAATGGGCAAAAATGTTCTTTGCATTGCAGATCTACAACGTGTTACAATGCAATGCGTTGGGAGCTTGTAGACTATTTTTGCCGCGCGACACCATCGTATGACGAAGTATAAAACGGGGCTTAAGTGGTATTAGTCATTGATGTGCTTCTTCCCCAGTGTTACAGCCTTACCTCTAGAGGGCGCTAATAACACACCAGCTGATCTGGCATGGATAGTAGAGGGACAGACTAGGAGAGAGGAAAAGAGGGATAGAGAGAGAGATCAAGATGAAGCTGATGGACTGGCCTTGTAAATCGGAGGGAGTGTATTTGGTGTGTGTGTATGTCTGTCAAATCTTGTCCCACGAATCCAGTGGCCCGATTAATCTGCTTTCCTACTCAGCACCTCTGGTCTATCTATCTGTCTGTCAGTCTGTCTGTGCATGTGTATCTGTGTGTGAATGGTATTCTGTTCATCTCTGAGTATCTGCCATTGCTCATTCACAGACTTTGTGTCAAGTGTGTGACAGACTCATCCAGTTCTTTCTTCTGGGGGATATTTCATACTCATCGTTGCTAGCTCAATCCTAACCAAATCATATCAGGGGCCCACAGCACAAATCAACATAGACTAGACAACAGTACCGAGAATGAGTTTTGGAAGAGACGCCATGAGTCAAAAGACATACATTGTCCATGCTGAATGGGAAGAGAATAATCTTTTCATCATGTAGAATGGAAAATGTATTTGTCTCATCTGGAAACGACTGCGCAGCGATGGCGAAGAAAGGGAACTTGGAACGACACTTTCTGACAAACCACAAATCATTTGACAAGTCTTTTCCAGCCAATGTGAACTGAGAAAAAGACAAGGAACTGAAATCTCAACCATATGTACGTACATATGTACCTTAGATGAAACCGGATCAAGTGCTGTCATTAGTAGCCTATTTTATTGTTTCAGAATGTAGTTTATTATTAAACTACTTATTCTATGTTATTTTTGCTCTTTACACCCAGTCAGACCAAAATGGTTTAAACTTAGATTTAAAGATATCTTGTGTGCAAGTGGAAATATTGGCCTCTATACATGCACTAGAGGGAATATTTCTTCTTCCTCTAGTGCTAGGGCAGCACTAGAGGGAAATAGCCATGGGGTGACAGTCATCAACATCATTAGGTCATTCTCCCCCGGGGAGCATAAAGGTGCACAGAAAATATAATGGCAATCCATTCAGTTGTTTTTGAGATACCTTGTTTGGGAGGAAAGTGTTTGACAGATGACAGGGGACACAGGGACGTCATGAGTAGATGTTGAAACCCGGACGAACACACACTATCTGGTCGAATCACCACCAGGGTTCTGGTTGGTCATTTCTTTGACCTTAATAGCTTGTGTCCTTTTACGTACCAAATATTTCTTGACCATGACAAAGTCAGTGTCTTGCTAAGATAGTGAAAATGACAAAAACCTGACTTCAAAGTTAAATGAACACTGAGGATTTTACTGTGTGTACTTTATGGATGGCATTGATGAGTTGAGAAGGATGGGGGAGGACTGGTGTGAGGATAGCATTTCTCTTTAAAGGTGAGGAGTGACTTAAGAGCTCTATTCTAGCAAAGGAACAGAAAAGCCTCAGGCAACACGCACACACATACACTCATACCCCACACAGGCACAATTGAGTACATACACACACACACACTCACTCACACACATGCACACGCACACTTGAACGTATGATCCATTCTTCCTACTCTCTTGCTTGCTGTCCCGCTCCATGCCTTCTCTTTCCTCTTTCATCTGTCCTTCTCTGCTCCTCTCGTCTTTCCTCCCTGTGGTCTTGTCTTTTTAACCCTCTCCTCTCCCCGTCTCCCCCTTTCTCTCATCATCTTCTCTCTCCGTCCTGTTATCTACTCTCCGCACTCTGCTCTCTCTCTCTCTTGCCCCCCCAACCCCCTCCCTCTCCTGGGAGACAAAGACACCCCTCCCCCTCCCCCTCCCTCCCGCTCCTCCTCCTCCTCCTCCTCCTTCTCCCTCTCTCTCATTCTGCCCTCCATCCCCCTCTCTGTCATGGGAGGCTGCCCTCTTGTATGTGCACACGCCTCCCTCTCTCTCTCTCTCTCTCTGTGCTCTCTCTCCCTCACGCGTCGCGTGCTGGTGTGTGTGTGTGTGTGTGTGTTCAGTGTAGTAGTGCTGGTAGTAGGGAGGGCTCAGGACAGTGACTTAAAGTCAGCGTTAGCCATCAACGCTACGTTGGCTTGACTATCTCAGCGCAGCATCTATCAACACCACCACAAGACTGGGCTTTCGCTCCTTTTATCTGCTGTACCCTTGGGCTTCTCTTCTCTTCTCTTCTCTTCTCTGACAAGAATATTTAATGGAAGGACTTTACTATGGTAAGGATTCTTTTTTTCAAATTGTAGTTCATGGGCCAGTGTATGTTTGTGTGTACTGTGTGGGCAGTGTTTGTGCAGAAATCACATTACTTTTGTGTGTGTGTGACTGTGTATGCAGTGTGTGTGTATGCAGTGTGTGTTTATGTGGTGTTACACATGTGCGCGTTGAATGGATACAGCTGCAGCGTGCAGAATTTTCAACGCACAGCTGAGCACATTTTGTGTATGTGTCCCTTTCCGTGTGTGTGTATACTGGTATACCATGTGTGTGCCTGTATATTGAAGCGGAGTGATTTCAGTTCAAGATCCAGAGTTCCAGACCAAATGTGGTCAGCCTTGTTGGAAACCACCAGCGATACACAGACTCAAAAGTACATGCATTACAAAGTAGTTTGCATGCAGCTCCAGTTGATTAAAACACTTTATTCAATTCTGTAGTAACAGTACTGCAGTGCTGTGGTATTCTCTCTGCTCTATACTCTATTGACCTGCTGACTTATATAGTGATTTCCTACTGCAGATTACCATCTGCCACTCTCTAATGATGAATCTGACTGTGTGTGTGGGTGTGGGTGTGTGTCTGTGTCTGTGTGTGTGTGTGCGTTCACATCAGTCTGCATCCGTACAGTGTGTGTGAATGAATGTAATTAATGTATTTAAAACATTGTGTGTGTGTGAGCTGTACATGTGGCCGCGGGTGAGTGGGAAGTGAGACTGCAGCTTGCAGTGAATGGTCGGGACGGGAGAGGTTCACACACAGTGTGTATGCATTTGAGTAGGAGGTAGCTCTGTGTGTGTGTGTGTGTGTGTATGTGAGAGAGAGGAGGACAATAATGGAATATGTGTGGGTTGTCTTTGAATACATGCTTGTACACTTTTACAGTGTGCTGTTCCAAGTGTCTTTTGTGCACATGCGTGCAATTAAATACTAGGACTGTGTGTGTGTGTGTGTGTGTGTGTGTGTGCGTGTGTGTGCGTAGGCATACAGTAACACAATAGCCCTGAGGGCCTGTGTATAGTTTCTGGGTTAGATCATCTATATTTCAGTCAGTGTGTGTTTTAATATTTCCCTGCTAGTTCCATTATTGATGGTGAATTTGCAAAAGAAGAAGCTCTGCTATAATAAGCCACACACGCAGATTTCACTCTGTCTCTCTTTTCTCTCTCACAGCGCGACACCGACACGCAACTAAGTATAAACTCAGGCTTAAACTTGTGTTCTTCATTGACTGACAGACTGAAACGACCAGACACAGTTCTGAACCCTCTGCAGGAGGTGACAGGGTGTCGGAAAGACCTTTGTGCAACGGGAAGGCCACAGGTTCAATCCCCATGACAGAATAGGCTCTCTTCATCTTACAGTACATGTTAGTTTATCCTGATATAGCCGACCCCACTAGGCCCACATTCTGCTTCACTTCACCGGTAGAAGGCCCTATATATTTACTGCTCAGTTATCTTTTACAGTAGCTGAAGATCTGTGGGAAGAAATGCTGTAAGCACTGGCAGTTTATTTCAGGTAGTGTGGAATATCCTAGTGTGGACAATCTTCATTGTCTTGTAAGTTTGACTTTGACATCTTTATTGAGGTATGTACAAATGCACACATAGGCCCCACCATTAAGGCCCCACCATTAACAAAATGATAAAAACGCAATTTCTAGCTTACTTCCATTGCAGTCCTTAAAGTGTGTGTGTGTGTGTGTGTGTGTGTGTGTGTGTGTGTGTGTGTGTGTGTGTGTGTGTGTGTGTGTGTGTGTGTGTGTGTGTGTGTGTGTGTGTGTGTGTGTGTGTGTGTGTGTGTGTGTGTGTGTGTGTGTGTGTGTGTGTGTGTGTGTGTGTGTGTGTGTGTGAAACTGAATATATGAGTGTGCAGGGATGCGCAAGTTGTCCTGGTTTAACCCATTAAGACGTGAGGCTGATTCTACAAATGCCCTCTAAATTGGTACTTCTCAAACCTTTTCATGTCAAGGACCCCTAATATGTATTTGGCCGCGGACCCCCAGAAGAGAAGATTTGTGTAAAAAACATTCAAAATTATACAAAATCTTTCAAACTCTTAAAAAAATAAATCTAAAAAAATAGCAGATGTACAAGCTTGCAGCTTGGCACGAAGTGATGTGCTGTGAGCTTGTATATCTGCTATATCGTCTAAACCTCTGTTCTACTAAATCTAAAGAGTTCTACTAAAGAGTTTTCTGAAAAACCTATGTTGCTATATAGATATAGATATATAGATATAAATCTAAAATGACACATTTGCTTTCCCAGTTTTAAAAAAGACAACCTGTGTCACTGCAGTTCAGAGTCCCCAGCTAGAGCCCTGCTAATCCATTTTTCCTGTATGTTGAATTATACATAGTATGTGTTTAGCATACTACAGTTACAGTACATTAACATGCATGCTGCTCCAATAAGCCTCCACATTACAACTACACCTGAACCACTTCAGTAAGTTTGTCTGTACATGTTTCCCATTTATGCGTGCGTGAAATATGTGTGAGCAATCGAGCACTCATGCATTTGTCTGACCTTATTTTTTTTTGCAGGCATCTGGCATCAGTGTCATCTGTGTGCAAAGAAACGTACAGTACATCGTCGCTGTCGGGCAGAAACCTCATATCGTAAATCAATGCCCTACTTCATACAAAAGCGTCGCACAAAAGTAGAGAAAATAGCAGATCTACGAGCTCACAACGAGGCTACTTTCACAATTTTCTTCATGTTTAAGAAATTAGAACCAAAAAGGTTCTGGACATACAAGGTTACCACCCGACAGCGACGATGTTTGTGTGTATTTTTCTGATGTGTTTATTTGGCTGTGAATAATGTAGTTTTGATGCTTGTAGACTAGGCACATGTGTCTGTGTTTTTGTTCATACATGCATTATATGTGTGTGCTTGTCTGTACGCCAGTATGCATGCTTGTGTTTTTGTGTTCATCAATGTGTTTGTGTGAGACATGTGTTTGTGTGAGACAGGTGTTCAAGCCAAGGTACTTCTGTGTGTGTGTGTGTGTGTGTGTGTGTGTGTGAGAGAGAGAGAGAGAGTGATGTTGCACTGCATGCTCTAGTAACACCCCTTTGTCCCAAGGGTCTCGGTCTCTCTCACACACACACACACACACACACACACACACACACACACACACACACACACACACACTCACACACTCACACGTGCACACACGCTTGCTTGGATATAAAGTTAACCATTAGCTACAAATCAGCAAAGCAGAACGGCTGACAACTATCCCTGGGGACACAAATTCTCTCCTCTCCTCTCCTCAAACTGAGTAGTATTCCTTTTGAAAAATGAGATTGATCTGATTCAAGGAGCCTTGCTTCAGGCTTTGGGCAAGTAAAGTTACTGTAGTTTGATCTTACACACACACTCATTACTAATTCATCTCCTCAAGGAAACTCTGGGCTTTCATATCAATAGTAGCGGATCAATCACACCTTCTGTAACTTTGTTCCTGCTAAAGGCTGGGCTCTAAGGATGGTGATGTCTGTTAATCCGTCCGCCAATTTGGTTACAAATAATCTCCAACTACTGGCTGTATTGCCATGAACTTTGCTGTGCACCTCCATTCTTCACAGAATGGCCCGTACTGATTATAGGGAACACATTGCCTTTCTTCTATTGCCACCATTAGGCCAAAACGTTCACTTTCAAGCACTTTTAGCAATATATTATATCGCAAAAGTTGATGGGATTGCCAATTTAACATGAAATTAGCTGAGCATATTCATGCTAGCTAGTGGAATCCGGATTGCAGGTTGAACCATATTGAATTTGATGACCCCCATGGCGTATTTCCTCTTGCGCCAACCGTAAGGTGTCAGGAGCAGGACAGTCTCTAGGGCTGCTAGCAGGGCTTTTAGACTCTTAGGTCTTGCCTTTTGTGTCATTCGTGTTTCGTCATTCATTTCCCATGGAAAGGTAGTCTCGTGTAGACAGACGATCAGAGATCTCTGCCTACTCTGCCTACTGATACGTCTGGTGACGTCTATTCTTTCATCTATTCAAATAATGCGCTAAAACTGGGGGGAAACCATTCGTAAAATAAAAAAATCACACCCAGTGTGAAGTGGGCGGTGTGGTCACAGTGGTCATCACAGTGATGGAAGAAGTGATGGAAGAAGTGAGGGAAGAAGTGAGGGAAGAAACCATAACTTAAAAAAAACAAATGTATGTTTTTTTTTAAAGTTATGGTTTCTTATATAGGGCTATGCACATGTGTCATGTTTCCCTAGCCAATCACAGTCCTGAATAGACTGTGATTGGCCAATCACGGTGCAGGGTTAGGGGGGGTACATTTGTGGCCAATCACAGCGCAGGATTTGGTGTGCAAATATCCAAACCTCACATATAGGGGTGGTTTCACCGCCCAAAAATAACAGCATCATTGAACCAATCCAAAGAGGGTCAGGGCAGTCCTTCATATTGCGAAGGTAGAGTTTTCCGCCGTTCAAGCCCATACATTGAATTTAGATTTCCCTAGATGTATCAGAGGTCGAGTTCTGTTGTCGTCTGGCTAGGCGAGACTATCGTTTTCGGCGCTCATGACCAACAGGGAGTGGGGACCGGACCTCATTTTAGCACCTGCTACCACTGACCTGTTCTCAAGTTTAAACAATTTTCAACATACATGCAGTGCTCGTTAATGTAACTCACTTCAGAACCCTTCCATCCAATAGGAGTGAAGCAGAGGCAGGACCAGAGAAAGGCAGTTTTGGTCATGTAACAAACATCATGGAACAATTTAACCACTTTGAGCTTGGCGTCCCTATTTTGGGTATTTTGTCAGTATAGCCAGACATTGTCCATAAAAAATGCTAATGTATCAACTTGACACTATGCCAGTGCTTTTTCTCTAGTGGACACAGCCTATTTTGTTTTGTCTTCTTCTTTTTTTAAATTACATGATTCATTTTGAATAAACACTGATCAGAGGTCAATAGTAGTAGTCACCATCATAGAACACGTACTGTACATGCCTGCGTACACACACACACACACACACACACACACACACACACACACACACACACACACACACACACACACACACACACACACACACACACACACACACACACACACACACACTCTTTGTTGTTCTAACTTATGATCGCAGACTTGTGGTGGTTAAGGCACAATTATACACCGTATACAGACATGGAGACTCCTGTGAGTGAGTTTCTGTCTGTCTGCAAAGCTGTGTGCTGGTTGGTGGTATTGGTTTGATTCTCTCCTCTCCTCTCTTCCTCTCCTCTCCTCTCTTCCTCTCTTCTCCTCTCTTCCCCTCCTCTCCTCTCTTCCCCTCCTCTCCTCCAATCTCCTCTCCTCTCTTCCCCTCCTCTCCTCCAATCTCCTCTCCTCTCTTCCTCTCCTCTCATCTCTTCCTCTCCTCTCCTCTCTTCCCCTCCTCTCCTCCAATCTCCTCTCCTCTCCTAGTCTCCTTTCCTCTCCTCTTCTAGTTTCCTCTCCTCTCTTCCCCTCTTCTCTTCTCTTCTCTTCTCCTCTTCCCCTCTTCTCTTCTCTCTTCCCCTCTCCTCTCATCCTCTCCTCTCCTCATCTCCTCTCCTCGTGAGTTTGTACATGAGGAGCCAGGTTGAGGAGCAGGTGTTTTGGGGCCCCTGCCAGTCGACAGACGTGTGTATGTGTGTGTATGAGGGCAAGAGAGAGAGGGAGAAACACAGAGAGACCATGCCCCTCTGACATATGGGTCATGTAGCCAGTTTGGCTGGCTGGCTAGCAATTAGCATCGATCTACTACTGACACTCTAGTGGGTGTTCGCCTCATACTTAAAGGAGCACTTCACCCATTTTCAACCCTTTCCTCATATAATTGGTCCTCACTAATGCTCATGATAATATGGCACCATTTCTGTCTACTCACTCTGTGTCTCAGAGGAGGGCTGTGGACAGTTCAGAAACCTGCCTACCAGTGACATCATCGATGGGGAATCCAAGCTAATAGAAACCGCTGGCGTTCTATTCCTAGAAAGTTAGCATGCTGAAATAGAAGCCATTGCTCTCGTGTTAATACAAATAAAAATCTACCTGCCTAACGATGATGTCACTGATATATGCTTATCATATATTATGATAAGCATTAGTGACGACCAATTATATAAATATAGGTTGCAAATGGGTGAAGTTGTCCTTTAATAATAACCTAATAGTAAGCCTGACCTACAGTAGTATGTCGGCGTGTCTGTTGCACTGTGGTATTGTCTAGTTGTTTGAGTGTTGAATGTTTAATGGACCATGATGGAAACAAGCCTTTGGCTTTTTTGTGTATCATCCATGCTGTGCTTTAAAAGATTCATCAATAAAATACTGTATTCAATCAATCTTCAAGCAATTTTACATACAATTATTAAAAGAAAAAGAAACGGATGAACAATACATTTGTCAGTCTTGCAATAATAAAAGTTAAATCCTGTATGTACCTTTTTCTTGATAGGCTATGTAAACACACATTGTTGTAAAGCCTGGGGTAACCATCACCTTTGTCCTTTTTTACAATGACTGAAGAATGGAACCCCAGGAACTCATTACTAAACTCTTAGAAAACAGACAGAGGCTGATGGATGGATGGATGAATTGATTTGTTAAGTAAATAGGACAGACAGACGGAGACAGTAAAGTTTTTTGGTAGTCTCTTAGTAGCTCAGTGACAGATGGTGTGTGTGGCCTGTGTCTCCATCTAAATGTCATTACGTTGACCCTATCACCAATCACCATCATCATTTCTTGCACCGGGTCACTTTAGTGCTGGTCATTTTAGACACTTAGCATGACATAAAAGATCAATTTATTATGATAATACTATTTCAGCCTGGAGATAAATTATCATGATAAATGAATGATCGTTGAACTCAAAGTGATATACGCTTTGAGTTAATTTCAAAAGAGGAACATTTTTAAGTTTTTGTTCACAATCCAAGTTTACAGTTGTGTGTGTGTGTGACTGACACATGCTAAGGAGTTCTCCTTAGCACATCTATTGAAAAATACGGACTAATACAGTGCACACAGCTTCCGAATGTCGAGTTACCATCCGGGGCTACAGGGTCAGCACTTTATATGTTTTTTGTACGGACTACGGAGAAGTACATGCTTTGCATGTGGATGTCCAGTGACTAGACTATTATAAATGCGAAAGCAAAAGTCAGACTAGATCAAATACATCTGGGATAGTCTTGATCCAAGGCTACCCATGCACATGAGCTGAAGTGAAATATGTGGCCCCTTCGCAGTGCGGCGTGTTGTGAGCTTGTAGATCGGCTATTTTCGTTGCGCCGACACCCGTGCAGAAATAAGTATAACTCAGGCTTTAGTATATGCACACATGCATGTTTACTAGAGAGTGCATTATGCAGGCGTCGTATTACACAGACGTCTGTCAGTACTGGACTGGATTACAGACACACATGTGTCACCTCGATGGCATTTCCTGTGTGGTGGAGGTGTGTGTGGTTTTCTGATGAACATGACATCATTATCTTCAGTGACAGGCTGACCCTGCCCTCATCAGGCCGTGTGTGTGTGTGTGTGTGTGTTGGCGTGTGTGTGCCTGTGCCACAGAGTGTGAAAGGCACTCATCCCCTTGACCTCTGTTGTGTGTGTGACTGTGTGTTTGTGTGCGCGCGGCACGCACGTGTGTAATTTGCCACTATGTGTGTACATGTGTGCGTACACACCAGCGTGCCTAAGGCACTTAGGCACTTAGCTTGTTGACCTCTTCCTATCTGCTACCCTATCAGGGGGAAGTCATATATCATAATTCATCTGTGCTGTTGTCATAGGGTCTAGGGTTTCTAAAAGGGCTCTCCCATACGCTTCCTGTGGGAGATGGGGAGCTACAGTATACACTACAGCTATGTCATGGACCCCCAAATTGATATATATTTGGCCGCTGACCCCCATCTGCAAACGTTTCGCGCCAGGGACCCCCAGAAGAGAAGATTTCTGTTAAGAAATGCAGCAATGCAAGTTTTTCCAAAAAATCAAACACTTTCAAGATTTTTTGAAAATGTTCAAAAGTTTAAGTGCTGTGAGCTTGTATACCTGCTATTTTTGAATAGCCAATGTATAAAATATGGATAAAGGGGTTAAATTGTATTATCAAATTTTCTGGAACCCCCTCAAGGACCCCTGGGGGTCCCTGGACCCCACTTTCAGAACCAATGCTATACAGGACTTAGTCCAGTGTTTAATGATGTAATTGGCAGGGAACAGACTAGCCTATAACAGTATTACCTCATATCTCAACCAGCAAACGGAAAGCATGCTGGAGATGTTGGCTGTCAGCTTTTATTTCCACTCTATATAGTTATTTAATATCCAAATGTGATACCTACCTATCATCCCACACTGGAAACAAAGATATAGGATACTATTCCAATTGGCCTTTATATTCCATAACTGTGTTTTCACAAATATAGGCTGTACAAACTATGTTTGAAAATATAATGTAAATATATTTTCACATTCGATTTTCTCCAAAGAATGTATAAAGTTAAAACA
This sequence comes from Gymnoscopelus braueri, assembly GCF_963280865.1. Lineage (NCBI taxonomy): Eukaryota > Metazoa > Chordata > Actinopteri > Myctophiformes > Myctophidae > Gymnoscopelus > Gymnoscopelus braueri. Next base: position 38,972,895 of record NC_137613.1, on the reverse strand, counting down.
TGGCTATAAGAGGTTTCTCTGCCCATCAACAGTGTTATGCTAATGGATGTTAATGTTAGAATTAGTCAAAAATTCTGCTCGAGGGGCACTGTGGGACCACCAGACTATTGAACACTGTGTATATTTGTCTATGTTAAGGAAAGGACAAGCCATGCTGCTGTACCAGGAAACAGAAGATGATAGGAACATTCTATAGTTACACTGATGAACTCATATCTATATCTTTCTCTCTCTCTTTGTTTGCATTTTAGATATTTCCAGGATTGCCTACTATACAGGTGAGTGGCTGGCCTTCGTATCATTAAAGGGGCATTCAGGGAAGTATCTGTACATCTGCAATTTTTTGCAGATTTTTTCTTGAAAGTGTTTTGAACACAAATCCTAAAACGTTTTCAGATGGGGGTCTGTGGCCAAATAAGACATACAAAAATTGTTTTGGTTATTAGTGAGGGTCCAGTGTAGTAATTGTCATGGATTCTCAGGTAGTACCTGCATCTGTCAGATGGTGGTGTTAATGTCCTTTACTGGCTACACTGGGCTATAAATTCTTAGTGACAAGTGAGACTGACTGACTCTTGGCTCAGTCCCAATAGAGCTCTTCCCATTCACAACCACATCCGGCCTTCTGACAAAGGGCTTTCAATAGCCTACACACAACACGTGCGTACACACACACACACACACACACACTCACACTCACTCACTCACTCACACACACACACACACACACACACACACACACACACACACACACACACACACACACACACACACACACACACACACACATGCAGACACATGCACACACATGCAGACACATGCACACACATGCACACACGTGTGTATGTGCCTAAAATCTCGACAGTCGACTCCCACCAAATTTTCATGACAATGGCTAGAGCCCGAGATTGAGGGGACATGTTGTATAGGAAGTACACATAGGCAGAATCCCCCCCCCCCAACCCACACACAAATAGAAACGGACGCACACATTTTTGATTTTGTGGTTTAATGAGGCTGTGCCTGGCAAATAAGATACCAGTCAGATGTGTGTGTGTGTGTGTGTGTGTGTGTGTGTGTGTGTGTGTGTGTGTGTGTGTGTGTGTGTGTGTGTGTGTGTGTGTGTGTGTGTGTGTGTGTGTGTGTGTGTGTGTGTGTGTGTGTGTGTGTGTGTGTGTGTGTGTGTGTGTGTGTGTGTGTGTGTGTGTGTGTGTGTAGTAACTCACGTGTAGTAACTCATTGAGATCTATTCAGCTCATTCTGATGTGTTGAGCCATATAAATGTCCACTTGATTAAGGACAGCTGGCATCTGGATAACACACCACACACACCATACGCATACATGAGTACGGACGCATACACATATGAGCGCGGACGGACGTGCACACGCACGCACACACACACACACACACACACACCACACACACCATGTGCATACATGTATGAACACTGAGCAGACACACACACACGTACAATGTTGAACATTGATTCTGGGTCAGGGCGCGTACATGGCGCGTTCTGGGACATTGGCGCGTACATGGCGTGTAGTCACATGTAAGGATTTAAATTGGGCTCATCCTCTTGATAGCAAATGAGCAAGATAAACATTTTTCATTACTGTACCAGTCCTTCTGGTAAATTACATAAGTTTGTCTGATTTAGTGACTTCTTTTTATTGGTGTTGCCGGTAGGTTCTGTATACACACAGCGACTTCCAATCACAATAATTTAAAGTATTGTGGAATTGATTCAGAAAAAGCAACTGAATACGTGTGACGTGTGTTTGCACGTGACTTTGAAGTGACTAAGGGAGAGCTGCTAGAGAGATACATTTTAGTCTTGTTTTAATTGCCGATTGTATCATACTAGAAGTTCTGCCCGCTACGCGGGCAGAATTCTAGTACCCCCCCCCTAACCCCGCCAAAGAAAATGTCGTTTTGGGTACAAAATCATGGAATAAAAAAATAAAAAAAAAAAAAAAAAAGCCAGAGGATCCCCCCCCACCCCCCCCCCCCCCTTAGGGGTCCCTGGAGAGAGACCCTGGGGTCTCCAGGCCGTGACCTACAGACACGGCGAAGGAAAACTGTGAACACAGCCACGCATGCAAGATGTTGCACATGAACTCAGCAGCCGCACTGAGGCGCTCCAACACAAACACTCTGACATTAAGCTTCACACAACAAACATCAGCAGCAAACATTCACCACAATGACAAACAAATTACGTCCGCGCAAAAATAAGCGAGGGCTCGCTTATTTTGTCTTTCCCTCCCTTCCTCTCTTCCTCTCTCTCTCTCTCTCCCTCTCTGTCTCTCTGTCTGTGTCTGTCCGTCAGCGAAAATTATCTCTCGCTGTTTGGCTGACTATTCTCTCTCTCCCACCCTCCCTCTCTCTCCCTGTGTGTGTGCGTGTGTGTGTGTGTGTGTGTGTGTGTGTGTGTGTGGTGGGGGTGGGGCGGGGGGGACAGCCATGACGCAGCGGGACTTTTGAGATGGCTATTGGCAAAATAGGTTGACTTATTCGGATACATGCGTGTGACTGTTCGACCCTGCCGGTTCTCTGAATTAAAAAAAAATAATAGGCTCTGTCATGACCACACATATGAAGTGAAACAACTGAATTCTATCCAAACGATATGTTATAAGTGAATTCCTTGCCTCAAAGAAGAAGTTTGAGAGCGTTTAATAAGCGAAAATAAGAAGTGAAGGCACTCGCACCCTGACTCGCACAACCAACAATGGCTGCCGTTTGTCTTTTTTCACTCGCCACCTGATTGGCCAACTTTTGCTGTCAATCACAGAACGATGAGCGACGTTGCCATGTCCAGGAGTTGTAAGCGTGAAGTGGGTGTAAATTGGTTAGAGAAAGTGCGTTTAATAATATATAACATGTATATGTAGAATATATTGAAAGGTCCATAGGCATAGGTATGTTATTTATATAGATCCAGCGTGTCTGTCCCCATCTGTGGTGTTTTTGGCATCAACCTGGTGGCTTGTTGCTGGCCTTTTGTCGTCCGGAGGAAAATTGACGGAGCGGATTGCGTATTACTCTCGCGCAACCTGGCAACGTCTTTGAGGCACCTAAAAGGTCTCACCTTCCGGTGTGTCGGTAATGTGTGGGGAATTTTGTGTTGGACGGATTTAATTATGGTGTGAGGGGGCAAATGTGTGTTGAGCAATGAAAAGTGGACGAATAACTGCGTGAATGAATTGCGCACGTTATGACTGGTGTTGTAGTGACATGTGAGATGTTATTGTCCTTATTTCGCCGAAACAAATGATTAAAAATGTGCCTTCAGTCGCACCACCGGAAGAGAGACGATCTCTCAATTGTATATAGGATATTGAAGGGAAAACCACAGATTTAAAGGGATATTTCACTTTCAAATAAAGTAAACATTCAAAAAATACAGAAAATTTTAATCACAGCCCCCTCATGCATTAGAATGTCCATCTAATGCGTGAAGGGGCCGTGATTTTTCCATAACTTATTTCATACATTTTTTATATATTTTTTTAATGTTTACTTTATTTGAAAGTGAAATATCTCTTTATTTTTTCTCCAGGCTGATATAAGACAAATAATACAGTGCATTGTCTGCAGACTCCCTTAAATAAGCAGCAGACTAGCGAGTGAGTATTAAAACTTGCCATGTCCTCTCCTTTCCCTGCTTTGGATCAAGTCTCCATAATGTCTTCACAAACACTCTGCACTCCATAGGTTAAAGTTATTCTCATGATTTGGATTGTGATACTAAAGATAATATGATAATGTTAAACGGAACATGATGATGCTGTGATATTGTCACACCAAGCACAGACACAGACTGTAAAAAGGCATTGTTTGTATAGAAGACACATTAAATTGATCATTTAATGTTTCACCTTTTTGGCATTTGGGTAAGACCCATAATACTCGCAGGTTACCTTTTTCTTGTAGATCTGCTATTTTTTTAAAATCGTGTGCAAATCTTTGAGTATTATATTTTTAAAGCGAAAGTTTTGAACTCAAATCTTTGCTTCTGGAGGTCCCTGGAACCAAATATTTTACAATTGTTCACTTTTTTTTTATTGCCCTTCATATTCCCTGACTGGCAAGAAAAGAAAGAAAGCTGCATAGCATCTGGAGAAATTATGTAACTTTCTTTTTTCTAATATTGCGAGTGCAATACATATCGCAAAAAAAAAGAAATGAGAAAAATAGTGCAATGTCATCATAACACACACCACACCTCACAACCCCCACCTCATCGACAGGATGAGGGAGGGAGGGAGGGAGGGAGGGACGACTAGATTAATCCCCCTTGTTGGGGAGTGGTTAGCTGAGTGGTTAAGGTGCATACCACATACCATAAGCTCTGATGTCTGACAGCGAGTCCCGGGTTCGATGCCCGGCAACGGACCTTTGCTGCATGTCACTCCCAGACACTCTCCTTGTTTCCTGTCAATCTTCACTGTGGACTATCAATAAAGGCAATAAAAGCCTAGTAATAATTATGATAATGTCCCTTTTTAAAGACCACATGAGACTAGGGCTGCAACTATCAATTATGTTCTTCTTCTTATTTTTGTGATTAATGAATAATCGAGAAACGTTAAATAGATCAACGAATTGATGCGCTAATCGCCAAAATCCATTAGTCTGATTAACCGCTTAAGGCCTATTTTATACTCTGTTGTACAACTGTGTTTTTAGATGAAGAAAAAATACTTTTTCCCATAAATGTATTTTTTAAAATAATCATTTAAATCAGTTAGTTTGATTGAATGTTGCACCCCTACATGAGATGGTAATCTGAGCTCAGTTCCTAATGAGTTCTCCCTCTGATTAAAAAAAGGAAACGTGGGGGACAGATCTATGAGTCGGTACATGTTGGGGGGGGGGGGGGGGGGGGGAAACACATTGTGCTGCCGTCGAGTGTGAGCCATGGTCTACAGAAGTACAGCAGCGGCTTGTAAACACAGTAGAGTAGATGTTATACAAACATGGTAGCAGTGTTGAAACAAATAGATTTTTTATCAGCACACACACTTGCTCTTCTCGGGGTCATCTGGCCTCTTTGAATCAGATCGGTACTGCTGACGGAACATTGTATACTGGTTACCGTGGAGACCGGCCCCCAGTGCGGCCCCTCCGGCGCTATATTAGAGCCGTCAATCAAAATGTTGTCCCCGAGAGCAGGTTGAAGAGGGGTAAGAATGTGTGAAAAGAGCTTGATAAAGATCTCGACAGTGGAGTGCTTGGCACGGTTGTGACAGTAGCTGCGAGTTGACATGCTTGGCACGACTCTGGTAATGACTACGTTGGCATAGAGGGAATGGAAGAATGCTATTGTGCCGTGATCTCTTCTCTCCTAGAAGTTAGTTAGTTCTGATGGTGTCAGTGCTGGCGTAATATGAGGGCTGTTCTGAGGTCTGTCTAATAAGCAACAGTGGGAGGAGCTCTTGTGGAGCAGATTAGCATATTAATAAAATCTAACTCCACCCTCCTGCTCCCTCCCTCCCTCCCTCTCCCCCTCTCTCTCTCTCCTATGATTCTCTGCTCTTCTCCTCTGGTTGACGATCCTGTTCTCCCTTCCTCCCATTCAATCTGAAACAATTGCTCCCTCTCTCTCTGTCCCTGTGCATAGCCCTCCCTGTCTTTCTCTGTGTTGTTAGTTGTCTGGTTGTTCCTCTCGCGCTCCCTTCTCGGTCTTTCCCAGTGAAGTAGCTAATTTTCTGACTGGCTTCTCTCTAGCCTTCTCTCTCTGGTTCTTGTTCACTGGGTAGAGTAATTGATGCCATCTCTTTCTCTCTCTCCCTGACTGAATCTGCATCTGTATTTCTCGCTTAGATTGTCTCTCTGATCTAATTGCTGTCTAACTGGGTGTTGCAATTGGACCTACTTGAGTGGAACTTTGACTTGACTGTGGATTATCACTGGTGGTGTGCAGGTTGAGGTCGAGCAGTCAAATCGGCTCCACTGAGATTCACGGACATTGACGGACATTTAAAGACTGCATGTTTCTCCATGGGTAGAATGACAGCTGAGAAAGTACAGGAAATTCTGTGGATTATAGGAAATAATTAGTTCATTATCTCTGAGGATCTCCATTTTTCGCTGCAGTGGATTGCAAAAAACATTAAGACATCAAGGGCAGTGTCACGCAAACATTCATCATGGGGAAGTGTTGACTTATCTGGCTTTCGTGGTCAGCGGTCAAATTTGTATTCAACTTAGGTCTTTCACTTCAGTCCGAGTTGGCAGTCAAAACGTTTTCGTGTCAAGTCTCTCTGTCTCCACTAGCAAGTGTTTCCTGCAGCATCTCAAGACTTTGCACACCGTTTGTCACAACTGAACGCAGCAACAGACACTAGATTCAATCAGATCTTTGTTGGGTTTTGTTTTGGTTACTCTGCTGTCCGCTATTGAAGCTATAGGCGGTCGTTCGTGACAATGAAGCGTGCCCTGATGACTTTGTGTGTGTTCGTGCGTTAGACTGTTTGTGATTGGAGCTGTATGTGTATTTAGCTATGCCGGGGTGTGCATGTGGTTATGATGCGTGTATGCCAGCGCTACTGTGCGAGTGAGAGAAATCGTGCGTGATGCGAGGGTGTGAGCCCTCTGGCTGTCTTTCTGTCCTCGACGACCCGGACAGACAGAGAGACAGACAGACATGCATTTCCATGGTGGCCAGTGGCTGCAGCCCCTTCCCCTTGTGTTGGGAAAGAGGTATGGGATGTTTCTGACGCACACACACACGCACACACACACATGCACATGTGACATTTGACTCCATGGGAACTGAGTTGGTATGGCTGCTGTATGGTATATTGCCAAACCAATAGTTGCATAGAAAAGGGCGTGTGTGTGTCAGTCTGTCAGATTTCCTTTTCTTACAGGTGTAATTACCTGAGATGACATATTAGCTTTCCTTCTAATGGATGGAGGAGAGGGAGGGAGGGAGGGGAGAGGAGGAGAGAATGAAAATAATCTATCTATCTTTTCACACACACACACACACACACACACACACACACACACACACACACACACACACACACACACACACACACACACACACACACACACACACACACACACACACACACACACACACACAGGACTCAAGTACATTTACCCCAAGCACAAAGGTCACAAAAATTTGGCATTTTATATTCAGTTAAATTTTTTGTTTGTTTGCAAATGCCTAATTCACACAGTTGAAAGAATGGCATGTTTGTGTTGCCTTGTTTGTCAGTCACTGAGAAAAACTTAACAACATAATTGATCTGACAAACTTAAAGATTCACTAAGTTTCGATCGTTATTCACAAAGCACGTTATTGGCTTTATTACAAGTATAGTACAAAAGTCCATATAAACTGCCCCTGCACACACACACACACACACACACACACACACACACACACACACACACACACACACACACACACACACACACACACACAGAGGAGTATGGCATGTAATCTTAGCTGTAACCAGATGAGGCTACTTCCATGATCCAGGAAATGTGGGAATGACAAGACTCCTTCAGGAAGTATGTCTGTTAGAGGTACATTGTTCCTGTGGTGATTCTCTCTCTTACACACACACACACACACACACACACACACACACACACACACACACACACACACACACACACACACACACACACACACACACACACACACACACACACACACACACACACACGAGAGAGAAAATGTGGCAAAGACAGATTCAAACTCACCATGCTGCTAGTGTAGAGGTCTGTGTGTGTTGTATGCCTGTATATATTTATTGTGTCTAGAGGCTGATTGTGAGGCTGGCGAACCATGATAATAACTTACAAAGTAAAATCCCCTAGGGCTAATTTAACTCAGAGAGTGTATAAAATGAATGTAATCGATAAGGGTCCATTTTGGTTACATCTGTAAGCACATTTTGTACACTCTCGGCGATAGATTAACACTGGGGATTTGATCGTGTACTTGGTATTATCTTGTAGGTAATAAACTACTAGCTGTCCATCAATGTACCATCGCAAATGAAGGATCAGGGATGAACTGTTCTCTCTTATATTTGCTGCTCTGAAATATTGTTGTGAATTTACACAATATAATCACACTACAATAATCATGAGGTTTGATTTAACCGAAATGAAAACCAAATGGACCCTTACGGATACATTTGTTCACCCTTAATACACTCTCCAATTTAAATTAAATGATTTTTGTGTATATCGGTTAAATGCAAACTGAAGAGGCGGATTCCCCTTTTAACCCATTAAAACCAGGAAAGCATCCGTGTAATTTTAGATTTTTGCGTTGGCCATTAAAAAATAGCAGATATGCAAGCTCACAGCGCGTCACTTTGTGCCGTGCTGCGAGCTTGTACATCTGCTATTTTTGAACATTTTTGGAAAAATCTTGAAAGTGTGAGTAACTACTGTTTTTTTAGAAGGCATTTGTAGAATCTGATTTCTCCTCCTCTCTCTCTCTCCATCCCAGAATATGACAGACACCTAGCGGCGGTATCAGCAGGGAAAACCATGGCGACGGCGTACCTGGAACCCAACCTGAACCACGCCCTCCTGGCGGGCGCCGCCAAGTCCCGGTTAAGTGCGGGCGTGTCGGACCGAACCATCGGCGGCTCCGTGGACAGGGTCCTCAAAGTGCTCCACCACTTTGAGTCCAACACGGAACAGAGCAGCTGGTCGTCCAACATCCGATATGGAGACGCCACGGACGTTAGGGTAAACAATGACCACTCACACACACACGCACACACACACACACACACAGTGAATTGTGCATGTATTAATGTATTGCATCGGTATTTTTGGCAACGGTATTTAGTGTAAAGCAAAAACAGGATGGGGCCTATTATAGAGCCCTGGGGGTTGACTCTGGTCAACTAAATATATAGTATGAATAGAGGTTGAGATGAAAACTGCTTCAGTGAGTTTCCTAATATAGGAAACTATAGGAAAGTATATTAGAGTCCTACTATACTTTGTCGTACTAAGGGAATAGTGATGCGACTCAGTGGCCCTCATTTATCAACGCGGTGCAGCCCAAATAATGGGCGTAGAGCGAGATCACCGCACCTTTCGGCATTTATCAATATATCCTGACGTGGGCTTCATCCTACCGTACACTGAGATCTCACGTCTGGTCGAGACCAGTTGTTGACGTTGGCTGCGCCCGTTTATTCCATTCTAGACCTGCGGAGCAGCATTGTCTGACTGTCTGACAGGCATCTGGACACATAATCCACTCCTAAATGTATATCTACACACTAATAATTAATCCCTGTGAAAATATAACATTTTATAAAGTAATTTAAACAAACTGCTTTAACAGTCATTCAGTTGCATTGGCTATTTTAAAATAGCAGATCTGCAAGCTCAAAAACGGGTCGCATCGCGACGCGTTGTGAGCTTGTAGATCTGCTATTTTCAAAATATACGAGCGCTTTTGCGTCGGGACTCGGGAGTCCCGCGGTCGGGACTGCCGACGATCTTTTCATGGACAGTGAGGTGTACAAACTTACAGTAACTTGTCCTATGTTATGGAGTTATGTCATAGAGAGTTACGAAGTCTACAACCTGGCTGGGTTAACGATATAAACCCGACGCTCCAATCTCTTATTAACGTGGCGGAATCACTGCCGCGGAATGACTGTCGCCCGTCCGAGTCTCACGGGGAATATCCTACATGACTGCTTGTGCACTGCTCGGTATGGGTTAAATAAATTAATATACAAACGTATTCCATTCATGGCGATGTGATTGGTATCATAATATGTCATTCATGTAGGCTACAAGCCTAAGTGACAAAGATTGTACCGCTACGGATTACATGAAAGAGACACAGTTGGGCGTGTGTGTGTGTGTGTGTGTGTGTGTGTGAGTGAGAGAGAGAGAGAGAGAGAGAGAGAGAGAGGTGAGGCGTGTGCGTGTGCGTGTGTGTGTGTGTGTGTGTGAGACTTGACAGGCAGCGAGGCGAGGCGATCGGGGGAAACTCTTTCTTATTGGCTTTTGATGTCTTTGGTCGTATTCTGATTCTTCTTCATGTCGTAAAATCGGGGCGTTTTGAGAATATTTAAGGGCGTGTTATTTAAATGACGCTCGTTTTCAGACGTGAGATTTATCAAAGCTCCGACCTGATGTACGCCAGGATTGGCTGTGTAGGATCCGTTGATAAATGTGACTTTGACGTTGGTGTACGCCGAATATATGGAAAAATATAAGCCGGTTTATACGCTGCGTTGATAAATGAGGGCCAGTGTGTGCTTGTAGATTTGCATTTTTTTCCATTTAACCCATTAAGACCTGGAACGCATCTGTGTCACTTTAGTGAGTGCCGCGCTATGAGCTTGTAGATCTGCTATTTTTGAAAAATCGTAAAACATATTTTTTTATATTTTTTTCCGAAAGATTGTTAGGATTTAGATTTTTTTTAGACGCGGCCTCAGGTCTTAATGACTTAAAAACAAATTGATTAAAATATATGTTGTTATACTGTATAACAACATATATAATATATATATGCATATAATGACGTGCCGAAGATAGAGACACCAGGTTGAAAGTGGCTAAAAGGTAACTAGCATCTGTAGCTCTAGTCCAGTCCATTGCCACCACTGAAAGGTATTGTGAGCTTGACGTCCAGTGAGCTGTAGATAAACTAGACTTTCAATGTTATTATCTATGAGCATCTCTATTAGCACATAATACAGTATGATCCTCTATCTACTCCATTACTAATGTTACAGCACTTACCACTCAGGCTGTTTAGGGAGGAATGGAATGTGATGTAGGTGTTGTTTTTCATGTGCTGTGGTGGTGGTGAGTCATAATGTGGATGCGGGTGTTCAGCTATAACTTGTTGGTTTTAAAGGTCCAAGGTCGTAGCTGTCTGCTCCATTATAGACCGCTCCACACAAAGAGAATAGTGTACCAGCAGATACATAGACCTGCAGGATATCCCGTGTGTGTGTGTGTGTGTGAGTGTTCCTGTATCTGTGTGTTTGTGTGCGTGTGTTCTGTCATGTCATTCAGGCTTCCTTTCCTTTCCTTTCCTTTCCTTTCCTTTCCTTTCCTTTCCTTTCCTTTCCTTTCCTTTCCTTTCCTCTCCTCTCAGTATGTAGGTCAGGCACCCTAGGCTTTCACACAACAACACACATGGCTGAGATGGCTCCGTAAGCATCAGTGAATTTGTATGTGTGTGTGTGTTGTATGTGAAGTCTGCCAGCTTGTTTTGGCTTAGTTTGCTTGAAGACACGCACGCACGCACGCACGCACGCACACACGCACGCACACACACACACACACACACACACACACACACACACACACACACACACACACACACACACACACACACACACACACACACACACACACACACACACACACACACACACACACACACACACACACACACACACACACACACACACACACATCCATGTTGTGGTTGACCTGGTGCAGAGAGTGCCAGACACACACACATTAGCACGATGACGTAAGACTGACTGTCAGGTTTGTTGATAACGTGAATGACTCCTCTGTTTCTCCAGGGAATCATCCAGAAGATTCTGGACATCCACAAAGTGCGCTGGACTTCCTGTTTTGGCCTGCGTCTTAGCAACAGCGAATCAGGAGACCAACACTGGCTCCATCCAGATATGGGAGTGTCCCACGTCAGAGAGAAATATGAACAGACACGCCCACAGGAGGAGTGGAGGTGAGATGTGTGTGTGTGTGTGTGTGTGTGTGTGTGTGTGTGTGTGTGTGTGTGTGTGTGTGTGTGTGTGTGTGTGTGTGTGTGTGTGTGTGTGTGTGTGTGTGTGTGTGTGTGTGTGTGTGTGTGTGTGTGTGTGTGTGTGTGTGTGTGTGTGTGTGTGTGTGTGTAATATTTTTTACTTTTACAACATGCTTCTAAACTGAACACCTTTTATTGACATTTAATCTCAGTAACCAATCAAAATCCCAATCTAAATCTTATTAATGCCTCAAAATGTTCTCTATACATAATTGTCTTTACATCCAATCAATATGGATAATATAGTTTACTGTGTTTACTGTAGATAGATAGTTTGTGTGACAAATGTGTTTAAAGCTGGTGAATCAAACGTTATTTTGACCAGTCTGTATTGCACAGTATGTAATACAATATATCTATACCTGGCAGTGGTTGGAGATAGGCTTGGGCGATATGGACAAAATATCACAATACGTTTGACGATAATATCAATTTTCTTTTGAAATTGCATCAGAAGTAGGAGGTGGTCTCCCTGCTCTTCCACCGAGAAATTGTGTGTTCGGGTAGGAACACTAAATTAGTAGTGGTTGACAAGTGGTATTGCCTGAAGCTCAAAGCACAAGCTGGCATTTCTTCCTAGCTCACTGGCTCCTGCACGGGAGACTTGGCTTCGAATGCCGGGAAGGACATACATCTTCTGGATTGCAGCTTTAATGTGTTTAATGACCAAAAAAAGTGTTGGCTATAGTGTAAACCAAATTCTGTGTTACTCATGATTATTTATTTTGAAGGCCATATCTGTTTAACAGCAGAGAGAGTAGAGAGAAATAATCACATGCACCAAAGGAATTGAACCATAGGCGATCATTATTAGATCGCCTAATGTGGCATGCATGCCAACTAGCTGAGGGGCAAGGACCCACCTCTCCACCCACACACTTCAAACACATTCTAGAGGCAAGATGTTGTGTTGTCAAATCGTTCAAATCTCATTTCCCTTGTTTCCTTGTTTGTGGTAAAAAAAAGGGGCAACTAATGAAACATGCCGTCTGTTGTGACTGTGACAGAGCAAAGTAATGGATTGTTTTTCAACAACTGAAGTGACCATTCTGTATTGTAGATCTATGTTGTTTTTGGTCTGTGCGAATGTCACCTGGGCCTACTTATGGGTCATGATCCGCCCATTGAGAACCATTGCTTTAGACCCAGCCGGGTCTATGGCTGTGCTTTTATATTGCTCCAGCTGTTTCATTCATGTTTTATGGGTTGTCTTTATATGGTCTGCTGCCTGCCAGACTACACACTGTAAGATTTCTGATGCTGATTACACACAAGTGTTGATGGTCTAGTACCACGACAGCTTTTTATTTAGTAAACAAGCCATCTTTAGCCTAAATAGTGAGACACGATTCAGCTGGTTGCATTGTGTTCTTGTCATTATTATGTCAAAAAGAAATACCACATCTGTATATTTTTCCAGGTCAGAATGCTGTGGTGAAACATTGGAGAACAATTATCAGACCAATTTTCTCCATTTACATGGACTGACTCAATTGTTGTTCTGAATTTGGTCAAAGCCTAGTAGATCATAGCCAGCTACACAACTCTAGCCTCTGGGCTACCAGCTGCTGGGGCTATTGTGTGTAAACTTGAGGCTATAGCTTTTGTATGGTGTGGCTGAATTACATTTGTACCATGTTGGTTAGGTAGTTTAGATGTTAATGCTTGGGTATATAATGCTTTTACCATGGTGGCTGTGGTGTTAATGCCATTGTGTGGTGGAGACCTTTTGGACTGTGGACATAAAAAGAGAGAACCAGATGCCTGCTTTGTTTGACTGAGTCAACAACTCTCTCTGTCTCCCTCATTCTCTCTCTCTCTCTCTCTCTCTCTCTCTCTCTCTGAGTCCCTCATTCTTTCTCTCCCTCTCTCTCTCTCTCTCTCTGAGTCCCTCATTCTTTCTTTCTCTCCCTCTCTCTCTCTCATCTCTCGTCTAAGTTGCTGAAAGACAATTTTGCTCTTGCATATCCGTAAGCTTTCACCATAATTCTAATCTATAGTGTTGATCACATTAACATGCGGAAGATGGCTTTCTTCCCAGCAACTCTGTCCTGTAAACAGAGAATCTGTCCATATAATAATTTGTGAGACCTTTCGGTGTTGGTTGAGTCCATGATCCGGTCTATATAATCAGTGTACCATGTGTTTTATGTCTTCATGTAGGTATGAGTTGAGGATCCGCTATCTTCCAAAGGGCTTCGTACAGCAGTTTACTGAGGACAAACCTACGCTCAACTACTATTATCAGCAGGTACGCTTCAACTCCACCTCAGCTTCAACTTTATTGTCACATCACAGGTTCACAGGTGTAAATGAATGGGTTGAAATTATTTTTCATCCAAACTCCCATCATTTGTGGTTTTCTGGTAAGGGAAAGAAGAGGAGGAGAGAGTATCTCAATTTAAAATGTGTTTAGTCCACAGGATTAGAAGTAATGTAGCACCCAAATATTTCCGTGACTACTTTTACAAGGTTAGTGATTTAGCCCCCCTTCCCCAAAAGGACCACGATGGAAACAAGCCAACAGGCTTTCTTGTGTATTCATTATTTTAAATTCATTTTCAATAAACTGCTCAATCAATCAAAAAAGTAGAGATAGAAAGGAAGAGCAAGGATCACAGATCAGGTTTTGAAATACTCCTGATATGAGTAGAGTGAAATAAATATATGCAGATATAGTAGCAGTTTTAGATATACAGTATATGTGAGGTGCAGCAATGAATAGTAGCATGCATTGAATGAATATGATTAACAAATAATAAAAAAAAATTGTGTGTGTGTGTCCCAGGTGAGGAATGACTATATGACAGAGATCGGGGAACAGGTGGAACAGGATGTAGCTCTCAAACTGGGATGTCTGGAGATCAGGTAGGGCACACAAAACAACACCGACTGCATCATCCTGCTTTAACCACTTGAACCCCAGCATCCTTATTCTGGGGGGAACGTTCGCCAAAAAATTAGCAGATCTACAAGCTCACAACACGTCTCAACGCGATGCGTTGTGAGCTTGTCTGCAATTTTTGGCGACGAGATTTGGTGTAGAGTGAAAAGTGAAAAGAAACAGCATACCATGTTTAGTTGCAACTGATTGATTGACTGAATACTTTACATTTCTGGCTAATAAATTATTCAATAAATCAATCAATCAGTTGCAACTATACACTCTACACCAAAAAAATCAACAACTCTGGTCCGTTTCACTTGGTGTAGAGGGTTTAACCCATTAAGGCCTGAGGCCGATTCTACAAAATGTCTTCTAAATCCTAACAGTTTTCTGAAAAACGTATGTTTCTATATCAGTAGTTCTCAAACTTTTTCATGTCAAGGGACCCCCAGAAGCAAGGATTTGAGTTGAGTGAAAAATATATATAATATTCAAAGTTTTGCACAAATTGTCACGATTTTTCAAAAATAGCAGATCTACAAGCTGAGCTTGTATATCTTTAAATAGCCAAATAAATCATAAAATGACACAGATCGTTCCAGGTCTTAATGGGTTAAGTGGTTAAGGCTTCACCCTCAGGGGGAAATAGAGTATTCTCCTGGTGTCCTCTACACCACATTGATCCCAGGTCTGGTGTGATTCCAGGAGGTTCTTCAGAGAGATGAGAGGAAACGCGCTGGACAAGAAATCAAACTATGAACTACTGGAGTGAGTAATACTACACTACTTACCTGTATATACTACACTGTCTGTTGTCCTTATCGTACAGTATACCACCTCCATGTGTACTTGCCATTAGTATACTAAAATGTCTGCTGTACCGTTAGTGTACTACACTGTGCGCTGTACTTACTTTGTATACCTTCATGTGTAGTATATTTAACCATTAGTATACCGCCTCCATGGCTACGAGTCACCATCACAAGCTCACAGTATTGCTTCCATTCCTATCTCTCTCTCTCTCTCTTTTTAGTATTGTACCCCAGCAGAGTGTGAATACGTACTTGTGCAAAAATGTGGACTTGTGTAGAGATTTTGCTTTGTTAGCTTTAGATTTACATTTCCAAAAATGTTTGGGATTTTATTTCATGGTCCCACGACCATATCGTGCCGCAGTAGACCCGCTGTCATTTGGCACACCTGTACCTGTCAAAGTTGTCATCACTCAGTCCTGCCTGCATACAGAGCATATTAACACTAACCATAGCTTCGTATTCCAAAAGAAATACGATTTTAAAAAGGAGTTAGATGTTTTGAAATGGAAATTGTGTTTAGAAAACCTATTATATATTTTAATGAAGCAACTTAGTACAGTACTGAGTTGACAGAAAAGATGTGCTGAGAAAAAAATAAACTTCATCCAAACGATGCCTTCTAGATATGGTTTTGAATGGGAATGACCTTTGTGAGCTTGCGGTTTGGGGTCTTGTCCGAGCCACTATCTGCTCCCCATTTTAATGTCGGAGGAGCATATTTGTGATGAGGCCTAACAAGGTTTCCTCTAATGAGGTCCGATGTTAATGAGCTGCCGTAACCCACTGGGGCTCTCACTCTGTCCATCACCCTAACGAGCTCTCCAATTACTCTGGAGACCCTCTGTTTCTCTACCACTCTCTACCTCTCTCTCTCCCTGTGTCTGTCTGTTGAATTGAACATGATGGTGTGTCATGTCTTTCTCTATCTCTCTCTCTCTCTCTCTCTCTCTCTCTCTCTCTCTCTGTTGAATGGAACATTATGGTGTGTCATGCATATTTTATACAAAGAGTGGGGGAAGAGAGTGCATTGTTGGAGGCTTATAGACTTTCAAAGCACTGTGTCTTGTGTTTTACCAATCCTCTACAGCTAGTGCTTAGTATGATGGTTGTTGCTTTAAAAGACATAATGGTACAGGTGCAGAAAAAATCATATTTGCATGTTAGCCCGCTTTTATGGCTTGTTTTAGCTCTGTAGTTTATGTAAGAAGGAAAATGACAGTGTCACAAAGGCATACAGTATATATTCAGTGCCAATTCAACATCTGTTTAGTATGGTATTCTGTGATTAGAAAATTCATTTTGAACACAACACTATCTCTGTGTGAGTGTATCTGATGTAAACACTCGTATTGTAACGCAAGGTTAAAACCAAATCAACAGTGTTTTTGAATACCATTTGAACCAGGACTGTCATTGAGACTGAGAGGATTGATGATGTAAGCTGGGACCCATGGGGCCCTTCTATCTCTCTCTCTACCCTCTCTCTTTCATTCTGCCGGTCTACGCATCTTTTGTCCAGGGAGGAGGGAGTCTATAACTAGCATCCTCTTATAGCATTCTGCTAGTCCCTCTTTCTACCCCCTGGAAAAGATGACTTGAAATCTATAGGCGGTGAACTATTTTCTTATCACACACACAGACACACACAGGCCTGACTTTCTTTTATCCCCACCCACCCACATTTTTAAATTATTTCAATCGCTACCGCCTGACCGGCTTCAGCGCATCTGTTTTCAGAATGCGACCTGACTACTGTCAAGTCTGTATTTTGTCAAATAAATGTGTAGGCTATGTTAACAACTCTGAGACTGTTAGTTACACGTCACGCCTCTGAATCCGGACCAGTGTAAAAGTACGCGTAGGTGCAGTAGTACGCCAGTTTTGATTGATTCTGTGTAAAAAAAGCAAAGCCAGCGTAATGGCAGATCTTCTTTATAGCAATATTACGGCATTTATTTTATCTGTATAAAAGGGGCTTGCATCTCTCTCTGTCTCTCTTATCTGCTGCTCTCTCTCCAGTCAATGCATTGTCAGAAGGGGAAGAAAATGCTGTGCTCTGATTAGATACAGACAGGTGTGTGTGTGTGTGTGTGTGTGTGTGTGTGTGTGTGTGTGTGTGTGTGTGTGTGTGTGTGTGTGTGTGTGTGTGTGTGTGTGTGTGTGTGTGTGTGTGTGTGTGTGTGTGTGTGTGTGTGTGTGTGTGTGTGTGTGTGTGTGTGTGTGTGTGTGTGTGTGTGTGTGCGTGCGTGCGTCTTTCTTCTGACTTGAGATAGTGCGATGTTTGAACAATTAACATACTTCTCCATCATTATGCTGTTGTAAACACTGACCTCCCTTTTACTCCCCCCGTGTCCTCTCTCTCTTCCAGGAAAGATGTTGGGTTGAGGCGTTTCTTTCCGAAAAACCTGTTGGACTCAGTCAAGGTGAGAACAATGTATTTTAGAGTGATACAGAGACAAAACATCCGACCAATATATCGGTTTGGCCAATACATTGGCCATTATTTGACTTTTTTTTATGACATAAGTATTTGCATTTATGCAGCCAACGTGTTACAAAAAAAAAGTTATATATATATATATATATATATTTTTTTTTACAGAATATTGGTCAAAACATCGGTAATTAGTGGTCTATGACTCTCCAAAAACGTGGCCGGCATCGGACCGTAAACCTGGCATCTAATCGAGTCATTCAGAAAGAGAGAAAAGCAGACTTGTAATCAGATGGTCTTCCCTCCCTCAATAATTGCACTGCCAAAGCACTCCTGAGCAAAGTACTTGCAACCCCTGTTGAAGCACTGTAGCTCACTGACAGTGGCTCTGCTGAGCAGTTCACAGATGTGAATGCGTTCATCTGTGCGAGCGCTGCTTTCATAAGTGGTTAGTGTTGGCGGCTGAACTTTCCCTGGGTCATGGAGGAAAACTGGACCCTGTGTCGTTTGAAAGGAGAACATTTTTCTAATATGCTAAATAGCAGACTGGGATAGACCACCCCATGTCTGGGTTATGTTGAGCTTATTCAATATGGTGTACTTACCAACGAGTTAACATACTGCATTCTCTGTAGAACCAATGAGGGGTGGAAACTGAAGCCAAGTAATGAAATAAAGTGACCATCAGCCCATTGTATGAGAATAGCTTATAAGAGAGAATAATATAGAACAGAACAGAGAGGAAGGTAAATTAAGCTGTTGTCTTTGGATAAGGATTTAAACTGCCTGTTTACTGTTTTACATCCAACTGTAGTTGGAGAATCCTAATTGGTCCATGGCTCCGTGTGTCTGTTCTAAAGTGTGTGTGTGTGTGGGTGGATGTGTCATTATGGGTGAGCGTGTCTGATTGACCAATGGTGTCTGTGACAGTGATGCATTTATGGCACGTGTGTGTTTGTGTGTGTTTGCTTGTGTGCACATGTGTGTGTGTGTGTGTGTGTGTGTGTGTGTGTGTGTGTGAATGAGATGCTCAGTGATCTGAAAAGGTCTTGGTGTCAGCAGGCGGGCTGACAGATGCTCTGCCTAGCCAGACTCTCTCTCGCTCTGTGTGTGTGTGTGTGTGTGTGTGTGTGTGTGTGTGTGTGTGTGTGTGTGTGTGTGTGTGTGTGTGTGTGTGTGTGTGTGTGTGTGTGTGTGTGTGTGTGTGTGTGTGTGTGTGTGTGTGTGTGTGTGTGTGTGTGTGTGTGTGAGAGACCCTAAGGTCAGATTTAAACCCATTTCCCCAACATCGAGCAGAGAGGGGGAGGGGTCCCTCTTTTAAGCCCCATTGACTCCTTCCACTACCCCTCATGCCCCCCTTTCCTCTTTCTCCACTCTTTTTGTGGCACATTCTCCATCTTCTCTTCTCTTCTCTTCTCTTCTCTTCTCTTCTCTTCTCTTCTCTTCTCCCTCTGAACATGACATGGATATCTTGTTCATATGTATGTTCACCTGATATGTGTTCAACAGCCACAGCCACACACGCACACACGCACATTGTGCGTTGTGACATTGTGCGTTGTGAATAATTGTGCCTAAACCACAGTTATGTCTTTGCAGAACCATCTGCTCATTGGAAGTTTGTTTATTGGCAGCTTGCAGTTTGCTGTCCTTGTGTGTGTGCATGCAAGTGTGATGGTTTTGTGTATGTTACATATGTTGTTCAAATTATGAGTATTGGGAAATAAGTCAACCCTTTCATCTCATCACTTGTGCCCCCAATGATGTGGTTGTGTATTGGCGCAAACCGTGTGTGTGTGTGTGTGTATGTACGTGTAATGTGTGAGAGAGAGCAGCTGTCACTTACGTCTGTTGGGTTTGATGACAGAGTGCGGTGCCCAGTTAATGGTATTATTCCCTCTCAATGGACTCTGCTACACACACACACACACACACACACACACACACACACACACACACACACACACACACACACACACACACACACACACACACACCCCCACACACACACACACACACACACACAGACCTGAGAGCAGATGGCTGCGGTAGTAAACGGTGATTGATGAGTGTTGTGTTGAAAGCATTATGACCATGGGTTCATATTGACAAGCTTGGGGCAGCAGGTTTAGTGGAATGGGACCGTAAGTTGTTTTATTGACCTGAGCAGCAGTGCTTTATAAGACCGTGGATCAGGGGCCTGTTCTCCCAGCGCTGGACCAATACCAGACTCAAGCACTGATTGCCATCAATGAGGACAGGCAGTCAGATACTAAGAGCATTAATACAGCAGTATCTGACAGTACAATGACACTCACTTGTCATTATGTGACAACACAGTGATAATCGCTGCATTGTCATGTCATTTGGTCATTCATTCATTTGGGGGGCATTCAACGAAACGATTCGCATGTTTAATGGTTTGTTCAAATAACACATCTTCCTCTGTTTTCTAGACTAGAGCAGTATTTATTTTACATCAAATATTAAATAATATATTTTTTTTTACTTCTTAAAAAACATTTATGAAGATGAAGCAAAGTGTAATTTTGATTGGTGTTTTGTTTCCCAATCTTTTCTATTGCACATATCAACTTCAAAGAGAACACTTTTTTGAAATATATATTTTTAAAGTTTTATTTATTTTATCATTTTTGCTATTTGTTTCACCATATCCATTATGGAAGGTATGTGCCATTTGTTATACCTTACAGAGAAATACATGTTATTAAAACATGATTTGGTTGGCAGGGCCGAGCAGTACGCAGTGCATGTCGCTACAGGCATGGTTGGCATGGCGATGGAGAGGGAGATAGCCGCTAGTGGGACTTCCTACCAGGAAGGGTGGACAGTACAAGTCTGACATTATCCCTTTTTGTGTGTGTGTGTGTGTGTGTGGGGGGGGTGTGTGTGTGTGTGTGTGTGTGTGTGTGTGTGTGTGTGTGTGTGTGTGTGTGTGTGTGTGTGTGTGTGTGTGTGTGTGTGTGTGTGTGTGTGTGTGTGTGTGTGTGTGTGTGTGTGTGTGTGTGTGTGTGTGTGTGTGTGTGTGTGTCTGAGAGAGATGGAATTCTAGGAATTAAACAGTGATCCTATCAAGAACATACATGCACATGCACAAACACACATTCACACACACTCTTATTCTCTTTCCCCTCATATCCACTCACTGTTATCCATAATCCTCTCTATCGGCGACATCTCTTCAAGCTATTTCTCACAAATGATCCTGAGCTATAAATAAATAAAATACAGAAGAGACACTCTAATAATCCATAATACTGCACCGGCCTGGCTTAGAATATCCTGCAACAGGCAGGAGGATTAAGGTCAAAACGCGCAGGGAATGTAAATAAGCAATTTTGACAGTTGATGATCTAATAGCATTTGCTTATCAATATGGAGTCATAGCTAAGCAGCATCCTCTCACAGAGTGGGACAGCTAAATATTTCTGCTGTCTACTGCAGGGGGCTTTGAAAGGACCACCAGTCACTACTCTGAGGCGTCCACTCAGCCTGACGCCTGATTTATGCTTGGTTGTGCGCTGAAAATAATCAATCTACAAGCTTAGCTCACAACGTGTCGCAGTGTGGCGCATTGTGAGCTTGTAGATCGGCTATTCCCGGCGTGCGACACTGGCGGGCAATTGTAAAAATAATTGAATAGGATCAGGGTCAATCAGTCACAAAGTCTGAATGAGTCTACTTGTAGTAGTAGTGAACTACTGAATACTAGATTGATTCTTTCTTATTTTTGTTTTCCAAAGTGCACAGGGAATTCTAGCATTCTGCAAAAATAAAAGCCTTGCTGTATGTGCTTGTCTTAAGCCCTGTGGAGCCCTCAAATGGCAGCTGTTCTCTCCTAGCATATTATGGTGCAGTATTCGATTCTGCTGTACTTAATCTTTCTGTATGTTAAGGACTTCAAACTATAGAGGT
The DNA here is from genome assembly GCF_963280865.1 of Gymnoscopelus braueri. Taxonomy (NCBI): domain Eukaryota; kingdom Metazoa; phylum Chordata; class Actinopteri; order Myctophiformes; family Myctophidae; genus Gymnoscopelus; species Gymnoscopelus braueri. The sequence continues at coordinate 38,951,005 of NC_137613.1, read as the reverse complement.
ATAACAGAAGAGAGGATTACTGTCTGTGTGTGTGTGTGTGTGTGTGTGTGTGTGTGTGTGTGTGTGTGTGTGTGTGTGTGTGTGTGTGTGTGTGTGTGTGTGTGTGTGTGTGTGTGTGTGTGTGTGTGTGTGTGTGTGTGTGTGTGTGTGTGTGTGTGTGTGTGTGTGTGTGTGTGTGTGTGTGTGTGTGTGCGCGCGCATCCCCACAGTTCTTTAAACACAGTGCTGGGCCCAAAGATAATCAAGTGAAGTAAAAAGGGAATGTCAGCAGATGATATACTGCTCTCCCGTCTTTTTTATTTTAACCGAGTGTTGGTTAGAAGTATAAATAAGACGGGAGAGCAGTATATCGTGTGCGGACATTCCCTTTTTTCTTCACTAGACAGACTTCCCATCTGTCAGCTGTGTGATGACACGATGCACTGTAGATGCTGTCATCGAACGTGTCACTCTGATGTTAGGAGTCAAATGGTATTTGCCATGACTGAGTAGAGCAGCATAAATTCTACTTCAGACTGTCACAGCATGTGTCCTTTGACATAACATAAGTAGCGACATCCCTTGTTTTCCATGCTGGAGTGTAAATGAGTGGGTCAGAGACGGCCTGTGTTCTCTTTGATGTGTTTATTTTTAATTGAGTGCTAAGCATGTCTTTAGTTAAGAGGTATTGATCCTGAAATCAAGTGCTGAGATCAATTGCATTGGAACCACAGTGGGCCGGTCGGTCAATAAATCAATCAATATCTTTGCTTCACACAGGAGCTCTCTGTCTTTCTCTCTTGTCTCATGCACCGTTTTGCACTGTTTTCGCTCTACAGTATTTTCTTACCCATGTCACACTCTCAGGCATTCTCATCTATCAATACATTGCTTCAACAATAGCTTATTTGTATTTTTTTTTTTTTATTGTAGATCCCCATGAAGTTATACCATTTGGTTCATAATAGCGCTATCCTCTTTAGTTTTGCTCTCACATTGCACCAAATTGATGCATTTAACTTTAAAATGTGAAAGATAGTCTCAGAAAAACCTGTGAGGAACACTGTATACATTGTCCAACAATATATAATTATTTATAAATGTACATGATTCCTCATCTAAAAGTCTTTAAAGCTGAGCTACACTTTGTCAGTGTATCCAGGGTCTCTGTTTAATGTTAATTCTCTATTACCTGAAGTAATTGTTTTAATTAAATGTATTATACATTTGAACCTCTCTTTTTTCCCTCTCTCCATTCCAGGCTAAAACCCTTCGCAAGCTGATCCAGCAGACGTTTAAGCAAGTAGCCAACCTGAACGATGAGCAGAGCATCTTAAAGTTCCTGGAAATCCTTGCACCGGTGTACCGCTATGACAAGGAGTGCTTCAAATGTGCCCTGGGGGTATGTTTCCTCAGCGCTTCTCTCCCTCCCTACTGTGTAAACTCTCTCTGATCGCTGGGTTGCTCCTTGTGTTAGGCTGACCCCTACTGGTAGGATTGAGGTACTGCTTGAAACCTTGAATGATAAGTTCCAGATGAGATCAAACTGTATTGATCCCTACATGCAGGTGTGGGTAAATGTCACCCTGGGGCTTTTGTTGCTTATTAGCTCAATATTCTCACGGACGGATGCTGACAGTGACTTAACAAATATTTTTTTTTGGATTCCACTCTTTTCCTCTAACTCTACAACTTCTCCCTCTCCTTTCCTTTATTGTATCTGATCTCTGTCTGTCTGTCTGTCTGTCTGTCTGTCTGTCTGTCTGTCTGTCTGTCTGTCTCTCTCACCCCTCTCTCTCTCACCCCTCCCCTCTCTCTCTCTCTGTCTCTCCCCCTTCTCGCTCTCTCTCACCCTCTTACTCATGCTCTCCTTTTCTTTGTCTTTCTCATGACATGCTACTCTCTTGCACCTCCAACAGTCTAGCTGGGTGATCCAGGTGGAGTTGGCCATCGGACCAGAGGATGGAATCAGCTACCTCACGGACAAAGGGTCCACAGTAAGTCTCCACCATGGAAACGCATCCACCAGACACACCAGGGTTTATCATAAGTACCGAACAGATAGGAAAAATGATACTGACCCCTTTCAACCAGGTGTCCGTATTTTGGACATGTCATTTTAGGCATTTTTTTTTAAAATAAAAAAGTAGTGAAGATAGCAGATCTACATAACAAGCTCACAGCGAGTCCCTGGTTCGATTCCTCCATGGTGTGTCCGGATTGGTCTGGCGCTCCAACGGACACAAGCCAGCAGGTGATTGTGTCCTTGCTGCGACTCATTGGTTGGTTAAGATGAATGTTCAGTAGGGAGGGGAACATTCATTCCCACTTCCAGTCATGATAATCCTAGGAGTGAAGGCAGATAATGTTTTGTGTTGTTCTTGCATAGATTTGCAATATAACAGTGATTATAATGCATTATTATATTATTATTATAGTGTATTACAAGTATGAGAATTATAATACACTATGATCCTGGCCAAAAGAAAAAGTCTGTCAATGACCAGCAATTCTCAATCAATCAATCAATCAACTTTATTGTCACTGCACAATTACAAGTAATAAATAGTGAGGTGAAACTCTTGTTTATGCAGGCTTTCACGTTTGCAGCTCAAGGAGAAAAAGAAAAGAATTACAAGCAAAGATGACATTGAAAGTACTCTTTCAATGGCAATCTCAAGAGGATTTAGTCCAACAAAAAGCATTCCTCTCACTCTGTTCTTTCCCCTTTAAACTGTATTGTTCAGAATTCTCATTTCAGTAAAACTAGAAATACGTGGCATGGAGCTGGATCCTGAGTTGTGTGATTAAGAAAGTTTAAATGAAACAACATGGAGAGTTATGCATTAGGACCTGCATAGGTGACAGTATGACAGTATGAGAAATGTCACCTAATGATTAGGTGACATTTTCAGGTCAATTAGCCCAGTGATGTGATTTAACATAGAACATTATGGATTACCTCCACCAGCACCAAGTTCAGTTGAATCTAATCCATTTCTATGGCACTGGTTCTCAATGTGGGGTGAAGGGACCTCCAGGGGGTCCTTGAGGTGCAGTTCCAGGGAGTCCCCAGCTAAATGAAGAACAGTTAAACATTTTAAGCCCTAATTTATTCTTCAGCTGTTTGAGAATAGCTGATCTATAAGCTCACATTGTTTTGCGACGCGATGAGTTGTGAGTTTGTAGATGTCAATTTTGGGGGTCCTTGACATGAAAATGTTACTAAATGCTCTATTGTGTCTCTCTTCCTCTATCCTCTCTGTGCCTCCAGCCAACACATCTAGCTAACTTCACACAGGTCCAGTCCATTCAGTATTCTGCTATGGAGGAGAAGGACAGGAAAGGCATGCTGCAGCTCAACGTAGCAGGGGCTGCAGAGGTAACAGCTATGCCTTATTTGCAGATTTCTTTCTCTTTTGTTCGACCGTGTCCCGCACCGAATCTGCAAGCTCACAACGTATTGCAACCCGATGTGTTGGGAGCTTGTAGACCGGCTATATTGGCAGATATAGCAACGTTGTACAACTAAGTTTAAATGAGGCTTCACGTATGCTATCTCTGTCTTTTTATCTGCCTTCATTTATCTTTATCCGTTTCAGTCTCTCTCTCTTTCTCGCTCTATTTCTCTCCTACTCTTTCACTCTGTGGTCCCTCTAATGGACTCTCTGTCAGCCTGTCTCTCTATCTCTCCATCTCTCTGGTACAAGTGGTTCTATTTAGCTCTCTGTCAATATGGCCTCTCTCTTCTATTGAACGGTAAAGAACTAGCATGTGCTGTGCACATCTGTGTGTATGGATTTATCACTTAGTCGTGTGTGTGTGTGTGTGTGTGTGTGTGTGTGTGTGTGTGTGTGTGTGTGTGTGTGTGTGTGTGTGTGTGTGTGTGTGTGTGTGTGTGTGTGTGTGTGTGTGTGTGTGTGTGTGTGTGTGTGGCCGCCACATATAGATTCCCCATAATGGCTCCACTCAGACAGGAAGGATTTGCACATATTATCCACTCACTACTGTATAAGTTGGGTCTTTCACTTGGGATTGGCTCTCATAGTATTGGCTTTATACACACAAACACACACACACACATGCCACAAAGAGAAAAGAGGAGTTCCCACTGATGTCAGGGGCAGCTGGAAACCCAGCTATGCGTATTTGTGTGTGTGTGTGTCTGAGAGAGAGTGAGTGAGAGACAGATTTTGTCTTTATTGACAATGGCCCTTTGTAATGTGCCTCTCCTTCCCAAGGCCTTGACATTAACACCACTGTGTGTGTACTTGTGTGTGTGTGTGTGTGTGTGTGTGTGTGTGTGTGTGTCTGTGTGCGTACGTGCGTGTGTGCAAACAGCCTCTCACAGTAACCACAGCCTCGCTGACCATGGCAGAAAACATGGCTGACTTGATTGATGGCTACTGTCGGCTTCTCTCCATGGAAACTCATTCCTTCATCGTCAGAGTACAGAAAGGTTTGCAATATGTTTATGAGTCTTCTACAATTGATTTCATGCCACTCATTTTATTTCCTACAACTAACTGACAGGAGCACTTCCCTTTATGCTGGCTGTCAATGTCTGACAGGTTGCATTCATTGTAATTATATATACAGTAGTATATAGAGATAGATAGATAGATAGATGGATATAGATATGTATCACTTTCCCATAGCCTTGTTTAGCCTTATTTATTGGCAAAGAAAACAAGAAAATAGCATTTGATTAACACTAATTGAATAAATAGATTCAAAGTTACTGGCAAAGAGGAACTGCCCAGGCGAAAGAAATGACATACTCCCACTGGGATCTTCCAGCAATGTTGGCTGTGGTGTGGTATTGCTGGTGTGCTCGTGTCCAGCCTCAGGCAATGATGAAATGCAGGGGGGATAATCTGTTTATTACATACCCCTTAGCCTTGTTTACTCGCCAAGACAACAAGAGAATAGCATTTGATTAAGATACTGTCAACGAGAAACTGCAAATGAAATCCCTTATTGGTAATGTTATACAGCAATTATAAATGCCTCAAAAGCATTTCGGGAACTTAATTCTGTCGATTATTTCTCCCCTTCAGTAATACCAATTGGTTTTGTATTTTATATCGTTATCGTTGATTAGTCACCTTTACAACGAGGTATAACTTGTAAGGATTGCGCAATCGTGGAATGAGCAACACAGCTAAACGCGTGGGTAGCGCTCCCCAAGAATTGGCCGATATGCTTTTGTTGGTATTCACTCTCGTTTTGAGCGACCACCTGCTGGCAGGTGTGTGCCAGACAGTCAAAGGTGTGTGACTGGCACCTGAGCATGGGTCCTGCAACTTTGGTACCGTTGTGCAAATCTTGCCTATAAATCTCTGGAAGAAAGCCTATGGTTCCTCTGTGAAGCAAGGGTGAGGAAACGGTCTTTTTGGGTTGTTGTCTTCCTGGGACGGCCACTTCGTTGTCTCCTGTCTGTCTTGACTTTGACACCAAATAATGCTGCCACAGTGCCACTCTGAGTAACGGAACACCAGCTTCCACTTGCCCTATTGCACGGGCCTTATCCTGAAGGGACAAAGGTGGCTGCTTGGAGCATACGCAAACTCGACAAATTCGCCATGCTCAGGTGCCAGTCACACACCTGCCAGCAGGTGGCAGGTATAACTTTACCACAAGTTATACCTGTTGTTAAGGTGACTTATCAACGATAACAACGATATAAAAAATACAATCCCAATTGGTATTATTGAAGGGGAGAAATAATCGACCGAAGTTAAGTTTCCAAACATTTTTTGAGGAGTTTATAAACCAGTAATCTCTCAAGACACATTCAGAGCTTCTTTTTTTTGCCGATGGGTTCCCAGATTGATAAACCAGTGGTTCCCAAATGTTTTTTAGCTCGAGACCCTAAAGAGAATTTTGGTGTCCTCCCGGGACCCAAACAAAAATCCATGATGAATTAACCAACTCCAGCCCTATTTCAAAAATAGCGAAAATAGCTGAGGTTTCTTACATTTATAGCAGGATATATAATAGGATAGTAGGATATGTAATGTACAAGCCTTGTACACTTTGTGTGAATTAAGTGATTTTGACTGTTTTATTTTGTCCACCAGAGGGAGAAAGAGCGCTGCCTTCCATCCCAAAGTAAGTACCTTGATCATTTCAGTGTTTATGCTCACATGTAATTACATGATTTTTCTACTGAACTACGGTACTGTACTGGAGTACTTGGTCCAGCCTTTAACAGTCACTCTATGAATAAAACAGATCCCATATTTCCCTTTCTGGGTAACAGTAAGGTTAAATTTATCCAGAATAATTTATGGCTATTAAATTATTATATATATTTTCCCCCTCCTGAAATATTGCATGGCTGTTGGGTTTGTTTATGTACAGGACAAGGTAAAACTTTTTTTTCTTCAGAGGATGAGAACTTTTATGATATGTGTAAAGGTTGAGACGGGTCAAAATAGCAAGACCGTGGGAGAATTACAGGGAACTATTTATATTTCACTAAAAGGTGTGAATAGCTTTTAAGAATCCACACAGGGACCAACATATTGAGTGCTCAGTGACACAAGGCCCAGTATGTAAGTCATGGCTCCGTGTCACTGAGAACCAAGTGTTGTAAATGGTGTCCTTTAAGACCCGGGAGGTTTAGGGAGTTATGTGTCAGCAGTGTTTTTGAGGTTCACATGGTGATACAGAGCAGGAGACTGTTAAACATCACACCAGCACCGTTAAGCAAACAGGAGACTGAGTGCTAACACACATTCAGAGGGAACCTGTGCGCTAACACAGCCATTCTCAACCTGTGGGCCGGGGCCCGCTGTCGGCCTGTGAGGATATTACAAATGCCCCCCCCCCCAAAAAAAAATGGCAACACACTAAGATTTGAATGATAATATAACATTCATTTTTGTAAAAAAAAGAATGACCTGAAGCCGATTCTACATGTCTCCTAAATCCCAACAGTTTTCTGAAAAATGTATGTTTCTATATTAGTGGTTCTCAAACTTTTCATGTCAAGGACCCCCAAAATGTATATGTATTTGGCCGCGGACCCCCATCAAAATATTTTGTTCCAGGGACCCCCCAGAAGCAAAGATTTGAGTTAAAAATGTTCGCTTTAAAAATATATATATTCAAAGATTTGCACACATTTTCACGATTTTTCAAAAATAGCAGATCTACAAGCTCGTAGCGCGGCACTCGGTGCCGCGCTATGAGCTTGTATATCTGCTATTTTTGAATAGCCAAAGTGTAAAATAAAGCTTTTTAGCTCAAATCTAAAAATGACACAGTTCCTTAACACGGCAGCCGAAAGACTGTTGTGTTGTACCTTGCACACTTTTCAAGATTTTCAAGTGTGCCCTGATCGAGAAAAGGTTAAACCACTGTGCTAACACACATTCAGAAGAACCTACAGCGTAACTGCCTTCTGCAAGAAATAGTTGCTTAAACAAAATGTACAAATGTCTACTGCGCCGTTGTTGTGTTCTGACTGCTCAGCTGACTTATGATCTGATCATAAAGATCTGATGTTATGAGATGTCCACATTTGACCTAAAAATGTCATATGTATGTCTCTCTCTCTCTCTCTCTCTCTTTCTCTCTGGTCAAATAAGGAGATAAGTTAAGCAGCCAAATATTTTCCGCTTAGGGTTTTTAAACACTTGGAGAGTCCCCTCCTCTCTCTCTCTGCTCTGCTCTCTCACTTCTCTCTCTCACTCTGTTCTCTATAAACTCTCCACTTGCTCTCCCTCTCTCTCTCTCTCTGCCTCGCCTCGCCTCTCTCTCTCTCTCTCTCTCTCTCTCTCTCTCTCTCTCTCTCTGCCTCGCCTCTCTCTCTCTCTCTCTCTCCCTCTCTGTCTCTCTCTCTCTCTCTCTCTCTCTCTCTCTCTCTCTCCCCCCCCCCCCCCCTCCATGTTTACCTCTCCACTCGGACAGTTGTAGGGGAGGGAAGTGATGTAAAGATAGTAGAAGGGGCTGACGCAGAATGAAGAAGGCAAGAGAAGAGAGAGTGAGAGAGCATGTGAGTGGGTGAGGAAGAGAGAGAACGGAAGAATAAGTGTGTGTGTGTGTGTGTGTGTGTGTGTGTGTGTGTGTGTGAAACGGAGAGAGATGCTAGTCCTAGATAGGCAGTCAGATGACATACTGTATGTTCACATGTTCATCTTTGACTGAGGTCAGAATCTTCTAGGTATGTGGAGGATGCTTCTGGTTGCAATGTGGTGGTTAGGTAGTGTTGGTTTGTTATGCTGCCTACAGGTTTTTTTTATGCTTCACCCCAGTATTCACCACTGGTTCTTCTCCATTATCCTCTAGAGTATCAAACAGTGAGAAGAAATTGGAAGCAGTAAAGAGTGGAGTCCGAACTATTTCGGTGTCAGGTAAGCTACAACAAAGCCCTTCTCTCTCTCTCTCTCTCGCTCTCGCTCTCGCTCTCGCTCTCGCTCTCACACACGCACACGCACACCCACACTACACACACAGGTTCAAGACAAGTCATTATCCTTTCTTTCTCTCACTTACCTCAAGACCTTTTTTGGGGGGAGGTTATTCTGTTTTCTCCCCCCCCTTTATATGATTCAGTTTTTTCCCTCTTCCTGTCTTTTCTCCCCTTCTTGCTTTCCTTTCTTTCCTGTAGAGTTCCCTTGCTTTATCTTTCATGCCCGTTCTCTCTCCCTGTATCTGTCTTGAGTCTTTCTCTCTCTATCTCTCTCATCCCACCCACTCCAGTTTTCCCTTCGTACTCGTATGAACTCATTCTGTCTTCTCACATGCTGTCGTTCTCTCTCTTCTCTGATTGGCTGAAGACCTAGTGACCTCGTCACCTCCTAAGCCAACCAAGGCTCGGCGTTTCCTCCTCCCCTTTGTCTTCTGTTCTGATTCACCGCCCCATGGTATCCTCAGCTCTGATTGGCTAGATCTTTAGGGGAGCTTATCTGAGAAAAAACATTATTGGACAAAAGTTGGGCAGTTTTTATTAAGACATGGATCAAGGGGACCTTAACATGTCCTAGCAGTGGTGCCCAGGAATGTCTGAAACTAGTATGGAATTTCAAGATTGTGTGTCTGAATTATTGCTAACATTTAGATTTTGAATTTTATGAAAAGGATTTAATATATATAATTCATAAATATTTGGCAGATGAATGTCCCCAGAGCACATTTACAGTACCTGCCCTGTTACAATCTGACTCACTTTTGAGGATAAACTTCCCTATTCAATTTGCTGGCTCCTCACTGCCTAATTGCTTTCACTAATCCTGATATTTTTGCATACACGCACACACACACACACACACACACACACACACACACACACACACACACACACACATACACATACACATACACACACACACACACACACACGTGCACCCACACACATTAGCTGGTTTTGTGTGATGTTGTGGTGTGCTGTGTATAACCAAACCAATGCCACTGTATGGTTGGTGGAAAGAATGAAGAATTATTATTCCCTGAGAAGTATGTTCTGTCACACCTCAAGCCTATGTGTGTGAGGAGGGGCGCAATAGTATTAGCTTTCTAGGGTTTTACACACACCAGCTAAATGCAGCAAGCAATTCAAGTATCTTTACAATACAGTACAATACAAAATAAGTTAAAATAAAAACAGAAAAATAAGAGAATGAAGTGACTGTGCAGAATCAAAAACCTCATAAAAGGCAGCGGCAAGGATTCCTTGCTGATCCTTCAGTGAATGAATACTAAATGATTGTACAGCCCTTAGAAGGTTGGCAAAAAGGTTCTACATTAGGGTGCTGTCAGAAGACGTGGATGATATCCGAATACATTGGGGATTTGCACTTTATTGCCCAGATTGCTGTTGGACATTTTCTTAAACAAAATGTTGCAGTCGAGTGTCCGACTTTGGCTGGGTATAAATACCGTATAAAACATTTGTAAATTCAACTTGATATATCGACCGGCGTCTACTGCTCACTGAGCTATAGTTAGAAGTATTTACAGCTTGACTAAACATGCTACGTTTAACAAACTCGGGAGCCCAAAAGCTGGTATGTGTCTGTCTTGCCTTAGATTAGAATGTTGCCTCATTCCCTCACTGGTTAATTTGACTGTCATTTCTTTAGCACAGGATTGTGGGTAAACGGTTTACCGTAGCGCTGCTGCCTGGGCCATGTTTGAACTAACTGCTTGCTACGTGTGACTCTGCAGCTAAACTCCTTGTTACACTTACATCCACTGTTATGTCACAGCTTTACATGAGATAACTTTTACTTTTTCCCCCTCTCCCTTGTTTCTCCTCTTCGTTTCTTCTGCTGCTCTCTCTCTCTCGCTCTCTCTCTCTCTCTCTCTCTCTCTCTCTCTCTCTCTCTCTCTGGCTCTCTCTCTCTCTCTCTCTCTCTCTCCTACTCACCACTCTCTCGCTCCTCCTGTCCCGTTTCCTGCATGCTCGCTCTCCCGGACCCTGCAGAAGATCTTAGTGGGGATGGTAAAGTTTTGTCGTTTATTAATCTCTTCCATGGTCCCTTCTTTCTTGTTCTCCTTGTACTAATATTGGGTCCTTAGGGGTGTGGGTGTGGTTGAGTTAGATGGGTACTTGGTTGCGTGTGAGTGAGCGTGTTGTGTATGCATGCATGCATTTTAATTGCCATGATGCATTTGTGTGGTAATACTGAACATTGTGATTGGACTGACTCGTAACTGAAAAATAATGCTTTTTCAGTATGGAATGGATGCTCTAGTCTCTCATGTTTCAGTGATGTGAAACATGAAGCCACTATTAGCTGTAGTGCACAATGAGGAGTATGACCTGCTGACGTGCCTTACAGTACTGTAGCTTACCAGTGTCACCATATTACGTGCTACTGGAAGTTTGGGTTTGCATCTTTCTGTCTGTCTGTCTATCTGTCTCTGCATTCTTTGTGGAGTGAACTGCTACTGAATTTCAGCTTTGAAATAAGCTTCCCCTAAGCCACAAGAATAAAGAAGTAAAACATAATTTAGCAGTATTCCACTTTAAGGGCAGAACTCCAGCCCCTTGTGTCCACACACACACACACACACACACACACACACACACACACACACACACACACACACACACACACACACACACACACACACACACACACACACACACACACACACACACACACACACACACACACACACACACACACACACACACACACACACACACGCTAAGCACAGAGTGGAGGCGCAGCTACACAGAATGGAATAGGGAGAGGTTTGCTGGAGTTGAGAGCAATTGCATTCCTGGCTAAAATGGGCTAGCTGTAACACACACACGCACACGCACACACATGCACACAGACATACACAGGCAGACACAGAACCCAAAGCACACATTTTCTCTTCATTGGGAACAGACAGACACAGAGTTAGACTAGTCAAAGTTAGAAACAGAGTTTTGATTCTTCAGAACCACATCAGATGAATGTGGAGCAATATAAACAACAGAGCACACACTACACTACAACACTTTGTTTTTCATTGTTAAAAATGTTCAAACATTTACAAACAAAACATTGTGAAAATAGCTGATCTATAAGCTCACGTTAGGTTTCGAAGCTTTTTGAGCAGCTACTATTGAAATAGGACTTAAATGGTTAAGCACCAAAATAAATTTGAGCTGCCGATTAGTCAGCACTGACTGCACGAGAAGAAAGAAGATTTGACTTTGATTAATGAAGTTGATAATGAAGCATTGGAAACCCCTCACAATGGAAACAAGCCATCAAGGCTTTTTTTGTGTTATCCTTTTATCATTGCTTGCGTAATTGTACTTGCGGTACTGTTTGCAAACTGTTAATAAAGCATTCAATCATTCTAATATGGAAACACTGATATGATAATAGTCTTGGATCAGAACTTAATTTCTTTGTCCATGCCACTAGCTTACAGTGACTTATCCAACCTACATTGGCTACTGACCTACATAGTTACACTGCTTTATTCAGCCTCCTGCCTTACATTACCTTACATATATATATATATTACTATATACTATATGGCTGGAAGTGTTTATTCAGTCTATCGCACAGACCACTCACCTCTTACATCACCTTACAGTACATTTGTTACTGACCACGGAGTGCGAAACCTCACTCAGCCCATCTCAACACTTTATTCCGCCTGAAGCCTCTCACTAATGTGGGGACACAGTCTATCAGAGCTTGATAAATATTGAGTAGAATGGTAAGAATAACATCAACAGATGTGTCACTGTTGTTTCCAACAGCTGAGTCTGCGGACAGATTTTACTCTAAACACTACCATCTGGTTAGAAGAGACTGACTCTCTCTCTCTCTCTCTCTCTCTCTCTCTCTCTCTCTCTCTCTCTCTCAATCTCTTTTTCCCTCTATCTGTCGGAGCCTTCACACAGCTTTTATTCTAAACAAAACCATCTGGATATAATACAGACTCGCTATTTCTTTATATACCTCTCTCTATCTCTACGGTGCTCTCGCTTTGTCTTTCTTTTTTAACATCTTTTCACCCTGTCTGTCTGTCTCTCTCTCTGTCTGTCTCACCCTGCCTCCAATCAAGCCCAGCTGTTCTGACAAAGACAGACCGATATGCACACCACATGTTCAGCTGACACCCTGTGTAGAGAGAGAGAGAGAGAGAGAGAGAGAGAGAGAGAGAGAGAGCGATGGGTGTTTCTATGTGTCGCACTTGACAGACTGTGTGAGATAGTTGCATGCTTGATTCACAGTTAGCTGCATGTTGTGTTTTCTTTTTGGTGCGGGTATACTTTGCGCTCCGCAGGGACTTGTTTGTTTGTGTGTGTGTGTGTGTGTGTGTATCAGGGTTGCGGCGTGGCAGAGTATGTGCACGGTAAAGTGACCAATGCATGTCTGACTGATTTGTTTTGTATGTGTGCGTGTTATACTGCTATTTTTGTGCAGCTATAGACTTGTGGTGGTTGTGTATAACTTTTTCCCTTTTTGCTGTTACCGATTTTACTGACCGCTGTGTGTGTGTGTGTGTGTGTGTGTGTGTGTGTGTGTGTGTGTGTGTGTGTGTGTGTGTGTGTGTGTGTGTGTGTGTGTGTGTGTGTGTGTGTGTGTGTGTGTGTGTGTGTGTGTGTGTGTGTGTGTGTGTGTGTGTGTCTACTATTGCAGAGACTGATGACTATGCTGAGATAGTTGATGAAGAAGACACGTACACCATGCCCTCCAGTAAGTATCTTATATTCTGTTCTCTTAAACTACAACTATCAGGAGTATGTTTATCTTCTCCTGAAGAAACCAGCTTCCATTTAGCTTCTCTTCTAACTGCTGCTAGCTCTGTTCACCAAAGCTGCTCGCCAGCAGCACGTTATATGGTTTGGTTTGCATCACTGTACTTCTTTGCTCAATAATGAAACCGGAGAACTGCGCGATACTTTCCCACGAGACCCTGGGAAGGTTCTGTTTAGCATCAATCACACTTACTCCTCTATGCTGGAACTATTTCGATAAGATAAATCTTTATTGGTTTCCAGAGGCAAAATTCTGGTGTCATACTAGAAGCAGCAGTGAGAATGAAACACAGGTCCAGGGACTGTAAGTGCCAAGAAACAAACCAGCCAACCACTAAAAATAAAGATAAAATACTGAGCTGCTGGCCCTGGATATCTGCACTGGATCTTTGACTGAGTGGACAGTCTATCAATAATATAAATGTACAGTCAATATGAATTAATATACATCTAGCTGTATACATCTATCACCAGTGATGAATATAGGAATGAATATGTACAGTATATGGGTGGACATAAGCATGGTCTATCAACATTGAGAATATTAATGAATATATACGTAATATACTGTATGTACAAGCTACAGTATCAACAATGCTAATAATCCAGCTCCAGCTTTAACTTGTTTCAGTCTGCTTGCGAATAGGAACCAGCTCAGGCCAGCAACGTTAGTCTGGGTTAGACTGGGTTTGGCTGGGTTTCTGACCTAGAAACAGAGACCTGCTGGGCTATGAGCCAGAGAGACCACAGTGATGACAAACCACAGTTCATGGATAATATACAAGTCATAATGTGCTCAATCCGGTTTACATTTCCTGTCAAAAGCCTTGTCTCCATTATTAAAGGATTGTGGCCGGATGTCAACGGTGACTCTATTGCGTTCACTATTGTAAGGTGTTTGAAAGTGAAGGCTGCCACAAGTGATGGGAACTTCAGGCTTAATTTATACTCCATTGCACAATGGTGTAGTTTGCCGACAAGAACCATTTTCAAGCAATGCTATCGTACCGGCCATTGGGGCGGCCATAGCTGAGTGGTTAGTGAGCCGGCCTAGGGAGCCAGAGGCCCTGGTTGCCCCAGGTTCGATTCCAGGCCAGGTCAGCATATGTGTCGATGAAATTAAATTTGTCCCTGAGCAAGACTCTTAACCCCTAATTGCTCACAGGTTCTCATTGGAAACAAGACCGCAAGGACTTTCATGAACGACCTGTTAAAAGGAATTATCCTTATCCTTACCACAGAGCATAAAATATTAAGCTTCAGTCCACTGTTCCATTGTGTTTATCTACATATTACCAGCTACAATCTTTTGCTGTTACCTTGTACGTCTCCATTTCGTTTTCTGTGAATTCCCCTGATTGCATGTCTTCAGATATTTTCCTCCTGTATGTGTGGTGTGCAAACTCATATGCTCATATGCATATGCTTACCTATTTGTAGTAGACTGAGCTAAAAACACTTAGCAATTATGGTCCAATGCATATTTGTCACATTATGCTACTGAGATATTCCATGGCTGTTGATATCATGTCATATTTGTCATTTATTTATTCTGCCATTCATTATTCCATTTCTTTCCTCCATTCATTCTGCAATTCACGCATTCAATGCCATTCTATTAATTCACACAACATCAGATATAAAATGAAGACGCATACCTCATGCTTCCCACCTTTACACAATAAAATCCTTAGTGTTAATTGGACCATTTGTAATTTTCGTTAGAGAGTTTACAAGTATAACCATCTACACTTGTACACTCTCTGAACTAAATCTGTAATCCGTAAGATTTGTGTTCGACCCGGAATTCAAACTTGGGTCTTGCGCGCAAGCATCGAGACTTTTGTACAGTAGTTGTATTACAAATCAAAAAGCTGAGGGTCACACTCAGAAATAAAAGTCAAATGTTTTCTTTTATCGCTCCTTATGCCTCAATGACAGACGTTTCGGCCATCCAGCCTTCATCAGTCACTGTTGGGAGCGTCAAGCATAATTTACACTCGTAACTGGTGAAGGCTAGATGGCCGAAACATCTGTCATTGAGGCATACGGCGCATAAAAGAAAACATTGACTTTTATTTCTGAGTGTGAGCCTCCGCTTTCTGATTTGTGGACAGAGTGCGGTGGTGACAGAAAGTTTTTTATAGTTTATATTGTATTAACATACTCAACTGTACATATACCAAGGTTATGCTGCAAAATTACCACTGAGGTTTTTACTGTGTACCGGTGCCTGTATGTATGTCGTTGTTTGTGCGTCTACTACGTGTGTGAATGAGTTTTCTGAGCTATTCTCAATCTTAAAGCAGCTGTCTGGCTCTGTCTGTCTGTCTCTCTGTCTCTCTTTCTCCTCCCAATGCCAACACAGTGTGCTATGGAATAGTTCAAGGTAAAATGACCTCTCTCTGTCTCTCTCCCTCTCTCGTACCAGGATAACTTGACCTTTTACATTTTTGTTTGTTAATTTTCTCTGCCATGCATGTGACACATTTTTGGAGAAAATATATTGTATGTATATACTGTAGTGTACCTAAATGTGTTAATACTTAGCAGTGTTAAAGTCTTTTGGGCGGCAAAATAATTATATCCTGTTTGTGCCAACTGTCTGGTCAAGAATATTATTAATAGACTGAAATTGAAAAAGGTTGAGTTATCTCATTTACGATTTGTTGTCATGTCTGTTGGTGTTATATACTGTATCTGGATTGAAAGTCATTCAGCTTTGGTCTTGGACTTAAAATGGAACTCCGCCCAAAAACCCACAATGTTATTTTAATTATTGTGGACATTTCAATCAGTATTTTGTGAACATGAGAAACATCTCTCTAAGCCTCTTCAGCTGAATGACTTGACTTGTTGCTTTGTTTTGGGGCATGGTTTTCATTAGCCTTTTTCATGGTTATTGTTTATTTCATTTCCTTCATGTCTTTTACGAAATGTTTTGGTCAATTGTGGCTGTTGTCTTGTTCTCTGTCGTGTGAACTGTGAATTAATTAATTATTGTGTAATGTCCCCTGTGTGGAAGGGTTTTGTTTTTATCCAGAATGGTAATTTGGAAGTAAAGGGTAGTTCTGTAGGACAAATCTAATATTTTGAACGAAGTTTTTGAACGAAAAGATGAAAATGTAATATATCCAGAACACTGTACAACCCATCTCCCCATCCATCAGGCTCATTGAGGTCATTACATACATCTGACTAAAAATATGGCACATATAAGCACAATTTTGGCGAAAATAATCATTGTGATTAATAATCAGGATTACAATATTAAGCAAAATAATTAGTATGATCATTTTAGCCATAATGCATTTTAGCCATAATCGTGCAGCTCATATAGATAGATGTCATATATCTCTTGTCATAACCAGTATCAAAATATACATGAATACAGAATAGTTTGAGGATGCCATTAAGGCTATTAAATTGAAGTAGCCATATAGTAGATAGATACAGTTAGATGGATACAGTATGCCTCACTGTCCTGCCTAAAATGCAATGGGCTTAAGCTAAATATCAAGTTAAGAATCTAGGTTATTGTAAACAAAATATGTTTACATAACAGTTTAAGAGGGAAGAAAATCAGGTATGCTACTGTGCATGTAAACACTCATTTATTCAGTGTGCGTGTGTGTGTGCGCGCACATTCGGGTGTGTGAGCGAGAGTGAGAGATTTTGTGTTGTAATGTGCATGGCATATGTTTCTGATTTATGGAAATTGAACTCAAACGATCACAGAAGAACCTGAGCTCAAAACGTATTTGTGTGTAATTCTTTGGTTTTCCTCTCCTCTCAGCTCGGGACTATGAGATCCAGAGGGACAGGATAGAGTTGGGGCGTTGCATTGGAGAGGGCCAGTTCGGTGATGTTCACCAAGGAGTCTACAGCAGCCCGGTATATTAGACACTCCCAACACTTTTATGTCTCTACAACACGTTTGCCTAACCCTGCCTTCTAACCTGTCACTTGTGTATGCTGCATAGGACAAGGCTCCCTCGAACGTTGCCATCAAGACCTGTAAGAACTGCACATCAGACAGCGTCAGAGAGAAGTTCCTACAAGAAGCACGTAAGACCGCAACTGCACTTGCGTGCACTTTAATTGTATCTTAGTACGGGGGTCTTCAAAGTTCTTCAGTCCAAGGACCCTTTAGCTGAGAGAGAGATGAAGCAGGGACCCCCATTATATATTGTATAAAACCGTGTTGCCGATTGAACTATTCCATAGATAGCTTTATAGACTTGTTTGACATATTTCTTTGACTGATATTTCCAGTCAGCTTTCAGTCAACCCTCAATATTTAGTCAACTTGACCGTTGGCTCTTTACTTGGTCTGCTCTTTTTCCCTCTACACCGCCTCTCTGAAAATAACAGATCTACAAGCTCTACAACGCCTCGCAGCGCGAGGCGTTGTAGAGCTTGTAGATCTGCTATTTTCGGCAAATGTTTCCCATCACACAAAGATTTGCCGGACCCCCTGTAGTAACTCTGAGGACCCCCTAGGGGTCCCGGACCCCCTGTTGAAGACCCCTGTCTTAGTATGACATTCAAAGTAATGATCAGCGGCTTTGACAAGGGAAAGTGCTGCAGGAGATCCCACGCAGCATTGAGCGCAGCACTGTCATCCAGAGAAAGGTCAGCGGTTTCTCATTACTCATCATTTCTCTCTGCAGTGACTATGCGTCAGTTTGATCACCCCCACATCGTGAAGCTGATTGGGGTCATCACAGAGAACCCTGTGTGGATCATCATGGAGCTATGCACTCTGGGAGAGGTACCATGACACTGGGTGTGGAAGAGAGAGAGATGGAGAGAATGTTTTTTTTTTTTTTACTAAATTTTTATCCCGCGATTTTGTAACCCTATTTTTTACACCCAGTGCCAATTGTCTATGTAATCCTGGGCACTACCTTCCCTCTGCCAACCTAGGGAGGCCAGGGCCGAGCTCATGCCTCCTTCAATGCATGAGAGCCAACTGACCACCTTGTCACCTGACATCGGAGAGTTTCCCTGGTTGGACGTAGCGCGTGGAAGGAACACGTTATTCCAACCAGTTCCCTTCCCCTCCATCAGGCGCCCCGGCTGGCCAGGGGAAGGCAGTATAGTGACCAGGATTACTGCATGTTTTTGTGAGGGTACCTACCCTAGGAGACACGGGGAGAACATGCAAACTCCACACAGAAAGGCCCTTTGGAGAGAATGTTTGATTCAGCCTGACTTTCCATTCAGGAAAAAACACCTCACAATCTGACAGACAAAAAAACAACTCAAAATCACCAACTCTAACTCAAACACTCTTGTACACAAACTCAGCAACATCAATTAGTCGACATTACAAATAAATAAATACAGCAAGAGGGGATGACTATGACTTTTTTCTATTTTGACTTATCTCCCTTTACCTCTCTTTATCTCTCTCTCTCTCTCTCTCTCTCTCTCTCTCTCTCTCTCTCTCTCTCTCTCTCTCTCTCTCTTTTCTCTCTTTTCCTATCTGTCTGTGTCTCTCTCTCTCTCTCTCTCTCTCTCTCTCTTCCTATCTGTCTGTGTCTCTGTAGTTGCGTTCATTCCTGCAGGTGAGGAAATACAATCTAGACCTGGCTACTCTCATTCTGTTTGCCTACCAACTTAGCACAGCACTGGCCTACCTGGAGAGCAAGCGCTTTGTACACAGGTACACACTCACACTCACACACAGACATAGCTTTGCTGGTCATAGCCGAGTGTTTTCAATATTTAATTGTGCAAACCCATTTCCTCTGTGGGCAACAATAAAGTATGAATCTATGTGAATCTTGCACTGGCATGAGACCTAATCTTGGCTGTTGTGGCTTTCCAGGGACATAGCAGCACGCAACGTGTTGGTCTCAGCAGTGGACTGTGTGATGCTGGGAGACTTTGGTCTGTCGAGATACATGGAGGATAGCTCATACTACAAAGGTACACACACACACACACACACACACACACACACACACACACACACACACACACACACACACACACACACACACACACACACACACACACACACACACACACACACACACACACACACACACACACACAGCTTTCTGTACTGATACATTTTTATTATTATTTATGATATATATTTTTTGTTGCTTATTCTCTGTTGCCACCTTCTGGTTATGTACTGGTAGTGCAGTCTTTTTTTCTGCCATGGATGTTCAGGTGCTGGGGACTTTTAAGGCTTTTGGGGACCCAAGTGAACTACTGTGTGACAACAAATAAAATTATCGTTGCTGTCTCACCGTTTTTTTGTTAATTTACACCCTACTTGATCATACAACAGCGCTGCTATTTTTGAATTTGAATCATGAAAAATAACAGATTTGTACAGATTTGGTTTCAAGTCTTTTTAATGGCAGGCTCCAAAATGACATAGTCCTTTATAATCAGTCTCACTCAATGCTATAAGTGATTATACTTGTGACTCCACAATTTGTTAACACTGTAAATGTGTGTGCGTGTCAGCTTCTAAAGGCAAACTGCCTATCAAATGGATGGCTCCTGAGTCTATCAACTTTAGACGATTCACCTCAGCCAGTGATGTCTGGATGTTCGGTGAGTCAAAGCCTTTATTTTGTGTCTATAATACAAAAAATATATATTTCTTCCTCCTTCCATGACTTCCTAAATATTTGGGTGTTTTACTCTAATATGCACAAGGCTATCCAAAGAGTCTTCAAATGATTGTATTAGTTTGCTTGCAGCCGCCACCCCACCTCCCACATATATCATTGTAGTGCTGTTTATTTAGTTAAATAAAATGTCTAACATTGGCCACCCCACATAGGACATATTTACCAATTGATTTTTACAATATTTTCAATAGCTTGTTTGTTGATGATCTTTATATTGTTGCACTGTTGTTACATATTCATTATAAGGCATTACACAGCTCTGGGTAATCTCTTTGCCTTTCTAGACTGAACAGTACTGTTTTTCTAAGCCCCTTCATTTGGTATACAAGAGACCCCCTAACCTACATAACATGCTGGTGAGATCAGTACCTCCCCCTTCATCACTCGCATTAAGCTTACATCTGTCCCCTCTGGCAATGACCCATGTGGTCATAGCCAGCAATGCCATGGTGTCTTCTCATGTTCTACTGCTAATGTCATATACATTCCTAAATGCCCATGTGGACTAGCATACATTGGTAAGACCATAAGACCTTTAAAACCTTGAATCACTTTAAAAACTTGAATCATTTCCCTTCAATGAGACCTCTTAGTTGATGCCATGTCCACTCACTTAGTCTATTATTGTTGCAAATGATCTTGATGTCAATGTTTAAACAAAAAAGCATTGTGCGATTCTGGGGATGCGTGGGGGGAGGGTTTGGGTGGGGGATATGTCCTTTTTATGTTATTTGGTGCTTTCTGTTTATTGTGTGTGTGTGTGTGTGTGTATATATAAATATATATATAACATATTGTTTTTCCTTTGTCTCTTATTTGTCTTGTATTAAAATGATTGATGCTCTTAATACACACCCCCTCCCCCTAAAAGAAAAGAATCATCAGAAATAATGCACATCTGAAGCTTGTTCTGAAGTGAGCATAATTCAGGCTTTGCTCTGATCTGTGTGTGTGTGTGTGTGTGTGTGTGTGTGTGTGTGTGTGTGTGTGTGTGTGTGTGTGTGTGTGTGTGTGTGTGTGTGTGTGTGTGTGTGTGTGTGTGTGTGTGTGTGTGTGTGTGTGTGTGTGTGTGTGTGTGTGTGTGTGTGTGTGTGTGTGTGTGCGTGCGTGCGCGCTGCATACACATATAAACTATGTCTGTCTCCTCTCCCTCTCTGTCCGTCCAGGTGTGTGTATGTGGGAGATCTTGATGTATGGCATCAAGCCCTTCCAGGGGGTGAAGAACAACGACGTGATTGGCAGGATAGAGAACGGCGAGCGATTGGCCATGCCCCCACAGTGCCCGCCCACCCTGTACAGTCTGATGACCAAGTGTTGGTCGTACGATCCCAGCAAGAGGCCGCGGTTCACTGAACTCAAAACACAACTCAGGTATCCACTCACAATTCAACACCACATGTATAATACTATATCATGTTTTCTGAATATTTTTCACATTTTGTGAAGGATCTCAAACCCGCCGTCCCATCATATTTCGGAGAGATTCAACCTGACGTGTGTGTGCGTGCGTGTGTGCGTGCGTGTGCGCGTGTGCGTGCAGTACTATCCTGGAGGAGGAGAAGATGCAGCAGGAGGAGCGACTCCGTATGGAGATGAGGAGGCAGGTCACAGTGTCCTGGGACTCTGGAGGCTCTGATGAAGCACCGCCTAAAGTAAGACTGATTGATGTCTGTGTCCCTTTTCTGTCTGGTGGTCACTTAAAACCACTGTTTCCCAAACAGTGGTTTCGGGATTTATTTATTTATTTTTATGAGTAAATATCCCCTTATTTTTAGTTTCCTACATTTCTGTTTTTAATTATTATTAAAAACAGAAATAATAATAATTAATTCTGCTCATGAATTAAAAACTAATTCAAAGATTAGTATAAAAATTATATAATAATATTATATTAATATAAATAAGAATAAAAGTAATTCCATAAATTATAAGTAGTGTAAATAGCCGATCTACAAGCTCACAGCGTGTCGCAATGTCGCATCGTGACACGTTGTGAGCTTGTAGATCTACTATTTTCACTAGCTTGGGTCCTGGGTAGACATCAAATTTCTCTTTTGGGTCTCGAGCTAAAACGTTTGGGAACCAGTGACTTACACTATAGAGGTTTATAATGATGCAGAAACCAACTTCTCTCTATCTCTATCTCTCTCTGTATCTAGCCTAGCAGACCAGGCTACCCCAGCCCTCGCTCAAGTGAAGGCTTCTTCCCTAGTCCCCAGCACAACCACTACCCGGTAACATACACACACACACACACACACACACACACACACACACACACACACACACACACACACACACACAGCTCAGACAGTGTGATGTTTCTACGGCTTAATTTATACTTAGCTGCACGTGGGTGCCGAGACACCACAATAGCTGATCTAAAAGATCACACGCGTCAGGCTGTGACACGTTGTGTGCAGTTATTTTCAGAACTAAGCATAAATCAATCAAGCATAGTAATTATGTTTATATTGCATGTTTTTATTCTATCTAGATTCGAGCCGATTTAAACCCTTATCAATCCACACTTTACAACGCCTCAGATTGAGTTCATGTGCCTTAATGGACTAGTTGTTACTAGATTGGGTCAAAAGACGGGTAGAAATATGCTTATTGTCCGTCGTACATCATACGATGGTGTTGCTCACTGAAAATAGGCAATCTACAAGCTCACAATGCATACAATCGGCTATTTTTTGCACATGCCACCGTCGAAGTATAAATCAGACTATACAGGCTATTGAAGCAGGGAGAGTGTGTGTGTGTGTGTGTGTGAGAGAGAGAGGCGTGTGTTTGGTTCAAAACGAGATGAAGAGAGAAACTGAGAGGGAGAGAACGAGAGTTCCTCTAGTTATTCTTTCAGCTCATAAACTAAGCAGACATCAGGCATTTCCTGCAGAGCTATAACTCTCCTCTCTTTCTCTCTCTCTCTCTCTCTCTCTCTCTCTCTCTCTCTCTCTCTCTCTCTCTCTCTTTCTCTCTCTGACACACACACACACACACACACACACACACACACACACACACACACACACCACATACTCTCAATCTTAAGGCTGTATGCGCTCTCTCTCTCCTCTCTCTGTGGCCTTATAAGGAGTGTAGACTTTCAACGCTTATTTACCCTCATCATATCACAAGTTGTAATAACAACCACCACTAGTTCAGGGGTTCTCCAAGTAAGGTCTGGGGGCCCCAGGTGGCCTGGAGTTGGACTAAGATGAATACTGCAACTGCTCTAAACCAGTGTTTCTCAAAACGTTTTCATTGGAGTGTATTGTACACTCTTAAGTTGCATTCCCACCGCAAGATGAAATATCTTTCTAGTCACTTGATTCACTTCACTTTGGTCGCGCTGGTCAGCGAGCGTTGGTAAACGTTAAGCGAACTCCGCCTCCGCTGGGATTGTCCATCTGGAGCGAAGACACGTTCACATCGCCTCATTCGTGCTGCTCGATGCAACGTCAAGCCAAGTGGCGTCTTTGCTTTGACTTCATATGTAATTGCGCCGCTCAAACAAATATTGTATCTTGCGAAACCTGAGGGTCCCTGGACCACACTCACTCTGAGAGCCACTGCTCTAAACATATTATTAGTAGGAGGAGGAGGAGTGTTATTTCTCATTCTTTTACCTTTTTTTTTTACTTCAAGAACTAATTAATCAGTTATTAATCTCCTGTCTCTCTTTCTGGCTCCTTTGGCTCTGTGCCTGTCTCTCTCTCTCTCTCTGTCTTCTGTCTCTTATCTGCCTAACTCTCTCCACCTCCTCTCTCTGTCTGTCTTCTTTCTGTCTGTCTGCCTGCCTGCCTTTCTCTCCCTGTCTCCTATCTCTATCTGTCTGTCTCTTTCTCTGGTTTCTCTCTCTCTGTCTCTGTCTCTCTCTCTCTCTCTCTCTCTGCCCGTCTCTCTCTGTGGCTCCTGTCTCTCTCTAGGCGTCAGCCCATGGTGGGGTGGGGGGTGTCGGGGGTGTCTACCCCCCTCATGAGACCTGGAACCAGCACAGACCAGAACACACCGCACTTTGGAGCCCTACCATGGAGGTACACACACACACACACACACACACACACACACACAGACACACACACTTGAATTGACTAGGTTACACGTGAAAGTGAGTAAATGTTTAGGCCAACCAAGTGTGTGAAATGTCCATATGGATCCTATGTGTCCTGAAGGATGGCGGGTGTGTTGGAACAAGTATGATGGAGGAAAGACTGATGATGCAACAGCAACAAATGGAAGATGACCAACGATGGCTGGAACAAGAGGAGAGCCTCATGGTAACACACACACACACACACACACACACACACACACACACACACACACACACACACACACATAGAGTATGCTGCGTCCCAATTAAATGCGATCTACTAATTCTAACATTGTTTTGGGTATGTAGTATATCTACATAAAAAAACGACATAAAACACAGTATACTTACAAATGCATGTATACAAAAATCACTGGATTTTTAAGTGTGGTATTCGTGGAGTGGAGGGGTTTAATTTAGGGGGGGGGGGGACTCAAACTAAAAAGTTGAAATATGGAGATGGGAGGTTTCTGCCCGACAGCAATGATACAGCATTGAATTGGGACAATGACATAGAGGAAAACAGAAAGGCAAACACACACAAACCTAATGCTGCGTTCACACTGGCAGATACAAAAGACACAAAGCTACACAGCGTATGTGTAGCTTTGTATCTTCATGGCTGAAGTTGAAACCAGCTCAACTATTTTGTAGCTGTTGTAGCAGCTACAAACGTCGGATGTATATCTTTGTATCTTCGTGTCGCTGGTTTCCATTGACAATGAATGGTGGCCTGTATCTTTTGTAGCTACTCAAAAGGGCATTGACACACGCACACACACACACACACACACACACACACACACACACACACACACACACACACACACACACACACACACACACACACACACACACACACACACCTGCTCAGTTTACATCAAACCAGGCACCATGGAGAAAAAACACGCCTCTTCCTGCAAAACAACTCTGTTTTTCTTCTCTTCTCCTGGTCATGCCGTCCTCCTTTCCTTGATGAGTGTTTTCATTTTTGAGCCAGGTGGAAGACTGATGGCGAGAGAGAGGGGGGGAGAGAGAGGTAGACAGTGTACTGGGATGGAAAGAAAGAGCTGAAAGATACACGTATCTGGCATCTAATGTGCCCCCCCCCCCCCTCTCTTTCCCTCTACCCCTCAAACCTACTAATATCGTTGCTGTCGGCTGGAAACCTTGTATGTCCAAAACCGTTACTTATCAGGAAAAATATTATTGTGTTCCATTGGATCCAATGTAGTTGTTATTTAGTAACCATTCTCTTGTTCTTACTTTTCATTGGTTCAATATTTATAAAACCCACAGACGACTTTAATTGTTTTTTAAAAGCAGCCTAAATAGCAGCGCAACATGTTATGAGCTTGTAGATCGACTATTTTAGCTGTTTTTGTGAGGCACTGTTGTACGACGGGGCATTCATTTATGAAAAAAGATAAAAAGTTGACATATGGAGATACAAGGTTTCTGCCTGACTGCAACGATATGCTTGGTTGGGTTGCCAAAGTGTTTACAGATGAAGCACACATTTTCATGCTCTCATGCGACAGTATAAATCTCTCATGGCCGACCTGGCAGGTCAAACCATACAGATGTCGCGTTTCATAAGCCTGATTTATACTTTGTTAAGCACTGGTGTCTCGCACCGAAAATAGCAGATCTGCAAGCTTTATGCGCGACACCGGCATGCAACTAACTATAAAGCTGGCGTTATCTGGCAACCCACAGTATTTTTCCCCTATTGATGTATTGTACGCAGTGTCTGCAGCCATTTTCAATCCTCTCCCACTAAGGACACATTTGTGTTTTTAATTCATTCTAGACTGAAGAAAATCAGCTCATATCCACACTAGTCAACCACCTGATATCTGGTCCATACAGCTGCTGTTGCAGCTGCAGTGAAAAGAAAGTTGTTGATTTTTCTTAGTTTTTTTTTTTGACTGGGAATGTGCTAGCTGACACTTGTTTCGATGTTAACCCATTCAATCCGGGAACTTATCTACAAATGTCTTCTAAATCCTAACAGGTCGTATGTTATGTTTCTATATCAGCGGTTCCCAAACCTTTTCATGCCAAGGACCCCCAAAATGATATGTATTTGGTCGCCGACCTCCATATCAAAATATTTAGTTAAAGGGACCCCCAGAAGCAAAGATTTGAGTTACAAATGTTCGCTTAAAAATATACATATTCAAAGATTTGCACAAATTGTCACGATTAAAAAAAAAATAGCAGATCTACAAGCTCATAGCGCGACACTCGGTGCTGTGCTATGAGCTTGTATATCTGCTATTTTTTAATAACCAAAGAAATCTAAAATGACATGGATGGGTTAACCACAGCTTCCTTCGATTACCCTGAGGAAGATTAACATCAAAACGTCAGTCTTTTTGTCCTGTACGTACCTTCATAATAAAGAGGCTTATTGTCCGAGCTGCTCCAGTCTCCCCACCTTTCATATTTCTGTTTGATCTGCTAGTCAAATACACAACCCACTGTTTGTTTTGAAAAGTGAGAAGGAAGACAGAGCAGGCCCAGAGAAAGAGAGATGGAGTTTGGAGAGGAAGAGCGAGAGTGAGAGAAGGAGGGGATAAAGGAAGTGGGATTGGCAAGAGCAACAGAGAGAGAGAGAGGGGAATAAGAGAGTAGGGAGGCAGTCATCAGAGAGAGAGAGAGAGAGATGAAGGGAGAAACGGAGAGAGCGAGAGAGGGAGGAGGAACCCAGAGAGGGAGGGAGGAGGCAGACGGAGAGAGAAACAAGACAGTGTGACGGGAGAGTTTAAGCGGTAGACTGCGGGATCTTTTTCTCTCAAGGACCGTCTTTGAGCCTCAGTGGAGATTTTTCCTCCTGGAATTTGTTTTCTCAGTCTATATCCCTCTTTCTTTCTTTCTTTCTTTCTCTCTTTCTTTCTTACTTTTCCTCTTCCACTGTTCCTTCTCTGTCAAATTTGAACTCTCTCCATTGAAACTCTCTAGAGCTTAATTTCTCTCTCTCTCTCTCTCTCTCTTCTCTCTCTCTCTCTCTCTCTCTCTCACTCACTCACTCACTCACTCACTCACTCACTCACTCACTCACTCACTCACTCACTCACTCACTCACTCACTCTCCCTCCCCCCCCCCCCACCTTCAGTTCTCTATCCCACGTTTTCTGTCATTTTCCACATTGCCTTCTCTCCCGCTCCCTGTTGCCTTGGTCTTTCATTACTTTTGCGTCCTTCCTGATTTAACACTCGGGAGTCCATTTCTTGATTTGGTCGAACATTCCCTTCCCCTCCCTTTCTCTCCCCTCTCTTTCTGCCATTCATTCGATGGCCTCTCTCTCCTCTCTTCATCACCCAATCTTCTTCTGGCTTTGTTCTCCCAGGATGCATCTCTTCAAGGCCTGCTTCACCAGAACGGTACAGAGAGAGGGGGAGAAAGTTAGACAGAGATTGAGAGGATCTTTTAATGTTGTCATTGTGTGTTATCTAGCTAACCAGCAGCATTGATAATTGTTTTGGTTAGTGATTGTTTGTGAATGCTGGGACTTACTTGTTATCGGTTTCTGTGTGTGTGTGTGTGTGTGTGTGTGTGTGTGTGTGTGTGTGTGTGTGTGTGTGTGTGTGTGTGTGTGTGTGTGTGTGTGTGTGTGTGTGTGTGTGTGTGTGTGTGTGTGTGTGTGTGTGTGTATAGCAATGTGCTTGAGAGTCTACTCCTGTGCTTTCTGACCGAAGCATCTGTAACAGGAAATATAATATTAGTTACAGAATACAGCCTTAACCCATTTAGACCTGAGGCCGATTCTAAAAACGCCTTCTAAGACCTGACCTCTAAGACCTCTAAAAATTACAAAACAAATATGTTGCTATACACTGTACATAGCAACAGGGGTTCCCGTCTTGAAAGGTATAGTTACAAATAGGGGTTCCCGCCCAAAATGGGTTTTAAGCAGAAAGAGGGAATGGTAAATTGAATGGGGTAGTGGGTTGTAAACCCACCAAAAGTATTACCATGAAAAGCTACGGTTTCCCGTAGCCGGTGGCAGAGTGTCGATTGTCCGCAGAAGTTTTTTAAATGTTTTTTGGCTGATTGATTTTGTAAGCATAGTCCGGTGTGGGCAGTGAACGCAAAAAGATGTTTTTGGTAACTTGATTGGACATGTTTTTCTTTCTATACTCCAGATGGTCAACGGGGGACTCCAGTTTTTCCTTTCTCGTTTGTTTTATTTTTCATGTGTATAGTTGTTGTGAGCATAGTCAGGGGAAAAGCCCATAGGAACAACAACAAAGTGTGGACAACAATAATTGTCAACAAATTAGAGTGTACGAATAGAAGTCACCACATTTCTTGTGCAAAAGCATCCACTTAAACCAAAAAGCAAAGAGTTTAAAATGGTTCCAGGCCTGAGCAAGAATTATACATGTGAAATTGCCCCTGTGACCACCAGTCATTTTAGCCATAACACTGGCTAAAGTTGGCTGATGTCTAGTACTGAATGGAACAGCTTGCAAGTCATTTTTGAGAGAACGGGAGTACAGAAATTGTTAGCTTCGGTTTTTATTTTGGGGTTTTCCCTTTAAACGACTTTCTCTCTGTTCTCCTACTCTGTCTGTCTCTCTCTTATCCCCCTCTGTCTGTCTGTCTGTCTGTCTGTCTGTCTGTCTATCTCTCTCTCTCTGTGTAGAAGGCAGAGGCAAGAAACAGCAGGGGAAGCATCGACAGAGAGGATGGAACACTTCAATCACCGGTGAGTAATGCATTATATCTATGGGTGTATGTGACTTTGTTTATGTGTTTGAGCGTGACTGTACTACTGTATTATATTCTACTATACGGTGCTAAGCTATACCATAGTTCCGTACAATTCCGTGCCATGTTATATTATACTTTTGTTCCTCTATTTACATTGACCACATGAAGAATGAGCTATAACATTCTTCAGAGCGTGTCAAGCCTGGCCTACAGTTGACAAGGAGCTGTTAAAGTGTCAGGAGTTTGTGTGTGTAGTTCCTTGTTCCTATCAGCACCTTGGCTTGTAATGTGGGCTCTCAAGAGAAACACAAAGACACACACACACACGCACACACACACACACACACACACTTGCGTTTATCTCTTCAATCATGTCCTGTAAGAGTTGTTACCACATGCATACAGGCACATAACACAAATACACTCCGCACGCACGCACGCACACGCACACGCACACACACACACACACACTGGTGGAGACAGGAATGTTTGGGTAAAAACAGAGCAGAAAATGGAGACAGAAACGCTGACAATGCTGAGAGAGAGAGAGCGAGAGAGAGAGACGAGACGGAACGGAAGAGAAGAGAAACACAAAGAATGGACTAGAGAGCAGGGGATAGAAAATGAAAAGGAGAGAGTAGGAAAGTAAGAGATGGAGAGAAAGACAGACAGATAGAGTGTGTATTCCTGTCAGCATGCCAGGGAGGGTGCTGCCCACACACCAACCACATCACCACAGAGGGCTCATGGGAACGTAGCAATGTGAAGCACAGAATAACACTTACTGTGAAGGACGTTCACACACTGGGCTGAGACAGTATTATGCATTCAAACTCATCATTTCAAGATGTTAAATATTATGTCATGTGAGATCTATGCTATCAAAAGAAACATCAAAATAGACATCCCAATTAAAACCTGGCTTAAAATACTGGACTCTGTGATAGAACCAATTTCCCTCTATGGTTGTGAGATCTGGGGACCATTAGCAAACCATGACCTTGAAAAATGGGATAAACACCAAACCGAGACCCTACACACAGAATTCTGCAAATCCATTCTCCGTACCCAGCGAAAAACACCAAATAATGCATGCAGGGCAGAATTAGGACGATACCCACTAATTATCAAAATAAAAAAGAGAGCACTTAAGTTCTACAACCACCTAAAAGAAAGCGACCTAGATGCACTCCATAACAAGGCACTCACACACAGCGAAACCCTAGAGAGATGCCCCCTCAGCCAGCTGGCCCTGGAACTCCGGGCACAAACACAAACAGAGCCACGAGATAGAAAACCCATTGGACTAAACCAAATTATAAAACAGCAAAAGGAAAACTACCTGACACACTGGAAAGAAGCAACACAAAAGCAGAGTAAACTAGAATGCTATCTGGCCCTAAACAGAGAATACGCAGTGGCAGAATACCTGAGCACCGTGACTGACCCAAAACAAAGAAAAATCTTAACTAGGTACAGACTCAGTGAGCACAGTCTTGCGATCGAGAAAGGTCGTCACAGGCAGACCTGTATCCCGAGAGAAGACAGACTATGCACCCACTGCACACAAAATGAAGTGGAAACCGAGCTACACTTCCTAACCGTCTGTCCATTGTACCAAGACATCAGAGACACATACTTCCCACAGATTACAACCACACACGGAGATTTTGAAAACATGACCAATGACAAAAAACTCCCATATCTGCTGGGCGAAGTACAACAATGTGCAAACACAGCAGCAAGATTCGTGAGTTGCTGTGATAGGAAAAGGATATCAAACGGAACACAACCACCCTAAAGACTAATCATTGGGTATATTCCGGCACTATACCTGCACCCAGTGATCTTGGTACATAGAAATTGATCTATTGAAGATTCTGACTTTCAAATGTACATATTTTTTGTTTTGATTGTATTGCTGTATTGTTGTATTATGCTTTCTGCTTTGGCAATGTAAACGTATGTTTTCTCATGCCAATAAAGCCCTTTGAATTGAATTGAATTGTGAGATTACTGTGCTGTAAGAGATATATATTTAAGGGCAGCCATAGTGAAAGGGTAGAGAGGCCGCCTGGGAAACAAAAGATCCCAGGTCCCCCTGTCGCGGTGATCCCCCGGCAATTTGTCGAGGTGTCCCTGAGCACTGCCCCCCCCCTTGGACCACCAGGGCAGTAATCAGCTGGGTGAAGCTGAAAACTGAATTTGCACTGTGGGGTCAAATCGGTTTAATTATATTTCCTTTGGTTAAAACAAAGTGTTTTTGTTGTTGAAAAGTTAAAGCTCCATATTCTGTGTGTGTGTGTGTGTGTGTGTGTGTGTGTGTGTGTGTGTGTGTGTGTGTGTGTGTGTGTGTGTGTGTGTGTGTGTGTGTGTGTGTGTGTGTGTGTGTGTGTGTGTGTGTGTGTGTGTGTGTGTGTGTGTGTGTGTGTGTGTGTGTGTGTGTGTGTGTGTGTGTGTGTGTGTGTGTGTGTGTGTCTCAACAGGGTGGAAGCCAACACATTTACCAACCTGTGGGGAAACTAGGTGAGACCACTACACAACATGTGGCATGCCTCATACTTAGTATGCTGTACATACGCTTGTCTGTGTTTGTCATTCAAATGTTTCCATGGCCTGAATGTAGCCTTAGTAGTAGGTGAAACACTTTGCTCTCTTTACCCAAAGGTTTGATATACTGTACTGTACTATATAGACTGTACAAAATGGTTGATATTGCTAATTTGTATGGCTATTTTGTTTATATCATTCCGTTTATTTCTACAATTTTACCTTTTTATGTTTTATCGCAGAAGCTTATGTACGCAGAAGCTTTTAGTAAGAATTGTACTTTTTCTATATAGTTAGGCTGTGTTCTAAGTACCTTCAGCTATTTTCTACTGTATGTATGGAAGTTGCAATACAAATAAAGATGATGATTGTTCTAATTCATTCTAGAACATGTGGCCCCACCTAAGAAGCCCCCCCGCCCAGGGGCCCCCGCACACCTGACCAATATTAGCCCTGTGGACAGCTACAACGAGGGGGTCAAGGTAAACACACATAACTCACACACACACACACACACACACACACACACACACACACACACACGCTCACACTTACAGTATGCAAATCATTTCAACACACTCCCTAAAGGTAGCTCTCCATCGCACCGACGTTAGTGGCGGTAAGTGTTAGAAAGCGTCTGGCGCCAAAAATCTGCTGTTGAATGGGCGGTGGATACGCTGTCACGTCGGGTCGCAAGTTGTAGGGAAGCATCGACCGTCGGATAGCAGCGGGCTTGTTGTTGAAAAAGACATCAAGCCATAGGCTATTTTTAGCACCATAGCAGCCGTGTCTGCTCTCAGGTGCATTCAGCAACTTTTTTTCACACCTTCCAACGGACTGCCAGTCTGTAGTAATCTGTTGTAGCCTGTTTGGTGGAGAGCTACCTTTAGTGATACAGAAACACGCAACTTCTATCTATTACAAACACAGACATACATACTGGATACTGTGTGCACATACCAACACATTGATGGTGGACCCTTTAAATTCAATCAATTAAAAATATCAATCAATCAATTAATAGAAAGTGCTGTTGTTTTGCAGCATTAACGTTTTTGTTAAGAAACCACAGATGTAAAGTTCCACCGTGTGCCATTTGTCTCTCCCACTATAAAAGTCTGTCATTTGAATGAGTTGAGACATGCTGCAGGTACAGCGTGTGGGCTTTCACGTGACTGTCGAGTACTTTTTGCTTTGTGCTACTGGGTTTCATACGATGCCATGTAATGCCTCGCATGTGGTTTTGCTTTGGCCTAACGTGCTCTCCCCTCTTCTCTCTCCTCTGTCATCACCACAATCCATCCTCCATTCCTCCATTCCATCCACCCCTAATCTCCTCCTCATTGTACCCACCCCTTACTCCATCCTTCCATCCATCCATTCGTCCGTCCACACTTTATTGCCCCACACCCAACCTCACTCCCTCCTTCTCTCTGCACCCCCTCCCCCCCCAATCCATCCATCCACCCCTTCTTCCTGTGACTTCGTCACACCTCATCATCCTCACCCCCCACTCCACTGTACCCTCTCCTCCACCCCCCCATCCCACCCCCCTAATAGCCGTGGAGGGTAAGCCTATCTGTGTGTGTATGTGTTATCGTTGTAGAAGTTAGTACTTAGTAGGTAGTCACTAGTTACGTCCACTAAAGTTGTAAAGGGATACTTTGACGTAGCACTGGATTATTGTCTCTTAGTTTTCCTCATCACAACATGGCAGAAAAAAGCTTTGGTATCACTTTTTTAATGTGGTCTGTGTAATGAAATAATTACAGTACCATTGCTGTCAGTTAATCATGCCAGTAATTTTCGGGTGCTTGTGACTTAGGACAAATAACCAACTTAAATAGTCATTACGTCAAGGTATCCATTTAACATACTGTAGGCATAATACAGTAGCAAACTGTAAGTCTGTCTGTCACCATAGTAGTGGGTGAGGATTATCATCCGCCCATAAACAGGATTCATATTATTTCCTTCCTCTGATCCTATTAGCTAGAGCAGCTACAAAAATGTACAAAATTAACTCTTAATGACAAAGGCAACAGTTTGTCTTGACAAAGACAGTCTTTGCTTTGAGCTTTCCTGGTGGGTCAGTGAGTCAAATTAAATTCCTGAAAAAACTGAAATTCCCTAAAATGATTTTAAAAGTTAGTCTTGACAGTGTTGTTTCTATAGTCTTTGGATTCTTTACTTAAACTTGACCACGAGATCTAACTGTCCAAGATCATTGAAGGAACAACTATGAATTCACTTGGATTAGTCTAGAAGTCATCAATGCTGTGTACATTTAGGACTAATCTAACATAGTTTAAGACTGGGATAATTTTAAGTCTTTACATTTTTATTGGAGTTTTAGTATGTCTATGGTTACATCATGGACTGACTAACATACTAACAATCCAATTGTACTAGTTGTTCATTCTAGAAACGTACAGAGAAGCACTTGCCCATTTTTACACAGCCTGTTCAAGGTAGGAATGTTGCGCCATCCTTCCAATTCGTATTGACATGGAATAGGGGGGCATTGTTGTGCCAGCAGTGATGAAAGAAGTACTCAAATGTTTAAGTAAAAGTATCCATACCCTATTGTAGAAATAGTCTATTACAAATACAAGTTCAGTATTCAAAATGTACTTGAGTAAAAGTACAAAAGTATTGGCATCAAAATGTACTTAAAGTACCAAAAGTAAAAGTACTCATTATGCAGAAGGTCCCATTTCACAAGTTTTCAAATGTATAAATATCCTTTGAAAATAGCAGATCTACAAGCTCACAACGCGTCACTTTGAGACACGTTGTGACTGTGTTCTGCCACGTCGTCCGCCCATTTTGTGCCCGTATTTTGTGAAATAAATGCATAGGCAATATAGTTATAAATGCATATAATCTACCAACAAAAGTAGTTGTCATTTTAAACAGCTTAGCTGCTGACGCTGTAGTGCTACATGTTACACCTCTGTTTCTACAACGCCGGCATGCCATGGAAAGGTCACTCAGGGGCCGGCTTTACAAGGTTGTGTGTGTTTTTTTAAATAAAATTCAACATGAATTCAACATTCATTCATGACTTAACAATGAGGATGTTTGTGTGGGTTTCCTCTCCTGGTGCCTCATTTAGTGATGTTACAACTGCCACCTGGTGGAGAGTCTGTGTAACTACAGTCACATATTCGACTATGAAGAAATGTGCAGGGCAGATGTTTTATTCCTTACCTTTCTTACTGTCCTTGCATTCCTCATTGGTCCGTCCAGCTCCAGCCCCAGGAGATCAGCCCGCCCCCCACAGCCAATCTGGATCGCTCGAACGACAAAGTGTATGAGAACGTAACGGGATTGGTCAAAGCCGTGATCGAGATGTCCAGTAGGATTCAGCCTGCGGCCCCAGAGGAGTACGTCCCTATGGTGAAGGTAAGACTCAAATGATAGATGCAGTTCACCTTTTAAAACATTTGTAGCCATTCAGCTGACACACATATCCAGAGTCACATACATGTTTAGAAGAAGAAGCTGATGGACCCCAAATTGATTTGTACTTGGCCACGGACCCCTCCATCTGAAAATGTTTTGTGCATGCCAGGGACCCCCAGAAGAGAAGATTTAAAAGAAGATTTTTTTTAACACATTGATTGCCAAGATCACATCGATGCGTTCTTTCAAATCCATCGCTTGAGTGCCAGCATTCAAAAGAACGCATTGATGCGTAAAAAAAAAATCCATTTCCGGGTCACATTGTTTTTCTCCGGTCATTTTCGTCCAGAATAGGGAAAAACACGGTTTTTCACACGGTATAAAAAACGAACGGACAGCTCAACTTCTATTTTCTTTGGTCCGGGTGACTAACAGTCATCGTCTTCGTGTATCACTTCGTTTTCAGGCCGATCAGTGGTCAGGGATTGTCGAAAACATAACATCCGGTGAATGACAGGATATGACGTAGGCCTGTTTGGGAGGGGGCGAGCGAGGTGATCAATGTGTGGATTTGCTGCTCTCTACTGGTGGAACTGTCGTACGTGCTTGACACCACAATCAGAGAATTTATTTGAATGAAAAATTACAAAACAAAAAAATTTAAAAACACGCAAATTGCTGGCACAGGGGTGAGTACATTATGAATAAACTCTGGCAGTCAATGTGTTAAATAGCTCACGTACAAGCAGGTGTGAGCTTGGAGATCTGCTATTTTTGAATAGCCAACGTATAAATGGATAAAGTGGTTCAAATGATTGTGATGCTATGTTAACTGCTTTAGCTGGGGACCCCCCTGGACCATTTTCATGGTCCTCACAAGAGAAATGGTGGTTTTATATTGTTATATTTTATTGAGTTAGCCTTACAATTAGGGAAAGATTTAGGTTGGGGTTAGGGTTAAGAGTTGGGATTTAGAGGTTAAGTTTAGGGGTTGGGGTTAAGAGTTTTCCCTATTTTATACTTAATTGTGAGGTGATAACCGATCAACAAGATAAAAACATGTCGCAGTGCGACACGTTGTGAGCTTGTAGATCGGCTATTTTGGTGGTTAAGTTACTTTCAGCTATTTTTCAATGCCATCCTAAAAGGTTGACGTCCTCACAAGTATAGTAATGTGTGTGTGTGTGTGTGTGTGTGTGTGTGTGTGTGTGTGTGTGTGTGTGTGTGTGTGTGTGTGTGTGTGTGTGTGTGTGTGTGTGTGTGTGTGTGTGTGTGTGTGTGTGTGTGTGTGTGTGTGTGTGTGTGTGTGTGTGTGTGTGTAGGAGGTGGGCCTAGCACTGAGGACTCTGCTAGCGACAGTGGATGAGACGATTCCGGTGCTACCAGCCAGCACACACAGAGAGGTAAACGCAAGACACACTCGCTGTCTTCCTGTCTTCTTTTGCTACTCTCTTTGTCTTCTTCACACATTCACGCATCCCACATGTAGGCCTAACTGGAACAGATAAGGGATTTAGTAGTCCATTCTACAACTGACTTAGGGGCGCCTACAGAGTAAAATCCTGTGTTCATTTAAATCTGAGAGTGTACAAATAGAACCTTACGGGCCCATGTTGTTACATTTGTACAGTCTTGGAGTTACAAATGGATACAACACTGAGGATTTGACTGTCTAAAAGCATCTCTGACAGGGCTGATGAGTGTAACCCAGAAATACTAGCTTATACCCTTTACACTTCGTTGACCATGGTCCACCAGGGATCTCTTCGCCGAAACCAGCCAATGTACAAGCTCACAATGCATCGCGTTGTAACAAGATGCCCAGAATATGGACGCTAGGGTTCGAGTGGTTAATAAATTGTTAAATCACAGGTTTACTTGTTCTACTCAAGTGTCTTTATATATGGCTTTACTGACTTTTTTCTTTTTTGTTGAAATAGATTGAGATGGCTCAGAAGTTGTTGAATTCAGACCTGGCAGAGTTGATAGGGAAGATGAAACTTGCCCAGCAGTATGTCATGACAAGGTAGGTACACCAACATCCACCTCCCATTTATTTATGGGGTTCTAGTTTTTATTTTGTACTACTTAGATATTGGTCGTTTATAATGTAGGTAATTAATGGATTGATTAAAAATGCAATGACATTAGCTCAGCCATTTAGTACACAAACCATATCTCTGCTGTCCAGCGCGAACCTGCTAACTCCAAAACGCTTATTGTTCAGGAAACGAAAAAACTAAATAGTTTTTCAGGAAATGAAGAAAACCTTATATTTTTAAAACAAAGCAATACTGCCTCATCAAAGTTGGTATAGTGACTTTATATATTGTCAGATACTTGCATGTGTCATTATATTATCAACACTTTACCCAAATCCAGTGCAAGTGGAGTTAGTAGTTTCATACGAGCAGAAATCCAGCTGAAATGGAGTTAGGAGTCCGAACAACAATAGCTCCACTCGCTGCTGAGGGAGAGGTTTCAAAAGGGTATAAATTCCCAAAAGCTAACAATGGATCTCCAAGCTCACAATGCATCACAACAACGTGTGAATTAATGCCCTGATGCTTCATGACACTTATTATATAGGCCTACAATAATAAACAGGACTTTAAATATTACAATAACTTCTGCAAAGAGGGGTTTACAGAGCTGGAGTTGGAGTAGAACTAGCGCGACAGAAATGCTATGAACTCCTTTCTTCTTGTCACATTGCTCTCCTCATTAAACACTTCATAGATTTTAGAAATATAATTACTTGTTTTCATAACATTAGCGTCAGTGCTAAGTTTGATAAACAGGTACACTGCATAGTTTTAACAGACTACGGGGAGAAAACCCCTGCCGTTTAGTTTGTTTATGTGCTGCGTGCTCCTCCTCTCTCACTGCGCCAGCGCGCTCTGCCTGTAGGAGAGGAGAGAGGGGGAGTTGCGTGGTGTTGACGGACAGTTTGAGGATCCAATGGAGTTGTTTTGTCAGAGGCGCTTTTTAATACTTTTCACTTCTTTTTTTTTACACAGACGTAAAGGGTGTTCAATAGCGTTGATTTATGAAAAAAAAAAAAAAAGCTGAAAATGGAGTTAGCTGGTTCGTCCTGGACACCGACGATATGCTCCTTGTGAGTGGGAGCTTTTCTCTGTCTCCCCTACCTCTAGCCTTCGTTTCCTGACTATCTATACTGACCTATCTAAAACAAGGCAAAAGCGCTCGGTGGCGCAGTGGTAAAGTCCCTGCCCACCACCACGGAGGTTGTGGGTTCGAATCCAACGTGGTGCATCCGGCTTTGTCGAGCGTCTACACAAACACAATTGGCCCATGTTCGGGGGAGGGAAGCCGGGTGGGGAGGGTGATATCGGTCATTGCACGTAATCCTATGGGCTGGGGCGGCACTTGTCAGCAGGGAGTGTTGGGCGGGAGGAGTAGGACGAAGGCTCTACGTCCTCCTGGTGGGGCCCCTCACTGGCAGGTGAGTCAGTAGGATACGACAGCAGTGACAAAACAGAAATGAGTGTGGGGAGGAATTAATTAGCATAACGACTAGATTGGGGAGAGAAAGGGCTACTTATTGGGTACTCTAAATAAAAAAATAATTCAAAAAAGGCATAACAAAATGACAAAAAGAAGACCGAAAAAGAAAAGAAAATGTAATGACATACATGTTTTGTGTTCTCCTCAGCTTACAACAGGACTATAAGAAACAGATGTTGACGGCAGCTCACGCTCTCGCTGTCGATGCCAAGAACCTGCTGGACGTCATCGACCAAGCACGCCTCAAGTTGATTGCCCAGGGCCACACGCACTAGCCTGCAATCCAATCAGACTGGACGGGCGGGGCCAGGAGATTCAGCCACAGGCAATCTGGATGGAGGATGGGGAAAGGGGAGGAGCCCGACGGTGGAGAGACTCAGCCAATCAAAGAGAGAGGTGGAAGGACCGATGGATGGATGGATGGTATCGACGGACAGATCCCAGATCGATCAAGTAGTGGACTGATGGATCATTGATCAATGGATGGATTGGACAGGGACACATGCATGGATGTATGGATGAACAGACAGGACAGTACACCTGAAAGACTAAACCTAGGGATACAACCTCTCTCTCTCTCTGCATCTCCTTCATTCTGCTCGCCTCTCCTCCATCACACAGACATTCATTTATAAACTCTTCCTCAGCGTATGTCTGGCTGCGTCCACATTTGCTCGATATTTAGTTGTCGTTTTTTTTCTCTGTTTATTTTGTCGTCTCGTTGTTCTGTATCCAGAAAAAATGCTTGTCTCCTATGCTGTCTCCTCCAGAGCCAGTTAAACACAAAAAACCTCAACAGGTCGATTGGAATCATTGAAGGAAACGCGTCAAACGAGCCCTGCCAGCGTCCTGCATGCACAGCGCGCTAACACCTACTGCCTGCTTTATACTTGGTTGCGCACTGTGTTGCGCATTGAAAATAGCAGATCTGCAAACTTGTAGATCGGCTGTTTTCGGTACGCAACACTGGCGCGCAACTACGTATAAATACGGCCTGGAGGCTAGCGATATGTTCGTCCAGTGGACTGTGGGCGTTTAGTTTTGTTTAGTTTTTTGTTCTATGGCTCTCTCTGGAATGGTTGTAGACTTAGTCAAACAAAACAACAACAAGATTAATTCATTATGAACAATACAAAAACGAGTACACGAGGAACAGGTAAACATCTCCACGTATGTGAGATGTCACAACTGGAACAGATGAGCTAGGATGAGGATGATGATGAAGATGATGCTTAAACCTGCTTATTATATCATTACAAATTATTATTATTATTATTATTATTATTATTATTATCATTATTATCAGCCTTGTTGTCTGTATTTGTTTTTCTGTCTTCCTTCTTTTCACCAGGTTAATGCGTTCACTACAAAGCTGACAGTGATGTGGTTATTAGCGTATCTTAGACGCTCATAAATGTCGCATCTTTCTCATTCAATTTTATTGCTTTGGCATCACGTGGCATATAGCCAACAGACTATCTCAGGCACCTGGAAAACGAAAAATATGAATTTTATCTCTTTTTTAAATGGAACACAAATAAAGATCCATGGGCACTTTTTAAGTTAACTACATAGTAAATATACAAAGGTCTATTTTTAACACTTTCCCGATCTATGAGTCGACAAGAAAGAGAGTGGAAGGCATTGGGGATGAACAGGGGATAGAGATGGAGGGGAAGAACCTATGGGGATGAGGGAGGGTAAAATAGAGGGGTATTTAAGGAGGAGAGATCAATCCTAAGTTGTCCTGTGCCACTCAAAACACTACTTTGAGTATTTTTAAAACAAGGCTCCGTGGCTTGACAGAGCATGGTTGTCATCTGCATTAATTATAATACATTTTTGTATTGAAATGTTTCTTCAGAAAGGAAATATGTAAAACCCGTCATATGATGACTTTGTTATATATTGAAGCCAAGTGTGATGCTGCACCGACCGGGGAGAATATTTTTTCATGTCCTGTCACTCCTCGTACCGTTGACCCTCATCTGGAAGCTCACACTCAAGTCTACTTACTGCACTGTGGATATGAAGTGACGGTGAACATTCTGTGAAAATTGCAGGTCTACAAGCTTGTGGATCAGCTATTTCCGGCAAAGAGATTTTGGTGTAAATGGAAAAAAGGAGGGGACCAACTAAGAGACCCCTGTGGGATACCGGTCAAAGAAGTGTATAGGGTTTAAGTGGTTGATTAATCCGCTGCCTCTGAACTGGAGACGCAGTGAGTGAATACATGCAAGAACACACTTCAGGCAGCACGTGAAGAGAGACCATGTTTAATCACTTAATCTCTATTTTATACTTCGCCGCATGACAATGTCACACAAAAATAGCAGATCTACAACAAGCTCAACGCATTGCGAGCTTGTAGATATGCTATTTTAGCTATTTTTTAAAATGTTTGACAATAATGACATGCCCAAAATACGGACACCAGGTTGCAAGTAGTTAAATAGGCAAAAATCTGTAATGTCTTGGCAACAGTAGGTAACAGTCAGCCGTGTTAGTTTTTAGATGTACCCCTTGGGGGTCAGTTGTCCAAGCTGTGTATACTATAATCACACTCTATATCTATTAAGAATGAATCTTGTTGTCTTTTTTAAGTGAATTGAACCTGCACATGTCAATTCAAACTTAACGTCAGATGCTAGACCCCAAACCTGATCTGAACCGTGCCAGCTGAAAACCCATTCAGGAATACAGCAGTAGCCTAATGTATTTATTGGAATCAATTGTTTCCTTAACTACTTAAACCCCTGTATACATTGTTGACTGGTGTCCCCCAGGGCTCTATACCTTTGTCCCTCTACACCAAATCTCTTCGCAGAAAATAGCCAATCTTCAAGCTTATAACGCGACACATTGTGAGCTTGTTAGATTTGCTATTTGCTATTTTGCCGAATGTTTGCCTATTATGACACACCCAGAATAGGCACGCTAGGGCTCGTGTGGTTTTAAATGGAGGTCAGGACCCAGCATGTACTGTTGTTGTTGTTGCTGGTGTGTGCTCCAGGAATTGTCCTCGTATCCTCTCTCAACTTTCTGTCCTTCCCTTTGTCTCCCTCTCTCAACCTTATTTATCTCCCAATTTATTTCACCCCTCCCACCCCCTCCATGTTGCCCTCATTCCCTCAGCCCCCTTCACCTTTTCTCTCTTACGCTCCCTTCCTCTTCTCCCTATTTAAAACCCCACCCTCCTTTTTTTTTCTCTCTCTCTCTCTCTCTCTCACTCTCTCATTCTCCGTAAC
The DNA here is from genome assembly GCF_963280865.1 of Gymnoscopelus braueri. Classification (NCBI taxonomy): domain Eukaryota; kingdom Metazoa; phylum Chordata; class Actinopteri; order Myctophiformes; family Myctophidae; genus Gymnoscopelus; species Gymnoscopelus braueri. Next base: position 38,909,574 of record NC_137613.1, on the reverse strand, counting down.
TTTCTCAGCCCATGAGCAGTATTTTCAAGAAGGGGTCACATGTACAGTTCCTAAACCTAGCAAATAAAAACACTTCTACATTTAAAAAGTGATTGTAGTCTTTTTGCAGCCTGTCTTCTCTAAATGGTTTAATCTAGGTCTATCATTCTCTGCATTCGGCACGTGTCTCATATTTCAGTTTGAAAGAAATACCTACAATGTTCTGTGTGTGTGTGTGTGTGTGTGTGTGTGTTAGAGAAATAAAGTACATAAACGCTTATAGCCTGCTTGTTCAGTGTCCATAGTTGTACACAAGTCTCTATTATCTAAAAGTGCCACTATAAGGGAGACCAACAGCAGGTGTGAAGTTAATATCTTCAGATTCTAATTATTCAAACTGGTCTCTGTTAACTGGTTATCTGTGAATTATTATTCACTGAGTTGAGTGCTGCCTGTGTCTCTTCCTCCATAATAAGAGAGGCAGTGGTGGAAAAAGTACTCAAATGTTTTACTTGCAATGTACTCTAATTACAAGAATTCAAAATGTACTTGAGTAAAAGTACAAACGTATTGGTGTCAAAATGTACTTAAAGTACCAAAGGTAGCCTACTCATTATGCAGAATGTTCCATTTCATACGTTTTTAGAATGTATTGAAATCCTTGGAAAATAGCAGATCTACAAGCTCACAACGCGTCAAGGCATTGTGAGCTTGTAGATCAGCTATTTTCAAACAGCCAAAGTAAATAGGGCTCACGTGGTTAATGTATGTTTTGTAGTAATAATCAAAATCTGCAAAGTAACTAAAGTTTTCAAATAAATGTAGTGGAATAAGAGTAACTGAGTAAAAGTACAATATTTGGATCTGAGAGGTAGTGGAGTAGAAGTAAAAGTATTGAAAATTGGAAGTACTGCAGTAAAGTAAAAATACTTTGTACTGAAATTGTACTTAAGTACAGTAATTGAGTAAATGTACTTAGTTACTTCAGTTTCCACCACTGGAAATCTGTACATTACAACTGCGTGTGTGTGTGTTTGCACTGTGTGTATTTTAGACTCGATGTAGCCTTTGAAGAGGAATTTGTGGACATATTAAACTGCATTTAATATTATCATTATATCATTTTGATCTTTTTTAATTATAAAGTTGACAAAAACTTGTTTGCACGCAAATACAATATATAGGTACATTTAATATAATATAAATTATTGTTTGTATTTTATTTTTGATGTTTAAACCTACTGTATTGTGTCAATAACATTAAATAAAGTTAAAACCTCTAAAAATGCCACGGTTTCGCGGTGTGCGGGAAAGTAGCTGATCTACAAGCTCACGACGTGAGTCTGACGTGTAGCTTTGTGAGCTTGTAGATCGGCTATTTTCCCCACACGCTGCAACACCGTACGCACCTTTGAACGTCGCGATGTGCATTCCTTCAACCAATGAGCGGCGTGCGTTCCACGGGAGGCCGGCCAATCAGAGGAGGCGCCCGCGGTCTGTGGACGTTAGCTAGCAGACAGCAGAGAAAGTGAACCAGTCAGTGTTTGTTAATCTAACGAAGAGCATCTGACTCACTACTGCGGTAGATAACTGAAGACTAGAGACATTAACAGAGATTTATTATCGGTTGCGTTCAGAATTGAACTGTTTTTTATCGTCTTCATCGGTGGAGTTTGAGATTTATTGTTAGTTGTATTCAGAATTTCACGGTTTTATCGTCTTTTCGGTGGAGTTCAGCGTTATGGTGAGTACAATAATTATTAAAATAACTAGAGTTAAGCTAGTTATTCTTCCGTTAGGCTAAACGTTAACATGTCGCTCGCCGAACTGATCTTCCCAGCTTATAACGGACGCTTTGTCAGCTTGAGTATCTGTTTTGGCTGCTGTTTGCTGCTGTTTGTTGGTTATTCAACGGCTTTTAAACGTTGGTTGTTGAGTGAATTTTGAATGTTGTGAACGTTGGTGAAGTGTGTTTTGAACCGTCTAAACGTAACTTATACAGGTTGAACGTTGCTTTTTAACTAAACACGTTGTTTTTAACGTCTGTTTTGGTCGGCAAGCGACATGTCGATTGAGTCTTTTGCTATTTTGGGTGTTTTTTGCTATTTTTGTAACCTGAAGACGTTATGAATCTCTTAAACCTCAAGTGAATTTTTAACTATGGGTTTTTGTAACGGTTTATTGTTTCTGATTTTGAGTTCAGCGTTATGGTGAATACAATAATTATGAAAAATAACTAGAGTTAAGCTTGTTTTTCTCCCGTCAGGCTAAACGTTAACATTATGGTGTTGGTGTCGCTCGCCGAACTGAGCTTATAACGGACGCTTTGTCAGCTTGATTATCTGTTCTCTGCTGGTCGACAAGCGACGTGCATTAAGTTTGAGTCTTTTGTTTTGTGGTTTGTGGCTTATTTGACTTTATTTTATTGTGTCCGTGCAGTTTTGGCTGCTGTTGGTTGTTCAAAGGCTTTTAAACGTTGGTTGTTGAGTGAATTTTGAATGTTGGTGAAGTCTGTTTTGAACCTTCTAAACGTAAAGTGCAGGTTGAACGTTGCTTTTTAACTAACGGGTGTTTGTAACTGTTTTTGTTTCTGATTTTGAATGTTTCCTGAACAGTGGATGAACGTGGAGATGGAGAACCCTGCACACATGGGGAAGACCAACCTAGCTGGTCCAAAGAGAGCTGCTCTTGGAGACCTGTCCAACTTTGCCAACAAGGCTTCTAACACCAAGGTAATATTTAAACCCCTGATTCTCAACATTTACAATTTCACAGACCCCAATTTGATACTTTTTTTCCAGACCCCTACACTGAAAAATCCCTTTGTTAATTTAAACTGACTGTCAATTTAAACAAATTACATTGTTTACATTTAGTTGTTTTAGTTGAGTTGCATACCTCTAATTTAAGGTTCCCTTTGTACACTCTCAGTTCAAGACAGTACAACAGGACAAGGCCCTGGATGTCATCTACACAAGAATGATACAGATGATCCCTGATGTATCGTGCGTGGACGTGGACCACATCAGAAACGTGGACCTCCCGAGAGTCGCGGACAAGGTCAGGGAGAGAATGATGAGGCTGGCTGGGCACTGTACCAGGCACCTGAAACTGATGGCCAACAAGCTGACACAAGGCACAGCAAGGAGGGGAGAGAGGCGCACCACCTATGTAGACACACTGCAGCGTGACAGCAGAGCTAACAACACTGCAGAGCGCCTGATGCTGGACAGGAAGGTGTGGAGAGCATCCATCCTGGAATCCCGAGTAAGTTTTTGCTAGTCTGCACTGTGGCACTGCATATCATCGCTGTCGGGTTGAAACATTCTCCATATTTCAATGTTTTATATAAATTAATGCCCTATGTTGTTGTGTCATGCAAAAGGAGCCGTGACTCGACTAGTCACAACGCGTTGTGAGCTTGTAGATTTGCTCATTTGGAAGATAGTGAAACCCATTTAGACCTGAGGCCGATTTGTTTATTAAAAAAAACGGCCTCTAAATCCTAACCTTCTGAAAAACCTCAATTCTTTATTAAAAAAAAAACGTAACCCTAAAACTAAACAAGTTTATAAATATTTAACCAATGACAAGTATTAACAAGAGTTTGTGACTAAATAATAACTACATTGGATCCATTGGAATTGGTTATTTTTTCCATTTCCTCAAAAGTAACAGTTATGGACATGCAAGGTTTCCACCCGACAGTGACGATATACACTCAGAGTTACAGACCTGTAAGGGTCCATTTGGACCCCTGGTGGTCTCTGGACCTGATGTTCAGAACCAGTGATTTTAACTATATACAAGATACAAATTACCTACAGTTTAACTTCATAGAAGAACGTGTTTTGAATGTTTTATTTTTTTCTCCTTCTCAGAGGACTGGAGCAGCCAGAGTTGAGGCACCTCCTCAAGTGTCTCCCTCCACTGGTCCGGAACAAGCTGCAGATGTTTCCATGAAGGAGGAAGAGGAGCTGTTCTGGCTGGCCTTCCCTGACCCACTCACAGTAGAGGACATTGATGCAGGAGACTCGCAGATGACCCACCTATGTTCTGAATATGTGAAAGACATATATGCACATCTAATGGATCTAGAGGTACGTGACGCCAGAGGCATGTTTTTTTACTGCATGAGGTGACAAGGGTTGTCATACAATCATGACTTTTTACTTGACGATTCATTGTCATACAAATTATGGCGATTTAATTGTGTTTTTCCATTGAACATTGGAACATAAATTATGTTTATCTATTTGGCTTTTAGGCTTTGTAAACAAAAATTGCACTGGGCAGATTTGACAAATAATTTAAATATGCAAAGAAATGACTGACAAGGACCTCTACCAATAATTAAAATAAATAATGTGCTATGGCCATAATAGGCCATATTTAATAATTTCATACTGAAAATGTGTAAAAAGAAATTGTGGAAATAGACAAGCTTACAACGCGGTGCGACGCATAGTGAGCTTGTAGACCTATTTACACTATTTTTGAACATGTATGAACATTTTTGAACATGAAACTGATTATGACGACAATGCAAAATAATTGCAATCGTGCGATTATGTAATAATTGTGACAGGCCTAGATGTGACCTGGTGTCTTGCAGCAATGTAATGAAGTATTTTGTTTGTACAGGTAAAGCAGGCTGTGCGACCCGGGTACTTGAAGGGCTGCGACATAACGGCACACATGCGAGCTGTCCTAATCAACTGGCTGATCCAGGTTCATTCCAGTTTCCAGCTGCGGCAGGAGACACTCTATCTCACAGTTGCCATCTTGGATCGTTTTCTGCAAGTAAGGGCAACTTACAAATTTGTTTGCCATTTGATCTGCTCTTGTCTTTCTTTCTTTTCTTTTCCCTTTCTTTTTTTTAATTAGCTGTTGTGATGTATTACAGGTTCGGTCAGTTTCACCAAAGAAGCTCCAGCTTGTTGGTGTCGCTGCCATGCTGCTGGCCTCAAAGTATGAGGAGATATATGCCCCAGGGATCCAGGACTTTGCCTACATCACAGACAACACCTTCACAACCACTCAGATCAAACAGATGGAGCGGGTGGTGTTGAGGTCTCTCAACTTTGAGCTGGGATTCCCGCTGCCTTTGCACTTCCTCAGGAGAGCATCCAAGGCTGCAAGCGTGAGTCACTGTTCACACAATCTGGGAACCCATCGCCAACTGAAAATGAAAAACAGCGCCCTCTGCTGTTTGTTCTATGTCTGTTGGCTCTGGGGGGACGATAACGTAACACCAGAGCACAGGGAAACCGGTGTTTGTGATGCGCCTTCAGCGCATCACTTCCGGTTGGTGCGCCAATGTTTTCATTCCCACTAACAATATTTCTACACGGAACACTAACACCACTTCTCCCAGAGAACATGGATCGTTTTGGTTATAAGCCCACTTGTTTCTATGATGAAAGAGTAAGTTAAAATGTGAATATATTTCCGTGGTTTTGTCTGCTCCGCGGACGCTATTGTTAAATTAGTTTCGGTTTGTTTCGAGGGGGAAAGATCGACGGACATGTGAATCCCGCCCACTACATTTGATTGGGTAAAGCGCGGCCTGCTTCCTGATCTGAAGGCACGCCCACTTGTAGCCCAGTGTGTACATGTTACGACGAGCCTTCACGACAGATTCTCACGCAGTGCAGAATCTGTTCTTGAGAGATTACTGTTCACATGGTTCACTAACATACAAGGTGTAGTGATCAGACTTGACCCTCTGCCCCAAGGCTTTGTCCAGACTGCATCTGATCTTTAGGACTGACTGTCAACACTTATCGCCGTTAACCTTATAACGTTATTGGCAAGTGGTTAATTTGGATTTGTGTAGAAAATAGCACAATTTGACATGTTAGCTTGTGGATCGTCTATTTCCCACGAGCGCCATGGTCGTTCGCAGTGTCAATGTTCAGACTAAAACACGCAGATTTGAATATTTCAATCCACCCCCAAAAAATTGTGGACATTCTTATTTCCATGAGGGTTTATGCTGTTCAGACTTGATGAAACAACTCTGATTTCCAATCTGGTTAGGACAATTATCAGATTTGGGCTGACGGTGTGAACATAGCCTAAATGAACATAAGTGGTGACTGGTCAAATGGTGGTTAAAATAAAGCATGTAGCAGAGTATTTTAAATTGTATATGCAAGCAGGCTTTTTAATAGTGTTGTTTGTTTGTTCTAGTGTACTGTGGAGAGACACATGCTGGCCAAGTATCTGATGGAGTTGACACTCCTTGACTACGACATGGTTCACTACCGGCCCTCTGAGATTGCTGCTGCTTCACTGTGCCTCTCTCAGCTGCTGCTGGGTGGCCTGCCATGGGTGAGTTCAATAGAATCAATGTATATGTTGGCTTATTAGTACAGATGGCTAGCTTGACATTTTGTCTTTTGATTCAAGTCTGTTTTCCTTTCCTACAGAGCAGTATTGCACCACATATGATGATCCTAATTATTGTTTTTCATGTGTTGCAGACTCCTACAGAGCAGCATTACACCTCATACGACGAGGCTCACCTGAAGCCCATAATGCAGCACATCAGTAAGAATGTCGTTAACGCCAACGAGGGGAAAACAAAGTTCCAGGTGAGTTGGCAAACGAAGGCATTTGGAAGTTGATGGAGTAAGATGTGGATGTTTTAATAGATGAATACTCATGCTAAGATTCCCTCTTCACTAGTATAAATGGAGGTTAGATAGCATGTTATTTAGACAGATGCTAGGTTCATTTGTTTACCTTGCATCCTATAGTTTCAATGTACAGATCATTTATATCATATTGTTTAGACTGATGCTAGCTTCTTAGTTTACCTATCCTGTCTTGATCCTATATTACTGAGACACTACACTGTCTCTGCATGTGATGTACAGTATGTGTTTACCTGGCTTAATTGCTTACTGTAAATTGCTCTGGATAAAGAGCGTCTGCTTAATGCCTAAATTGTAATTGTAAATTGTAGTACAGTATAATGGAGTAAGATAGGGATGTTTGCATAGATGAATAGTGAATACTAATATGTTCCCTCTCCACTAGGTTAGTATAATATAATGGAGTGAGATAAGGATGCCTAAATAGATGAATACTAATGCTAGTTTTCCCTCTCCTCCACTAGGCCGTCAGGATGAAGTACACAGGGAGCAAGCTGATGAACGTCACTCGCCTGTCTGAGCTGCAGTCCTCCACTGTGAGGAGCCTGGCTGCTCCCCTGCTTGAGAACCATAAAGTTAAAAGTAATAGAGAGGGCACCGGAAATCCCCGCCCGTCCACTTGTATGGAGTTGCTCACCCAGCGCATACTCCCTTTTCACTCCTTCTTCCGGATTGGGAAATGTGACATGCTATTTGGGGCCTCTGTGACACGTTTTGCGTCATGGAGGTGACGCCTCTGTGCGCAACCCTGTGCGCAAGCTCGCAAGTCGAGCCCATTGGTCGAAACAGTTTTGTCAAACGTTTGTCTACTGTTTGTCTGTCAGCTTGTCATGTACATATTTGTTTGTTGTACATATTTGTTTGTTGTACATATTTGTTTGTTGTACATATTTGTTTGTTGTGCATATTTCTTTGTTGTGCAAAAACAAATGTAAATTGTGTTAATGTTCTGTGTACCATCAAGTATGTATATATGTAAATAGCAAAGGTCTCATATCCATGTACTTTTGTAAATATATATAAATGATGTAAATATCCATTAATGTAATAAATGATCAGTTTGAACCATGAGAATTGTTGGTCTGACTCTTGAATTGGAGGTCTAATCTCCTTTCAGTAGTATGGTAATGTTTATTATGTTGAAAATTAAAAGAAAGTTGTGGCATTAGGTCAGTGGTGGGATGCAATACACTAGCTTTTGTTACATTAGAATGCAAAATTAGGCTACATTAGGATATGATGTTTGGACAAATTCTGTTAGAATTTAATTCATTGTTAATGTTACAGTATTTATGATTTAACTAACTGCTTGCTCTGAGACGAGCCCTCTAAGTTCCTGTGTCTCTGTTTCTAATGGCCATCAGACAGTACAGTATATGTCCTGTTTATGGGTCACAGAGGTCATGGCAGGTAAAGGATATGCAACCAAATAGTAAACATTACATAATGGGCTAAACTCTACTCCCTAGCTGTCTACCTAGCTGTCCTGAATTATGTTATGCATGTCTTAAACTACATGTCTTAATACAGGTAGCTTACTTCAAGGTTACTGTATTTTGTCTCCCTTGGGAGAAATGTGTCTTATAATTCACTAGTGTTGCAACTTGCAGGTAAAGCATTCAATGAGCCTCAATGAGACCCCAACACACCCCTGGATCACAGTGCAAGAGGATGGAACAGTCCTTATGGCTCATTGCACCTGTAAGAAAAGCTTAGGAGAGGTGCGCTCTCATGCAGCAGCTTTAATGTATGCTGTGTTGGCTGCTATATTGATAAAAGATGAGCAGGCTTGCACCCAGGTGCCCCGTGCATGGAGTCAGCCCAGCATGGAGGCTGTCCGAGGTGTCCCATATGCAGAGATCTGCAACATCAGTTAGGTTGAAAGTACCAAAGTACAGTTACTCAATTACCGTACTTAAGTACAATATAAGGTACATACAGTGCCTTACTGGAGTATTTCCAATTTTCTAAACTTTTACTTCAACTCCACTACATCTCAGAGGCCAATATTGTACTTTTACTCACTACAATCATTTGAAAACTTTAGTTACTACAAAACATACATTAACCACGTCAACCCCATTTAAACTTTGCTTATTTGAAAATAGCAGATCTACAAGCTCACAACACGTGATGTGACGTGTTGCGAGCTTGTAGATTTGCCATTTTAGGCATAACTTGTGAAACACATTCTGTAAAATTTGTACTTTTACTTTCAGTACTCAAGTATATTTTAATGCAAATATTTTTGTACTTTTACTCAAGTATATTTTGAATACCAGACTTTTATCTGGAAGAGTGTATTGCTACATTGTGGTATTGGTACTTGTACAAGATGTGAGTACTTCTTCCACTGCGTACCAGCTATCATTTGTGTCCACACCAGATCTAGCCAGCAAATATATTACAAACGTTACATGAACTTCCAACATACTTCCTTGAGTATTGTAAACATGCCTAAACAAACCAGTTATTTATATTGCTCACATTTTTTTGTTTGTTGAAAAGACACATTTAAAATTATACATAGAAAAAAAAATCTATTAACCCAAAGTGGCTTCTCATATTCAAGATTGCGCTGCAGAGCCCTTGGAGCTCAGCAGCTTCTCCACCATCTGCTTGGCGTAGCGCATCCTTGTGGCCAGCTCCCTGCTGCAGCCAAACTCCTCCAGCAAGGACAGTTTGTAGGTGCGGAAGACTCGCTTCTCATCGATGTATGTCACAGCACCATCAGGGGGCAGAGGATCACCTTGGCGTGGTCCTGGAGGAGATGAAAACAATGTAATTTAATGTGTTACGCCAAGTGCAATCTGTGAAGGAGCCCCCAACACTAGCGCTGCTTTTCCTTAACAATCCAGCACAATATGTAGAATTTAGAGGTTTAGATAATATCGTTCTAAATCTGTGTTCGTTTTTGTTGCAGTCGTTCTAGTCCTACAGTAAGTTCTTGCCGTTCTAAATCCAGCCAACCAGTTGAAGAAATTGCAGATTGAATATATACCTTTTGAAATATTCGGGACCAGTACGGCTGCTTCTGAACATGTATTCCATTGCTAGTTTGACCCATTGAACAAGTCGCATGAAAAAAATAAATAAGTGTATTCTACTTCACAATAGCGTACAAAAATAGCCGCCCTACAAGCTCACAACGATTGTGAGCCTGTAGATCTGCCATTTCCAATGGCAGATGGCAGATCTATCAGAATAATTGGGACATCAATGTGAAGTCATATCACCCAGCCCTACCTGAAAGTACAACAGAATTGTGCTTGGTCTTGGTCCCAATTCCCAAATATAAACTCCTGAACACTCCCAACTAGCAGTGTGTGAAGCCTACACGTGTGTTGTTGGTCTGACATTACTCTTTGGATGCAGTGAAGTTTACCAACCTGGAAGAAGTTAATCTGGACGGTGCCGTTCGACAGGTGCAGCACGATGACACTCTTGGTCCTGAACCAGTGAGAGAGGTAGGGCAGGCGTGCCAGCTCGTCACCGTCTCTACGTGCCATGTTGGCACCGGCCTTGAGAAGGTGCTCGCTCATGTAGCTACGGAAGTACTTGAGCAACGTTATCTGCAAGAGAGGCGATAAACAAAGTGATAAGGATTAACAAACATAAAAAAGGAGGCAGTGAGACAGAAAAGTGTAAAGACTTCCACAGATCAAGCTGTAATGCTACGACTACTTTAAGTGTGACTACACCAAGAGATCAGGATAGCATGAGATCTCAGGTATAAAAGGTGCTCCAAGCAGAATACGTGAATGAATTGAACTCCTTTCCCACTGCCAGTAGATGAGTGAGTATATAGTGTTGAGCCTAGTGTACTTTCAAGCCAGATCATAATATGGGGTGCATGGGCAAAAAACTCGCTACAGGAACGAAATGGATCTGTCATCTGATGTTTCATCAAATAAGTGTATGTCTCTCTTTCCGCCACACACTTTACTTGCTGTGGACCCAATAGCAAATTACAAAGTACATTTACTCAAGTACAATTTTGAGGTATTTATTACTTTACTGGAGTATTTCCCAGTACTTTTACTCCACTACATCTCAAAGGCAAATATTGTACTTTCACTCCACTACAATCATTTGAAAACCTTACTAGTTATGTTGTAGATTTTGCTTACTACAAAAGATACATTACCCACTTCAGCCCCTATATACATTTCGGCCATTTGAAAATAGCCGAGCTACAAGCTTGTAGATCTGCTCTTTTCAAAAGATTTTTATACATTTTATTCATTTGAAAAAATGTGAAATGGGACCAGTGTTGGAATAGTTACTACAACATAGTAATATGTTACTTATTACATATTACTTGTTTAAAAAGTAATGTAGTTACTTTACTTATTACTCCCTGCCAAAAGTAACTAGTTACTTATTACTTAGTTACTTTTTTTTTCTCGTCCCCAGTAATTGCATCCTTTCTCCCCAAAAGTCTGACTTTGCATTTTCAACATTAGCAGTTGTTTTTTTTCTCTTTTCTGCAGCCTACATTGTAAAATCCTCATTGCTGATTTAACTCTGAAAAGTGTTCTGTACACATGACGGGTCCATTTGGTTCTATTTGTACACTCATTTCAATTATATTAACACTAAGACTTTTACTGTGTATGAATTCATAACTTACAGACTAAATGAAAACCATTTGACTATGAATTGAATACTAAGAACCTCAATGGAAACAAGACCGCAAGGACTTTTTTGGAAGTATTTTAAATGTATTTCATGTATTTTTTGCCTAAAAAAATATTCAAATTCAAACACCTGGGCTCAAACAGATAATGACTCATCATGAGACACAATCTTTGAACAACTTCTTTCAAACTTTCAAAAAGTAATAAATTACTTTTTGAAAAAAAGTAAAGGTAATAATATTACTCAAAACGTGAAAGTAATTAGTTACGTTACTAGTTACTGGGAAAAAGTAATAATATTACTTTAAGTTACATATTACTTTAGTTACTTTCCAACACTGAATGGGACATTCTGCATAATGAGTACTTTCAGTACATTTTGATGCCAATACTTGTACTCAAGTACATTTAGAATTCTGGACTTTCACTTGTAACAGAGTTTTTCTATATTGCAGTATTGGTGCTTTTACTAAGTAAAGAATGTAGAAGGCAGAGAAGGTGCTCATCCAGGCTCTCGTCATCTCCCGCCTGGACTACTGCAACTCCCTCCTTGCTGGTGCTCCGGCATCTGCAATCAAACCTCTGGAGCTTGTTCAGAAAGCTGCGGCTCGTCTGGTGTTCAACCGCCCCAAGTTCTCCCACACAACCATCCTTCTCCGCTCTCTACACTGGCTCCCCGTAGCGGCTCGCATCCAGTTCAAAACCCTGGTGCTAGCCTATAGGGCAGTGAAAGGAACAGCTCCTTCCTACCTCCGGGCTATGGTCGATGCCTACACCCCTGCCCGACCACTTCGGTCTGCCACCTCGGGGCGACTGATTGCCTCGTCACTCAAGGGTCCTTCTGGCCGATCCACACGGTCACGACTCTTTTCTGTTCTGGCCCCACAGTGGTGGAATGAACTTCCCACTGATGTTAGGACAGCAGAGTCACTGCCCATATTTCGCCGCAGGCTGAAAACTCACCTCTTCAGGAAACACTACCCTTCCTCTCTGCCTGACCTACTTGTTGTTAACTAGTTGTACGAACGCTTGTTTTCTATTGCTGTATTGTTGATTGGATTATTGGATTGTTTATTGGATCTTGTTTAGTCGATACACTTATTTGTTTTAGCTCATGCTCATTTGATTTAGCTATTTTGTCTCATCTGTTTAAGGAAATAGGTAGCTGATATATTGCACTTTTACCTTAGCGCTAGGTATACTCTTGGTTGCTTGTTTTTGCAGAAAATGCACTAAAGACTTCTGGTGATTAGTAGTTTTCGTTCCCTACCTATGTTGAATACACTTATTGTAAGTCGCTTTGGATAAAAGCATCTGCTAAATGACTGTAATGTAATGTAATGTAATGTGAGTACTTTTTCCACCACTGCCTTAAATACATCTGGCTCCCTGTTTTTGGCTCCACGCCCACCAATAGCTGAGTTAGTAACATCTTAAATGTTAAAAAAAAAAAAAAGTACTGGGTCAGAGACAGAGACAACTACTGACCTTCTTGGTGAGCGTGGCAGGGTACGAGCGTACACTGATGTAGCTCTCTGCATTGGTTTTGTCAATGTACTGCAGGCTTTCTCCATCAGTGTACATCATCAACCGTGTGTAATCGATGACGAGCACACCCACACTGTTGTCACACTGCTGGTAGCCTGGAAAAAACCCATCAAAACTTTTAAAATACACCAAGCTAGGAAGAAATGGCAGAAGGCAAGTCTACATAGACACTGCACATTATTGCAGTACTGTAGTCACATCATGCGACTTCTACCCCTGAAAACAGTTGCATACAAATTCTCAGTTGCAAGAGGCTTTAACTGATATGATGTGAAGGCAGAATAAAACATTTAGAAAATAAATATTTCCCCAAAATGCAGAAGTGTGCCTTACCTAGCCCGTATTTATCAGAATAGTCGACCCATTTGCTGATCCAAAAGATGGGGATGCACTCGGGGTCTTCTGCCTTTTCTGAAAGTTCACACAAACAGAATGATTGTCAGTGACAGAGGTGGCTTCAGTAAAAGTAGCAATACCACAATGTATAAATACTCTGATTCCATTAACAGTCAAAGGGTCAAGGGTCCTTGACATGAGAATGTTTGAGAACCACTGGTTTAAACAACATTACACAGCAAGCCCAAATAAGCAACTACACTTTAGAAACAAGCCCCCAAAAACCGCAACCACCAATATTTACAAGCAACTTTACAGAAAAAGAAGCCCAAAGTGGCTTATAATAAGCGGACATGGCAACACTGGTGTGTAGATCTTAAACTCTAGTGCATTGGTTCTCAAAGTGGGGTCCGGGGACCCCCAGGGGTCCTTGAGGAAGTTCCAGGGGGTCCCCAGCTAAATGATGGATAGTTAGGAACCAAATTCGACCCATATGGGTCTGAAACTCAGAGAGTGTACAAATGGAACCATTTGGTTCCATTTTTACACTCTCAGAGTTAAATTAACATTAATTTTACAATATAAATGGGGGTCCCAGAGATAGAAATGTCATCAAATGGGGGCCCGTAGCTTGAAGCATGTCTGGGGGTCCTTGAAATTAAAATGGTTGAGAATCAGTGCTAGAGCCTTAAAAATCTTCTCTTAGTTATGGGGGTCCCCGAGGCATATATTTTCGAATGGGGGTCCGCAGGCTAATAAGTGTCAATTTGGGGGTCGTTGACATGAAAAAGTTTGAGAACCACTGCTCTAGTGGACGCTGTCAGCGGCGCTATCCATGGTTCTGAAGCGATCAGCGTCAATAAAGAACGCAGTAAAACTCTGCACTCTACTTACATATATATATATATATATATATATATATATATATATATATATATATATATATATATATATATATATATATATATATATGCAGTGGTGTGTTCTAGATTTTTTGGGAGGGTATACTATAACTATTCCCTCTCTAGTTCCTAATGTAAAAAAAATTGCGCGCGCTTCGCCAGGCCCACTCAGGCCCAGTTTCACAGTAACACTGAGTACAATTACAATATGCTTTGTACTGATTTTCTACTGTTTCTAATGTTAATCACCCTGTTTATTACCATAGAATAGTGCAAGGATTGTTATAAATAAATGCTGGTTAGGCTTATCAGATATAATAGCAGTGTTAACAGCGAGCATTGCTGTATCTATTACAGAATAGTATTAACTTGGCATTGAAGACATAAACTGTATTGAAGATTCAAGATTTTGCTGTGCTATGACACGCAATTTGAATACTAATGAAGTACTCAATTCAGTGACCTGCCGTTCAATGAAGTGAATGGCAGGTCGTTGAGTTAATGTGTGAATTCCGTCGCCAGCTGCCTTTAATTATCACGTCAATAACAATAGCCACACACGTGAGTTAGACTAGTCAGCAGTGGTGGAAAAAGTACTCAAATTCTTTACTTAAGTAAAAGTACCAATACTGCAATATAGAAATACTTCGTTACAAGTAAAAGTCCAGAATAAAACATTTACTTGAGTAAAAGTACAAAAGTATTGGCATCAAAATGTACTTAAAGTACCAAAAGTAAAAGTACTAAAATGTTTGAAAATAGCCTATGTATAAAATAGGGCTAAACTGGTTAATGTATGTTTTATAATGTAATAATTTATATCAGCAAAGTAACTAGTAACTAAAGTTTTCAAATAATTGTAGTGGAGTAAAAGTACAATATTTACCTCTGAGATGTAGTGGAGTAGAAGTAAAAGTATTGACATTTGGAAATACTCCAGTAAAGTAAAAATACCTCAAAATTGAACTTAAGTACAGTACTTGAGTAAATGTACTTAGTTACTTTCCACCACTGTCCTAGTGTAATGTTGTTGTCGTTTTAGTTTTTTGCATTATTTTAATTTCCAGCACTTAGAATTATTTATGAAGTTATTTAAGTTATAAATGATCTGTTTGTAGCTCAGTATCACGATTGTATGCATTTGGTAGCTATGGAGCGAATTTGTTCACGGATTCTGTTTCTAAATTGTTCTAAAATGAAGCAACGCTGCACACATGCATGTTTTTAACGTTGTTTTCAAGTAGTTACGAGTTATGACGCTTCAGTGACGACGTCACGCTTACGTCAGTTACGACGCGACGTAAACGTACGAAAACGTTGGGCGTGCTGTTGCTGCTAACGAAGTGCTGTGATTGGCTAGAGGAGAACGAAGTGCTGTGATTGGCTAGAGGAGCGGTAAACAACCTGGAGCGCGCTGTTCTACACATTCGAAACGTTGCCTCAGCCAATCACAGTTCGAGGCCGTTGGGTCGCCACCGCTATTAAAACACCTGACGAGACGCCAGCGTTTCAGAGCTTTGAGGACAGAGACACGGAGCATCATCCGAGAGAATCAGCAGAGAGATCAACGAACTTAACAGAGTCAACGCAGGACGTTTATCAGTTGAAGACGAGGAGAACGGAACGAAGCTAGACTAGAGATGGATCTCATCTGCAATATAGCAACTTGGCTTGCGATCACCGAGTCCCTTGACCGTTCTGAACGTAAGTGATGTTGAATTATTATATATGCAACGGAAATGTTATTCATGTAGATTTGGTAACTGTGCGATTTAGGCCAGTAACGTGTATGGACCAGAGCTACTAGTAATGCTAGTTCATGGATTATTTTTCTACCGTTGGCACGAAAGCACACGTTATTCCTGCAAACGTGTTGATAATGTTTGTTTTTTTTGTAATATTTGCTTCAGTGAACTGTAAGCAGTTACAAACTAATGTTATGATTTGAATGAGAAACTGTTGGTCGCCGTTAGCCTACTGCAGGACAATGAGTCGCAGCTAATCACAACTCTAGGGTTCGTTAAATGTAGTTACTTTTAAATCATAACAATCAAAAGTGGCTTCTAAATAATATGTAGCCCATTTGGCCACGGACCCCATCTGAAAATATTTTGTGCCAGGGAGTCCAGGCCAGGGACCCCCTTACAAGATCTGTGTTGTTGAAATGTTTTTTCAAACATGCTTTGAAAATAGCAGATCTACAAGCTCACAACTTGTGTGACTTTAGATCGGCTATTTTCAAATAGCTGATGGTTAAACTGATTTTGATGCTATATTAAGTAATTTGGCTGGGGACCACCTGCAACCACCTCAAGGACCCCTGGAGGTCCCATGACCCCACGTTGAGAACCATTGACTTAAAGATACAACTTATCGCATTGCATTAATTCTGAGTTCTAGCGAGTGACCCATGGATAATTTCCTGTATATAGTGTTTTTATCCATCCATTTAGTCAAGAATCTTGGTTGGCAAAAGTGTAGATCCCATAGATCTCTTAAGAGTCCAATAGTTTGAGCCAAATTTGAATTAGGATGTCCAACTCAATGTTACTTTTGAAGGCGTAAAAACATGTTATTTTGTATTCGTATATAACCTTTATTTATTATGATTTACAACCTTCTGTCAGTATGTCTCTCTTTCTGTTAAGTTTCTCTTAACTACAATATTGTCTTTGTTATAGTTGTGGTGTGGACTTTGCTTAACTCTCACTCACTAACTCTCTGTGTGGCTGTGTTTCCCCCTAGTCGCTAAGGAAGGAGCCAGAGGGATGAACAGTAGGAAACCCCTGTACAACAGGAGAGGACCTGCAGAATCCAAGGCCTCCTCCCTCCTCCTGCCCAACACCAGAGCCATGCTCCAGAGGATGTACAGCAGAGGACCAGCCCCCTCCACCACCTCCTCCATGCAGTCCAACAGGAGACGACCCACACGCCACACCACCGCCTCCTCTCCCGTGCTCACCAACCCCAAATCAGGTAAGGAGAACTTGCACATTAGAGCCCATTTTCTCAACCCCAATGTATGACATAGTAATTCATAATATAAAATACAAATGTGTTATAATAGTGTTGGTCTACTCTGCATAGAATCTGAGTGTGCAATCCATCTCCCTCAATTTTGCAATTAGAGTCCAACCGACTTTTGGGTCAGAAACCAATTTGAGGACATTTAACTTATAAACAAAAATAATAATACGGATAAACATTTTGAAAAATAAACACATTGAACTTTTTTATTTAACCAAAGGTTTCACCTATAATAATTCCACGCCCAAAGTAGGGACGCCAGGATAGAAGTGGTTTATAACTGGGTTCGGCTGCATATTTGCCAGACCCAAGGGGTCGGGCTTACATGAGGCTTTGTATCTGTTTCGTCCATACATGGACAGGGGCCATTTGTCCTCCGGCCCCAGCCAAAAAAGTCTGTCCCCCTTTCGTCCATACATGGGTATTTGTTTCGTCCATACATGGGCAGGGGCCATTTGTCCTCCGGCCCCAGCCAAAAAAAGTCTGTCCCCCTTTCGTCCATACATGGGTATACACAGGCTGACACGTCATGTGAAGTCCGGCTTAGCCGTGACGTAGTGCATGTTTTGTACCTGTTTGCCAGACCCAAGGGGTCGGGCTTACATGAGGCTTTGTACCTGTTTCGTCCATACATGGGCAGGGGCCATTTGTCCTCCGGCCCCAGCCAAAAAGAAGTTTGTGACGTCCCCTTTCGTCACAAACTATTCATGACATCATGAACTTCAGTTATAAAGTGGTTTGTTGTTGTTACATACTAGGACTTCATTCTGGGTCTGGCAGAACCAGGTCTCCTGGTCTTGTTTGCTAAAGCCAGTGTCATCAAAAAAGTCAAATAATGGTTGGTCGGGCTCTATATGCAATCTACTGTAGTGTGAGTTTAACCATTGCAATCCTGTAGAAGAGATAAATAAACTAAATAAAGTTTTCAGACAGTCATGATACCTGTTTCAATTTGCAGTCCTGAAGAAAACTGTAACTCCAGAGGAACTACAGCAACCAGCAGGACCCTACAGGAAGAAAATGTTAAGTGTACGTACCCACAATAATTCACTTGCAACTCTGAACTCACAATTCATCAAGCTCTGCTCAAGAGATATACCCCCTCCATGTACACACACACACACACACACACACACACACACACACACACACACACACACACACACGCACACTTTCTGCTACTGCTGGTGTTACCGCCAAATACAAATGTTTGTCATGTGTTGTCTTTGCACAGATCGAGAGCGACGGGTTGGGCTGGGGGTTCGTTGTTCGAGGGACTGGACCATGTCACGTCCAGGCTGTGGAGCCCCATGGACCTGCTGCGGTTGCTGGGATGAAGGTAGGAATCATGGAAAATGGTGTTGAATGTTGTAATGTCATACTTTTTGGTAGCCATTATCCCCAAAAGATCCTGCTTTGTTGCATTAGCCTGGTAGGCCTACTGTAGGACTTTAAAATGACTTCTCTCTCGGGTGGAACCAGACTGAAGCAAGTAAATGTAAAAAGAAGCACGTCTTCTACAAAGGCTTACATAAGTAAATGGCTATAAGCCTTCATGACTTTGGAGTATCATTCTCAGAATATAGTGAAAAGTGGGTCAAATCATTTAATTTCAAGTCATTTTGTGTTTTTCTCTCCCTCTCTCTCTCCACCATACCCCTTCCTCTCCCTCTGTATCCCTCCCAGGTGTGTCAGCTTGTAGTTGCCATCAATAACCAGAGCGTTCTGGAAATGGACTACAAGGCCATCAACCACCTCATCTTGACTGGCCCCAGGAAGATGCAGATGGAAGTCATGGAGGTTACTGATAAGTAACGGTTTTGGTAGGTATCTGCCTGACAGCACAAACATGTTATTTTGTATTTGTATCTAACCTTTATTCACCCATTGAGACACTGGGTTCTTACACTTTTATAAGGGGGGGGGGGGTCCTACTCCTCCTCCATCCTCCTCAGATTGTAATTTGGTTAGAGTCGGCTAGAGTCAGTCTCTCTGTTAAGTTTCTCTTAACTAAACTGTATATTGTTCACTATTGTCTTTGTTATAGTTGTGGTGTGGACTTTGCTGAACTCTCACTCTATCACTCTCACACACTCACTCACTAACTTTCTGTGTTTTCCCCCTAGTCGCTGTGGTGAAGTCAGAAGTTCAGGAAGGAGCGAGAGGGATGAACAGTAGCTAGCTACTGTACAACAGGAGAGGACCTGCACCACCAAAGGCCGCCTCCAATCATGTGCAGTCCCAACAAGGGTTGGATTAGCCCTTGTGTTGGCCGGTGGCATCGTTTTGCCGCTACCTCAGCAGCCCAACAGCAGGACAATATTTTGCCGCTGTTATAGCCATTTTTGGCCCCCAGAGCTTGGTGCCCATGGCTGCAGCCCTAAAGCCTGTGTGATCAGGCGGGCCTGGACAGCAACATGACCATCACCAAGGATTACACACTGAAAAGCTACTTTATTTCTTTAAAGTTGACAATGTGTCCTGATGTAGGGGTGATGTAACCACAACTTTCAGATGATTTCTTTTTTTATTCATCACCAGGTAAAGGCACACATTCACATTCTAGATATTGATGATGCTAATTTGTTTGTTATAAGTGCAAATATTTTTTTATAATCATTGAACTTTTGATTTGAATTTGTATGCTTACATGTGGTATTAATTATTGTATATTTGAAAGGTCTGAATGAGCCACTGATCAATATGAAGTGCTAGATATCTTTCATAAAAACAATTATTAACCACAGACTGATTTGATTTAATATATATCTCATTCTAGATATTGATGCTAATTTGTTTGTTTTCTAAGTGTAAATATTTTTGATTAAGATAATGCAGTAGATATTTATTAAAATGATACTTTCAGATTAATTTTCTTTTTTTACTCATCACCAAGTAATCGGCTAGCTTTTGATACTAATGTTTGTAAGTGTAAATATTTTGATAAAGACAATGCTGTAGATATTTATTAAAATACAATTGTAAATATGACTTCTGTGTCCTTTTCAACATGTCATTTTGTTGACAACAGTGGCCTGTTGCATTCTTTTCTCTTCAGGGTTTATTTTTTGTCTGTAATCCCTGTGTAAGTAACTAGTCCACAATCACCTGTACGTCTAAGCCTAGCTGAGTTGAAAACAAGATCAACTGATATTAGATTTAAGCGGCCACATTGCAGATCCACCATAATTCTATTTGATATCCTTCTTCCACACTCATTACAATGCATGATATGATGATGAATCCTATTCATTGCACAGAACATGCACTTCAAGCCTAACTAGTGAAGTATGGAATGAACACTAGTTTCCTGTGTACAAGGTCACATTACAGCATGCATGTGTCTATAGCAGCCACATGCATTTGGTATGAGGAGATGACAGGTTTGAGGAATGTGAAGGAATGACTCAGACGAGGTAGAAAGTTGGTACAAGTGACTTTGCTTCAATACTGTTATGTAAAGTCAGTCACCTGTCCTGTATGGAAAGTAAATGAGTAACTTAAAATGTAAACACTCAAAGTTCTATTACAACCACAATCCACACAGCACTGTTACATGCATTATCAGTCTTTTTAATTTCAAGGGCCCCAGTTTGATATGCATTAGAGTCCTCAGTATTCATTTAACTCTGAGAGTGTATAAATGAATCGGATGCACCCTCGAACACCCCTGGGGTCTCCCACACCCCACGTTGCAAACCAGTGCTGTGTATAGTGTCCTGTGGAAGCATTCAAGGGGATGTGTATTTGAATGAGTGCTATAATCACTTGTCTTATACGTATAGGATGATTTGGTGTGCAAATACTAGGTTTAGAGCTCTTAATATGAACACAATTGAGTCTAAACAATTGTGTTAATATTGTTCTTTAGGACAACAGTGCAGCTGCACTGGAATACTTTTCACATCTGGATGAGCAGACAGTGAATTCCACCATACCATTCAAATTCAGGCAGTAGTCTAGAGGTGAGGCTGATCATACATTGGCATTTGAACCGTGGCGTTGAATAGAATCCTAAAATCAGTAGAATTCATGACTTCTTGGGTCAGTCTTGGCTGGCCATTCACACATTTGAGATGCCCCGTCTCAGAACAGATGCCTGCAGATTGAACTTCTGCTAGCCCCAAACTAGGAGCTGCATAGGGTCATAAACCTTTGCATCTCTGCTGGCACCAAGGTAAGATGTATGACAGAGCCACAGGGTGAGACATTCACACTGAACAGTTTTGAGTATTGTTCAGTACCTGAGGTTCACGTCGAAAAGCCCATTTTCATTGCACTAGTTTGCCATTATCCGACCAGAAGACTCAACCAGAGAATATGGCAAATCTCACAGAACCTAGTGGCTGTCACTCTGGGTGTTTGCTATACGTTTGTAGTGACTGGTTTATAAATACAATGGAAGGCTACAAGTGTCACTTATTTCATATTTGATCACATTGTTAATCACATTGTTCTGGTGGTGATAAAAGTTTGATCAAACATTTTGAATAAAGTTTGATTGCATACATTTGTATTTGGTTTCTTTTGAAATCATATTAATATTTTTTCCTGAAATGCTAATGTAAATACGTTTCAGAATGCAGTGTCTTGTCATTTTATGATAAGAGTAGTCATTACGGTCAGCAGTATGAAGTGAATATTCATGATGGTTTTCACAGAGTGAGTTGAGGTTTGCTTATGAATAGGCTGGCAATCAAATGTGGGACAATTGCTTAAACAGGAATTGAGTTGCTAGTTTTGATACTAGCATAGGCCTAATATCTGAGATGATCCTCTATTTTAAGTATTAAGCCCAGACAAGCTAAATAAACGTAAACATTTTGAGGAACCCGGTTGACCTAAAAAGTTGTGTAATGAAAACTTGAGTGAATTTCACTTAAATTAGCAATTTCCGCATAAATAATTTCCCCTCTGGGATGAATAAAGTACCTACCTAAATATACTAAATGCCAAGTTGATTTAACTTCAAATAATTTCTAATAACAATTGACCCAATTACTCCACATATCTTAAACAAAAAGGCAAAAGCAAAAAAGCACATTATTCTTCTGTTTATTCAGGCAGAGGGATTTCAAATGAGAATTTGAGTTACAGTATCAACAATTCCAAAGGCTGGTGAATGTCTATGGTAAATTTAAGGTGCTGTGGACATTAGCTAATCAGAAACAGTAAATGGCTGCATTTCAGTACACAATAGATGCTTGACTGCCTCACGTCTGATGGACAAGACGTACCAGATTAGGTTGAAAGTAATCTCTAAAGAACAGATTCTGCTCAAACAGCAGAGGGCGCTGTTTTTCATTCTCATCTTGGCTCTGGGTTCCCAGATTGGGTTGAAAGTACCTAAGTACAGTTACTCAATTACTGTACTTAAGTACAATATAAGGTACTTACCTTACTGGAGTATTTCCAATTTTCTAAACTTTTACTTCAACTACATCTCAGAGGCAAATATTGTACTTTTACTCCACTACAATCATTTGAAAACTTTAGTTACTACAAAACATACATTAACCACTTCAGCCCCATTTAAACTTTGCCTATTTGAAAAAAGCAGACTCATCGATGTATGTCACAGCACCATCAGGGGGCAGAGGATCACCTTGGCGAGGTCCTGGAGGAGATGAAAACAATGTCATTTAATGTGTTACGGCAAGTGCAATCTGTGATGCAGCGTGGAAGGAGCCCCCAACACTAGCACTGCTTTTCCTTAACAATCCAGCACAATATGTAGAATTATTAGGTTTAGATAATATCGTTCTAAATCTGTGTTCGTTTTTGTTGCAGTCGTTCTAGTCCTACAATAAGTTCTTGCCGTTCTAAATCCAGCCAACCAGTTGAAGAAATTGCAGATTGAATTTATACCTTTTGAAATATTCGGGACCAGTACGGCTGCTTCTGAACATGTATTCCATTGCTAGTTTGGCCCATTGAACAAGTCGCATGAAAAAAAATAATATGTGTATTCTACTTCACAATAGTGTACAAAAATAGCCGCCCTACAAGCTCACAACGATTGTGAGCCTGTAGATCTGCCATTTCCAATGGCAGATCTATCAGAATAATTGGGACATCAATGTGAAGTCATATCACCCAGCCCTACCTGAAAGTACAACAGAATTGTGCTTGGTCTTGGTCCCAAATATAAACTCCTGAACACTCCCAACTAGGAGTGTGTGAAGCCTACACGTGTGTTGTTGGTCTGACATTACTCTTTGGACGCAGTTTACCAACCTGGAAGAAGTTAATCTGGACGGTGCCGTTCGACAGGTGCAGCACGTGTAGCTACGGAAGTACTTGAGCAACGTTATCTGCAAGAGAGGCGATAAACAAAGTGATAAGGATTAACAAACATAAAAAAGGAGGCAGTGAGACAGAAAAGTGTAAAGACTTCCACAGATCAAGCTGTAATGCTACGACTACTTTAAGTGTGACTACACCAAGAGATCAGGATAGCATGAGATCTCAGGTATAAAAGGTGCTCCAAGCATGGAGGAAATAACTCCATACTGGGCGAATACGTGAATGAATTGAACTCCTTTCCCACTGCCAGTAGATGAGTATAAGTGAGTATATAGTGTTGAGCCTAGTGTACTTTCAAGCCAGATCATAATATCGGGTGCATGGGCACAAAACTCGCTACAGGAACGAAATGGATCTGTCATCTGATGTTTCATCAAATAAGTGTATGTCTCTCTTTCCCACAGACCCACTCCCCGCCACACACTTTACTTGCTGTGGACCCAATAGCAAATTACAAAGTACATTTACTCAAGTACAATTTTGAGGTATTTATTACTTTACTGGAGTATTTCCCAGTACTTTTACTCCACTACATCTCAAAGGCAAATATTGTACTTTCACTCCACTACAATCATTTGAAAACCTTACTAGTTATGTTGTAGATTTTGATTACTACAAAAGATACATTACCCACTTCAGCCCTATATACATTTCGGCCATTTGAAAATAGCCGAGCTACAAGCTTGTAGATCTGCTATTTTAAAAAGATTTTTATACATTTTATTCATTTGAAAAAATGTGAAATGGGACATTCTGCATAATGAGTACTTTCAGTACATTTTGATGCCAATACTTGTACTCAAGTACATTTAGAATTCCGGACTTTCACTTGTAACAGAGTTTTTCTATATTGCAGAATTGGTGCTTTTACTTAAGTAAAGAATGTGAGTACTTTTTCCACCACTGCCTTAAATACATCTGGCTCCCTGTTTTTGTCTCCATGCCCAGCAATAGCTGAATTAGTAACATCTTAAATGTTAGAGACAGAGACAACTACTGACCTTCTTGGTGAGCGTGGCAGGGTACGAGCGTACCCTGATGTAGCTCTCTGCATTGGTTTTGTCAATGTACTGCAGGCTTTCTCTAAATTTTTATCCCGCGATTTTGTAACCCTATTTTTTACACCCAGTGCCAATTGTCTATGTAATCCTGGGCACTACCTTCCCTCTGCCAACCTAGGGAGGCCAGGGCCGAGCTCATGCCTCCTTCAATGCATGAGAGCCAACTGACCTTCTTGTCACCTGACAGGGGAGAGTTTGCCTGGTTGGACGTAGCGTGTGGAAGGAACACGTTATTCCAACCAGTTCCCTTCCCCTCCATCAGGCGCCCCGGCTGGCCAGGGGGAGGCAGTATAGTGACCAGGATTACTGCATGTTTTTGTGAGGGTACCTACCCTAGGAGACACGGGGAGAACATGCAAACTCCACACAGAAAGGCCCTTTCGCCAACCCCACCTAGGGTATGGGCACTGATGACGCGGAGGAGAGAACACGCCCCCAGCGCCCACAGCGTCTTCTAGCTGTGAGGCGACAGCACTACCGACTGTGCCACCGTGCCCCGCTTCTGCCCTTTCTGAAAGTTCACACAAACAAAATGATTGTCAGTGTCAGAGGTGGCTTCAGTAAAAGTAGCAATACCACAATGTATAAATACTCTGATGCCATTAAGTAAATGCCTGCATTCAAAAAGTTTGACCAATAAGAAAACGTCTCGAAATTGTTCAGATCTACAAGTATAAGCTAGGGCTTAAAGGTAGGGTAAGTGATAGTTTTTGGTAATCTTTTTTTGTTTTGGTAAAAACGAAAAGGTTAAAGTACTATATTCTGATAATAATCATTTCTACAGAGCGTTTGTTCGGTCACAGGGGTCTCTCCAGCTATTTAGTAAACAGAATATAGTACATTTTCAGGTAGGTGACAACATTTAAGCCAATCAGGAGAGAGCACTGAAAATGCATTTTCTGTTTAATAAAGAGCTGGAGAGACATGGGAGACTCCTTTTACTGAACAAACACTCTATAGCAATGAGTACTATCAGAAAATAGAGCTAAAACACTTATTTTAACCAAAGTAAATCACTTACCCTACCTTTAAGTGTTTTCTTTTGTAAATAATTGAAATCCACAAAGTAACTTGTAAGGGTGCGGTCACACCAAACTTTCATTCTGCCTATGCGGCGGATTTTGTCAATGGGAACGGAGTGGTTTGTTGCCATTCGCGAAGTACCGCAGAAAAGAAACACTGTTCCTGCTGAAAAGCATTGGCAGAATCTGCCGCATAAGCAGAATTAAAGTTCGGTGTGACCGCACCCCAAATCAAGTTTTTAAATAATTGTAGTGGAATAAAAGTTCCAATATTTGCTTCTGCGATGTAGTGGAGTAGAAATATCAAGTATTGTAAAATACATATATATACTCAAGTAGAGGAAAAGTACCTCAAAACAGTACTTTAGTAAATATACTTCAGTTTCTTTCAACCACTGGTCAGCATTCACAATGTTATCACAATTCACAAAGATAAGTTCAGTGATCAGCTGAGAGACACACGGCCAGTCGCAGTTCCGGCAGAGACTGTAAATAGAACACAAGACAATGTTGGCATTATTATTATAACCCTCAGAGGACAAGGGATTTACAAACCCAATTAAAAAAAAAATCAAGATGAAGATTGTGGTTTGTTTAAGTGAAGCCATTTTGAAAACATAGCCAGTAGGCTTTAAATAAATAAAATACAGTAGGCTACATCAGGGGTTCTTACAGTGGGGTCCTTAAGGGGGTCCCCAGATAAAATATTTGATAGTTAGGTTTTAGGAACCAAATGGGCCCTTATGGGGCTGCAACTCTGAGAAGTGTCCAGATGGAACCAAATGGATCTGTAAGGGTCCATTTGGTTCCGTCTGTACACTCTCAGAGTTATGGTGGTCCACGGTCCAATGCAGGGGTTCTCAAAGTGGGGTCCGGGGACCCCCCAGGGCCCTATATACACAGCCATATAGAAAAATAAAGTACTGAAAATTGGAAATACTCCAGTAGAGTAAAAGTACCTCAAAATTGCAGTGGGCTACTTGAGAGTAAATATTATGTACTTAGCACCACTGGATAAAAGTCAGACTCAAATAAAAACACACATGATTGATAGTCCTGATCCAAGGCTATTAAAGGCTATAAACAACAAATCTACAAACCCTCCATCTGCAGATCTCCAGGACCACGAACACGAAGTCGTCATCCTCGAAGAAGCCGTTGAAGCCCACGATGTGCGGGTTGTCCAGGGCCAGGGCTCTTGTGGATGGCGATCTCCGAGGTCATCTTCTCCCTATGGTGCTGCCAACGAGTTGAAAAAAGCGTTTAAATCGCTTATCTACTAACTAGTAACTACATTTTTAAAATAATTGTAGTGGAGTAAAATAATAATATTTGCCTCTGAGATGTAGTGGAGTAGAAGTAAAAGTATTGAAAAT
This sequence comes from Gymnoscopelus braueri, assembly GCF_963280865.1. Taxonomy (NCBI): domain Eukaryota; kingdom Metazoa; phylum Chordata; class Actinopteri; order Myctophiformes; family Myctophidae; genus Gymnoscopelus; species Gymnoscopelus braueri. The sequence continues at coordinate 38,882,715 of NC_137613.1, read as the reverse complement.
TGGAAATATTCCAGTAAAGTAAAAATACCTCAAAATTGTACAGTACTTGAGTAAATGTACTTAGTTACTTTACACCACTGCAGAGGAGACAGAGGCGAGTCAGGTGACCAACAATAAAAATGGTCCATTACCTATAAATGTAAAACAAAAAACAAAACATGATGCAACACAAACACTACTAAACACACACTTCCCAGCCAGCAGCTGTGCAGTGTGTGTGTGTGTGTGTGTGTGTGTGTGTGTGTGTGTGTGTGTGTGTGTGTGTGTGTGTGTGTGTGTGTGTGTGTGTGTGCGTGCGTGGCATGCAAAAACGACCTCCAAACTCAATTAATTCACTGAAGGTTTCTTCAGAAAGCGATAGATTGCTTACATTCTTGGTGAGGTTCCAGTTGGCTTCTCCAGTCTGGCTGCTAGCTGCTCTGTGCACATAAGGTGCTATTTTTCCATATTACACATTGATAGGCAACGGCTACAATACCTTAAACAAAGCCCTCTCCTCCTCCTACCCACTACCCAGGCCAGCCCAGACCGTACCCGAAAACATAACCATATCTCTAACATAATGTATAAACATTATGCATTTCTGATTATAATGTATTCTAGGATCATTCCAATGCATTATAATTGACTTATCCAGCAAACAACATAAAGGGGAAAAGTACCTTATGTAAGTTACAAAGCACGCAAGTCTCCTGGGACCCAAACCTACAAAACTACTTTTTTTATTATTTTTTTTTTTTTATAGCAGATCTACAAGGACATGTTGTGAGCTTGTAGGCATTTCCAAAAATGTTTGGCATTTCTGATTTAAAAAAATATATATATATATATTTCCTTTTTTTCCCTTAAAAAAAATAAAAATTAATGAAAATAGTTTTAACAATACTTAAGTTATTTATTTGCGATAAAAACTAATGAAAATAGTTTTAACAATACTTAAGTTATTTATTTGCGACCTCGACAAATTGGGTGGTCCGTGACACCAAATTGGGGAGCGACCCCACGTTTGGGAAACACTGTTGGACCGAATTGTTTACAATTGAAAATGCCTCAGCGAGCAGCGGACCAATAGGAAGAGGGCTGTCGGGCATCCTTCCTCTTCACGCAGGTGTTCTAATCAAGTGCGTTCAGAACCAGACGTCAGTGCTGTCCAGAGACTCTTTGAGACCAGACGTGCATCACACCAGCTCCACAGAGACACCGTTACTGAAGAACTACTGCTTGCTTTCATCGATCTTTTGTCATTTCAACGTGTATTTTTTGCTTTTTCAACATTTGCTGACACTTCTTTTGGAATTCCAAGTCATCTTCAGGTTAACCGACTAAGGTAAGCGGTGTTTTAGTTTTTCAAAACGCTCTTAACGGCTGTGTTTGTAGTTAATTTACACCTTGAGAGGTTGATGTCTACAACAGTTGTGGATCGTTTACATTTTCAAACGTTTTTTGGGGGATACAAGAAGAGTGGGTTGTTAGTTTTTAGTAGCTAGCTAGTTGTTTCAATTTTACTGAATGACGGACGGAAAGCCGTTGTCGTTGAAATCACTCAAGTCATCCTGTCGCTTGTCAAAAAGAACAGAAGATAAGCTTCATAGAACTGTTTTTAGGTGATTTTGGGTGAGTTTTGTTTATTTTCAAAACGTTAACGGAATTGGTGGGAATTTCATATTTGTTGATTAGGCTACAATTCTGTATCCAACGGTCATCCACTGGCTGGATGAAGAGGTTAAGGCCGCATGTTGTCGTACGAAATCAAGCTAACAACAACTGTTACTCGTTAGCTTGTAGATCTGTTCTTTTTTTGGCAAGTGACACGTTGGTACTGCGGGGTTTAGGGGGGCTTTGACTGAGTCATGTGTATCAGGCGGCCTCCACATGGCGGCGTTACGGTGACATTGGTGACCAGGAGAAATATGTGACCATCGTGTGGACTGGACTTCACATATTAACGTCGATGTCCGACCGTAAATCGCAGTTGTTTACTCTGTTTATTAACAGAGTTAAACCTAGTGGTGTTTAGGCCACGTATTGCAAGACCTCAAATGTCCGTTTTGTGTAGTCCACAAGACATATTTCTCCAGGTCACCAATTTAAACCATAACGGAGGAGACATGTGTTGGAATCTGTGTTGGGTGTTATTATGAACTGAACTGTACACGTTATAAATGTTTCACTGTCCAGCAGACACACAGACCATACACTCTCCATATCATTCAAATGGAGACTGTACACTCTTATTGGCTTATCAGTGGTTCTCAAACGTTTTCATGTAAAGGACCCCCAAATTAATATGCATTCAAATGCATCTGAAACGATTTTGTGACCCCCATAACTGAAACACTGTTTAAATGTTTCCAAATTAGTCCAGATTTCCAAATGTTTAGAACATAGCAGATCTACAAGCTTACAACGCACTGCATCGCTACCCGTTGTGAGCTTGTAGATCTGCTATTTTCTGAATAGATGAAATATAAGAGAGTTAAAGTGGTTAAACTGATTCTGATGCTATATTAACAAATTGTTGGCCTCTGTTATGTGTTTTCAAATGAGGCCATCATTGTGTTCGTGTCATCTTGTTACAGCTATTCGTGTTTACTGACCCCCCTCTCCCCCCTCTCTCTCAATTTCTCTCTCTCCTCACTGCAGTGCAGCCAAGAGGACAGGACACCAGTAGACCAATATACACACACACACACACACACACACACACACACACACACACACACACACACACACACACACACACACACACACACACACACACACACACACACACAGACACACACACATTATGTTTCAGAGGATAGCCATGCTGCCTCTGCACTGTGCCAAGGTGGACGAAAGCCTGACGAGCCTGCACTGGCTCCAGGACTTCTCCACCCTCGGTGCCAACGGTAGAGGCCCCCAGCCAGGCTGGGACCCTCCGCTGTCCAGTCACCGTCAGCCATTGGGTTTGTCTGTGGCGGCTTTGTCCCCTCTGGCCGGGGACATGGCGTCCATGGGCATTCCCCTGACCCCGGTCATGCCCACACCAGCGGCTTGCAGCCGGGCCCAGCAGAGCCTCCCAGGCGTCGTGACGCACGGCCACTACCCCGGTGGGGTGGGCTACAACACCAACGCCCATGAGAGGCCACACTTCTCCTGTCCCACGCTGATCTGCATGGCCATACAGGCCAGCGAGAAGAGAAAGCTCACATTGGCCTCTATTTACGTGTGGTTCAGTGAGAACTTCCGTTTCTACCGCTGCGCCAAAACCAAGTCCTGGCAGAGCACCATCCGGCACAACCTGTCCGTCAACAAGGGCTTCATCAAGCTCCCGCGGGAGAAAGACGAGTCGGGAAAGGGGGGCTTCTGGACGGTTGACCCGCAGCATGTTGAGCGCCTCCTCAACGGTGTTTACAAGTTCCAGATCGACCCCCGATCCGGCTCGCAGCAGCTCCCCGGGAACTTTGAACAGAACCAGCCGAGCCAGGCGGTCGGCGGGCACAAGAGGAAGCTGCCCCAAGCCTCTGCAACTAGCCTGGCCAAAGTCCCCCGGCGCTCCAGCTCCCTGCTGCTTCGTGGTGACGAACAGAAAGGGCTGGGGTCGGTCGACGGGAACTTTGACTTGGACTCCCTCCTGGAGTGGGCCTCGAGCAGGGAGCTCAGTCCGGACAGCGGCGAGCCACTGTCCAGACTGAGCTACACACTCCCTCCTATCCAGCACCAGCTTCCGGAGCTCTGCAGTGTGGCTAGCTCCGCTGTGTCTGTGCCTCCTTCCCCTCCTAGCTGTGCCTTGGATTGGCTCCCACAGAGTCAGTGCACCATCCCCACAGAGGAGGACCTGGTGGCTGACTATGACTGGGACGCCTTCCTTGATCCAGCCTTGAGTGAGGAGCTGAGCCAGGACAGCGGGGAGCCACTTAGCCCCACCCCCACAGAGGAGGATCAGGTGGAGGACTTCGACTGGAAGTCCTTCCTTGATTCTGCCTTTGGTGGGGAGCTGAGTCTGGACTGAGGGGAGCTGCTTAGCCCCATCTCCTAAGAGGAGGACCAGCCGTGAACATCGGGGAGGATTCCCTGTTTGGTTATGGAGGTCCCCCCAAGATGTCCCTGGCTAGTTGAGTTGAGGCTTGCTGGAGTTTCCTCTCTGATGTCCTGAGAGCATGTATGGTCTGAGATCAGCGTGTCGAGATAGGATCAGGCTGTTGGACACTAGGGCTTGTCCACACACCGGTGGGCCTGTGCACCCTGCCTCTGGGGCCCACTGCTGCTACATTCAATTCAAGTTTATTTTATTTTAACTTAAACAGGCAAGAAATCACCTACCACCATACACACATACAATACACCTGTCTGTCTGTCTGGCTGTCTATCAGTCATGGACCACACAGCAGGTTCCCGTTGGTCAGTCGAGCTTCGCTCCTGATCCCTCCTGATGCGTGTGGATGCGCTTCCAGAAAGGGGGGCGACTGTAGGCATGCATACGCTGTACTGTGGCTGCCAGCAAACACTTGGAAATGTGTTTGAAATAACCTGAGGTAAGAACATTTACTTTTGTCTGTTACTTTATATGGTTTACATTTTAACATCAAGTAGTAATAGTCATTTTAGGAATAGTTGTTAAGAAGAAAATGTTGTTAACAAAAAAACCTATCTGTCTGTCTTTTATGGACCGTGTTGGAGTTTCCCCGGATTGGAGATGGAGGTCCCCCCAGTCGAAGTTGGTCAGTCGAGCCTCGCTCCTGATCGCTCCTGGTGCGTGTGGATGCGCTTCCAGAAAGGGGGACGACTGTAGGCATGCATAGGCTGTAATGTGGCTGCCAGCAAACACTAGGAAATGTGTTTGAAATAACCTGAGGTAAGAACATTTACTACTTGATGTTAAACTCTAAACCATATAAAGTAACAGACAAAACTAAGTCATTTTAGGAATAGTTGTTAAGAAGTCAAAGAAACTATCTGTCTGTCTGTTATGGACCGTGTTGGAGTTTCCCCGGACTGGAAGCGGAGGTCCCCCCAGTCGAAGTTGGTCAGTCGAGCCTCGCTCCTGGTCGCTCCTGGTGCGTGTGGATGCGCTTCTAGAAAGGGACAACGACTGTAGGCATGCATAGGCTGTACTGTGGCTGCCAGCAAACACAGTTTGTTTGAAATAACCTGAAGTAAGCTCATTTACTTTCGTCTGTTACTTTATATGGTTTAGAGTTTAACATCAAGTAGTAATTGTCATTTTAGGAATAGTTGTTAAGATGGGAAAATTTAAAAGAAAACGACAAAAAAAGCTAAAAATATATCTATACTGTATATCTATAGTGTGTGTGTGTGTGTGTGTGTGTGTGTGTGTGTGTGTAGACACACAATCTAAACATTATGGGGCGTCTGGGTGTGGTAGAGGCAAAACACTCCCCCACCACCGCAGATACCTGGGTTCAATACCCAGCAGCAGCGGCGGTGCATCCAGCTTGGCTGGGCGCTTCTACAAACACAATTGGCCGTGTTTGCGGGTGGGAAGCTGGTGAGGATCAAGTGATCATGTCCTTTTTGCTGCGCTGCAGGATGTACATCAAGATTATTATAGTTCTGAATACTTCATTAGTTTGTATTTCGTTTTGACTTCGTATTTTCTATTTCAATTTAGTTGTAATTAGTTTTTAAAGTGAGTTCACTAGTTAATTTTTTGAAAAAGCTGACTGGATAGTGGATAATGCTGCCTTGTTGACGATTAGCCGCCTTTGCTAATCGTCCTTGCTGAGGGGGAGAAGCTCAGGGGACGACTATAGGCATAGGCCGTTACATTGCTGCTTGCTAGCGAGCCTGGCTTTTTACCCGACTGATAACATATTGTCCTACGACCCTAGAAATCCTGGGTTCACGAGTCCCGGCCGGGAGTTAGGTTTTAGTTTTTTATTGTAGTATGGGGTATTTGTCAGGGGTGAGATATTAAAATGTTCTAGTTTCGTTTTTTCCTTTCATTTACCTATAATAACCTTGATGCACATAGTAGTTTATACCTCCAAAGGTGAGGGGAGGTGGCAGCAACAGGGACTGCAGGACACTTGGGGATAATTGGGAATTGGCAATTACTAAATCGGGTTCTCCTCCCATGGATTGTCACCTTGCCGGTGGTGGAGGAGCTTGAGTTATCCCAGTGACCCAGAGAGCTAAGCCGGCTGGAGTCACGGCTTCTGGCTGGTCCAACCATGCCGGACAGCTCACAAGGGTAGGGATCAGACTAAGGACAATCCCTAGTCCTCCATATTGGGGGTTGGGCATGAGGTTAACAACTTCATCCCTTAAAACTAATATGTTTTCAGAATTCATCACAAAATCAATGCACTCTGAAACCATCAAAGACGTTGAATCTAAGAACTATTACTTAAACTGTCACGTGTCTCATTATGCCAATGCTTCCTTAGTTTTGTTTCTGATCTATTCAGAACAGAGCTCTGCTGTGAAGGTAACAGGTGTGTGAGCTATGAGCCACTGTCATCAAAGCAGCTTGCAATGAAGGTCAGTTTTGTTTATTTCTGTATTATTTCTGACTACATACATTCTTGCTTGCTTTTCTCTGTATAACATTTGACATGAAATGCTGTACTGTATATCGTTGCTGTCGGGCAGAAACCTCGTATCTCCATATTATATCGACATGTGTTAGGCATGCTGTTGCCTTACTTAAAATAAAATGTTGATTTTCTTCATCTTTTTTCATTAAAGACTGAGTGCCTTGGAATTCTGCAGTCCACTCCATACCACTTGGGAGTCAAGCAGTACTTCTTGGATTTCTTTTGTCATACACTCTACTATGGCGTTCACATGAAGATGCTTCGTCGGTTTCTACAGAAGGAATCACTGCACTGAGGGAGGAAGAGCAGCAGAAGAGTCAGATGATGGAGACGACTGAGGGTCTGAACAAAGACATCATCAACCCCTTTCAAACACAGTTAGAACCATAGAAGAGGAGCTGAGAGTGAGACCTGGACATATCTCACAAGCTTTCATCCAACCTCAACACTAAATACACAAAACATTTGTTTTTCTTTTTTTGCAGTAGAAGGCCCAATGTAGGGTAGATTGTGTTGCATTGTTTTTACCCTTTGCCTCCCCGGCCCCCCGCCCCAAACACACACACACACACACACACACACACACACACACACACACACACACACACACACACACACACACACACACACACACACACACACACACACACACACACACACACACACACACACACACACACACACACACACACACACACACACACACACACACACACACACACACACACACACACACACACACACACACACACACACACACACACACACACTCACACACTCATGTCCTTGCCTCTCCATCCATCTATCCACTTAACCATACTCTTTCCTTCCTCTCTGTCTGTTGTGCTCCAATCTCCAGGCTCCTGAGCCTCTCAGTTCTCTCAAGGTCGATGGCTGAAAGAGCAGCGCTAAGATCTCATCTGGATGGAGAGATCCCAAACCTACACCTGCCAGACAGAGGTCAGCATCATCATCATCACGCACTAACTAACACACTGGATATATTCTGTAGTATCCTACTAGCAGGCAGAGGTCATCATCACACAAGTGTTACTCAGCTGTCATGTTAGCCAGTTGTGTAATTAGTGTTGGTCTCATTCACTGTGTAGTGATTTATGGCCGTTTTAACCATAGAACGTGTCAGGAGAACGCTTCATTCATTCATTCATTCATCCATCCATTCATCTTTGGCCAGTATGGTTGTACAAGGTACCTCTGTGGTCAGAATGTAAACAGTCTATGCCGTTTTAATATTATGCTTTATAAGATATTATTTTATTCTTAATTTTATGGAGTGATGTGTGATTTGCATTTGTGAGTCCTAATTTGTATTTTGTGTTAAACCCAGGGTACAGTAATGTAAAAGACTAAATGAGTTTAGGTTGTTTTTGCTTGTCTGTGAGACGTTGTTCTGCATTCATTCATCTCACATCACTTTTCTGTGTGACACTCTTCTGTTTAAAGTGGACATAGTGAGGAAAGAGGACTGCTCATCATGCCTGTGGAGAACTGACTGCTCATCGTGCCTCTGTTCACTGCTGCTCCTACTGCATACTTGGACAACATTGGTATTTCCATTCTCTCCATTTCTTTTTCTGTATTCGTATGTTTTGGACTGAGGACAATTATAAAGGGGCCCTTTTGGATACCCAACGAGAGATTTTGTTTTGTTTTAGTTGAGTACTGTTCAGTCTTAATATCTCAGAAAGGACTTATTTTCTTTTTTTGGTTCAAAGGGCAATAGGCTACATTTCAGGTTTGACTGATCTTAAGTTTAGTCTTAAGTTTATTTAATAATCTGAAGGTTCATGAGTCAATGTAATTTTGTATAGACATATAAGTTTCATTTTATGAGTAGCTACTCAGTTGTGAGTTAATGCTGCTCATTAGACGTTATTATATCATATATTATTATATATGTTCACTATGACTGTTCAGACAGAGGTCAATCATCATCACACACTGTGTACATTCTATATGCCCTGCTAAGCATAAGTACTGCATACATAGTGAATCATGATCATAGCTTTGTCATGTGTCTTTGTCATGTGTTGTCTTTGCACAGATCGAGAGCGACGGGTTGGGCTGGGGGTTCGTTGTTCGAGGGACTGGACCATGTCACGTCCAGGCTGTGGAGCCCCATGGACCTGCTGCGGTTGCTGGGATGAAGGTAGGAATCATGGAAAATGGTGTTGAATGTTGTAATGTCATACTTTTTGGTAGCCATTATCCCCAAAGGATCCTGCTTTGTTGCATTAGCCTGGTAGGCCTACTGTAGGACTTTAAAATGACTTCTCTCTCGGGTGGAACCAGACTGAAGCAACTTAAGCAAGTAAGCTATTGTAGCTATTTTGGAACATTTTTTTAAAAGGTTTGCCTACAATGACATGCCCAAAATAGGGAGGCCATGTTGAAGGTGTTAGAATACAATATATTGACCATGTCTAACAAAAACAAACTTTTCAGTATTGCTTGTATTGCCTCTAAAACTATTGGCCTTCCCACACCCACACTTTCTGATATGAACGATAAAGCCATCACACGTTTAGCACTCACAATAGAAAATGATACTGACAATGACCCTCAATCGTCACTTAACACTCATGCCATTTGGACGAGGATGCAGAACTTTGAAATGGCAATAAGTTGGTTGGACAGCCATTGCTGCACTAAACAAACTGCCTTACTGATATGTTGGTTAGTGTATCCTGGGGACTTCATGTATTCTCATGGTGTTATGATGTTTTGTGTTATATTATGTGTTTTCTGTGGAACAGACTGAAGCTGAATATCCCTGTGGGACAATAAACACTATTTAACCAATAAGTAGTTCATGTTTGCCTTGTATTGATGATGTTATACCATATTACAAGCAGAGTATTAGTACTCTTTATGGGTCAAACTATTCCTGCCTTCCAGACATTTTTGTTGTATATTAAAGGTTAAAACAAGTGTTAAATTGCTCAATAGTCTAATAGTAATCATTGCTATAGATAGAGATGTTTCAGTAATAGGGGTATCCTTGTCTCTCCAGCTCTTTAGTAAACAGAAAATACATTTTCAGGTCAGGATATCAATTTCATCCAATCAGGAGAGAGAACTCATACAGGATAAACTAGTGTAATTGTAAGTGATGAAATAAATAAATGAGCAGACAAATTGGAACTGTAACACCATCTGCAATTTTTTGGGAGAGATTTGGTGTAAGTCATAGGCTTATTCAAATTGTTAATAACCTGTATATGAGCTGTTTGAACTTGTAAGATGTGTGTCAATGATTGATTCCCAAAAGTAAGGAACAAAGTGTGTCCCTTATCAGATCAATAAGGGACACTAAATAAGGGACAATTCTGTATTTCATTAGGTGCTGTTTTTCTCTGGCTGGCTGACTGTCTGAACTGTGCTCACTTGAGTTCTTGGCCTTCATAAAACTAACGATAAGCGCCATCTTGTGGCGAAAGCGGGAATAGCCTTTAATACTGCTCATGAACTGCAATCCAATCCAATCCACTTTATTTATAGAGCACATTTAAAAACAACAGTGTTGAACCAAAGTGCTGTACACTCAGTAAAATACTAAAATAAACAAGAGAACACACACAATAAACAAGACAACAGTTGACACAATGCCTGGGGGAAGCAGCAGCTTCTCAATCTGAATTTTCAAACGCCAAGGAGAACAAGTGAGTTTTCAAACGTGATTTAAACACAGGCAGGGTTTGAGACACTCTAACATGGGGTGGCAGCTTGTTCCACAGTGTGGGCGCTATGGAGGAAAATGATCTATCTCCCCGTGTTTTCAACTTTGTTGCTGGGACCTTAAGGAGTAACTGGTCAGTACTAGACCTCAAGACCCTTGTACCATTATTGGGAGGTAGAAGTTCGGATATGTATAATGGTGCCAGCCCATTTAAAGACTTAAAGACAAACATTAAAGTCTTAAACTGAATCCTGTAACAGGGAGCCAGTGTAGGGAGGCAAGAATAGGGGAGATGTGATCATATTTCCGTGCCCCTGTTAAGGGGCGAGCGGCTGCGTTTTGGACTAACTGTAGTCGTGACAAGCAGGCTTGGCTAATGCCAACATAAAGTGCATTACAGTAGTCGGGTTGAGATAAAACCATGGATAAGACGATCAAAATCAGAGAGGGTTACTGCACGGACACAGAGAAACGATTGATGATTTAATGTTACAACCAGGTTAATTATGATTCAATAGGCTTTATTACAGACAGACAAACTGCACAGCGGCAGACAGCCTTGCAAAGAAAAACGACAGCCTACTATAACCAGTCCTGCTCCTTGCATTTGCACAACGGCAGCAGCCGAAAAAACAAACACACAGGTCCTGCGTAAATTACGCATTTTACGCAGCAGCATAATGCACACATTAAATGAACAGTGGCCAACTTAACCAAGCTCACACTCACAGGACAGGTACTCTGGTAGTACAGACTGTACTGTGTACAGTACAAAAATATGCAATGGAGAGGCAGAGATCTGGGGGGGGGAGAGAGAGAGAGAGAGAGAGAGACACTCTCTCTGGCAGGAGATGCTGTCGGTTTACAGGTAACTGGATAAGTAAATGCACAGCAGCATTGTTCCAAAGGAAAAAAACGATTATGCAGGCACAGACATGAGCTGCACAGCATCAAATAAAGCCATCTTACCTGAAGCCTTGCGTTTTGGTGAGAAACTTTTAACATGGCATGTATGTCCAATGTGTCCATGCATCACAGCAAACCTTTCTCTTGCCTTTTCCAGTTGTTAAATCCTCCCTTAGCGAACGAACTGCCACTGTTGTCATGCAACAATCCAAAGGTTGGCACGGAGAACTTTGAGAGAACATTTCAATGAAGCTGGTTTGAGAAATGGCAGTGGTTGCAATGCATTGAAGAAACAGAACAGACTGTGTGTGCTTTGCGTCATTTGCAACAAAGCAGTGACCATTGCCAAGGGATTCCCCTGAAATTCCTGAAATCAAATGCAAATGAGATTTCCGAAGGGGGGATGGTTTACCAGGCTGGACCTGAGAGGCTGTCTGTGCACCCCATGGTGCACAGTTATAATCATTGCGCATTCCGTTTTGAACTTTGAGTGACCCGATTACTAAAGTAAGTTTTCATATATTTTATTCCCCAAAGTTAAATACATTATTGTTTTAATAGCCTATATGTGTGTGTATACATACTTAAATATATATATATATATATTATAATTTTTTCAAAAAAAGAAAATCTCCTTCCCACCGCGCGCGCGCGCGCACACACACACACACACACACACACACACACACACACACACAAACGCGCGCGCTTTGTCATGTGTCTTTGTCATGTGTTGTCTTTGCACAGATCGAGAGCGACGGGTTGGGCTGGGGGTTCGTTGTTCGAGGGACTGGACCATGTCACGTCCAGGCTGTGGAGCCCCATGGACCTGCTGCGGTTGCTGGGATGAAGGTAGGAATCATGGAAAATGGTGTTGAATGTTGTAATGTCATACTTTTTGGTAGCCATTATCCCCAAAGGATCCTGCTTTGTTGCATTAGCCTGGTAGGCCTACTGTAGGACTTTAAAATGACTTCTCTCTCGGGTGGAACCAGACTGAAGCAACTTAAGCAAGTAAATGTAAAAAGCAGCACTTCTACAAAGGCTTACATAAGTAAATGGCTATAAGCCTTCATGACTTTGGAGTATCATTCTCAGAATATAGTGAAAAGTGGGTCAAATCATTTAATTTCAAGTCATTTTGTGTTTTTCTCTCCCTCTCTCTCTCCACCATACCCCTTCCTCTCCCTCTGTATCTGTCCCAGGTGTGTCAGCTTGTAGTTGCCATCAATAACCAGAGCGTTCTGGAAATGGACTACAAGGCCATCAACCACCTCATCTTGACTGGCCCCAGGAAGATGCAGATGGAAGTCATGGAGGTTACTGAAAAGTAACGGTTTTGGTAGGTATCTGCCTGACAGCACAAACATGTTATTTTGAATTTGTATCTAACCTTTATTCACCCATTGAGACAATGGGTTCTTACACTTTTATTGAGCCCTTTGATGAAAAGGGGGGGGGGTCCTACTCCTCCTCCATCCTCCTCAGATTGTAATTTGGTTAGAGTCGGCTAGAGTCAGTCTCTCTGTTAAGTAACTAAACTGTATATTGTTCACTATTGTCTTTGTTATAGTTGTGGTGTGGACTTTGCTGAACTCTCACTCTATCACTCTCACACACTCACTCACTAACTTTCTGTGTTTTCCCCCTAGTCGCTGTGGTGAAGTCAGAAGTCCAGGAAGGAGCGAGAGGGATGAACAGTAGCTACTGTACAACAGGAGAGGACCTGTACCACCAAAGGCCGCCTCCAATCATGTGCAGTCCAACAAGGGTTGGATTAGCCCTTGTGTTGGCCGGTGGCATCGTTTTGCCGCTACCTCAGCATTTGATTTGAATGTGTATGCTTACATGTGGTATTAATTATTGTATATTTGAAAGGTCTGAATATGAGCCACTGATCATATGAAGTGCTAGATATCTTTCATAAAAACAATTATTGACCACAGACTGATTTGATTTAATATATATCTCATTCTAGATATTGATGCTAATTTGTTTGTTTTCTAAGTGTAAATATTTTTTATTAAGATAATGCAGTAGATATTTATTAAAATGATACTTTCAGATTAATTTTCTTTTTTTACTCATCACCAAGTAATCGGCTAGCTTTTGATACTAATGTTTGTAAGTGTAAATATTTTGATAAAGACAATGCTGTAGATATTTATTGAAATACAATTGTAAATATGACTGTGTCCTTTTCAACAATGTCAGTTTGTTGACAACAGTGGCCTGTTGCATTCTTTTCTCTTCAGGGTTTCTTTTTTGTCTGTAATCCCTGTGTAATTAACTAGTCCACAATCACCTGTACGTCTAAGCCTAGCTGAGTTGAAAACAAGATCAACTGATATTAGATTTAAGCGGCCACATTGCAGATCCACCATAATTCTATTTGATATCCTTCTTCCACACTCATTACAATGCATGATATGATGATGAATCCTATTCATTGCACAGAACATGCACTTCAAGCCTAACTAGTGAAGTATGGAATGAACACTAGTTTCCTGTGTACAAGGTCACATTACAGCATGCATGTGTCTATAGCAGCCACATGCATTTGGTATGAGGAGATGACAGGTTTGAGGAATGTGAAGGAATGACTCAGACGAGGTAGAAAGTTGGTACAAGTGACTTTGCTTCAATACTGTTATGTAAAGTCAGTCACCTGTCCTGTATGGAAAGTAAATGAGTAACTTAAAATGTAAACAGTCAAAGTTCTATTACAACCACAATCCACACAGCACTGTTACATGCATTATCAGTCTTTTTAATTTCAAGGGCCCCAGTTTGATATGCATTAGAGTCCTCAGTATTCATTTAACTCTGAGAGTGTATAAATGGATCGGATGCACCCTCGAACACCCCTGGGGTCTCCCACACCCCACATTGCAAACCAGTGCTGTGTATAGTGTACCTGTGGAAGCATTTAAGGGGATGTGTATTTGAATGAGTGCTATAATCACTTGTCTTATACGTATAGGATGATTTGGTGTGCAAATACTAGGTTTAGAGCTCTTAATATGAACACAACTGAGTCTAAACAATTGTGTTAATATTGTTCTTTAGGACAACAGTGCAGCTGCACTGGAATAATTTTCACATCTGGATGAGCAGACAGTGAATTCCACCATACCATTCAAATTCAGGCAGTAGTCTAGAGGTGAGGCTGATCATACATACAGGCATTTGAACTGTGGCGTTGAATAGAATCCTAAAATCAGTAGAATTCATGACTTCTTGGGTCAGTTTTGGCTGGCCATTCACACATTTGACATGCCCAGTCTCAGAACAGATGCCTGCAGATTGAACTTCTGCTAGCCCCAAACTAGGAGCTGCATAGGGTCATAAACCTTTGCATCTCTGCTGGCACCAAGGTAAGATGTATGACAGCCACAGGGTGAGACATTCCCACTGAACAGTTTTGAGTATTGTTCAGTACCTGAGGTTCACGTTGAAAAGCCCATTTTCATTGCACTAGTTTGCCATTATCCGACCAGAAGACTCAACCAGAGAATATGGCAAATCTCACAGAACCTAGTGGCTGTCACTCTGGGTGTTTGCTATACGTTTGTAGTGACTGGTTTATAAATACAATGGAAGGCTACAAGTGTCACTTATTTCATATTTGATGTTAATCACATTGTTCTGGTGGTGATAAAAGTTTGATCAAACATTTTGAATAAAGTTTGATTGCATAAATTTGTATTTGGTTTCTTTTGAAATCATATTAATATTTTTTCCTGAAATGCTAATGTAAATACATTTCAGAATGCAGTGTCTTGTCATTTTATGATAAGAGTAGTCATTACGGTCAGCAGTATGAAGTGAATATTCATGATGGTTTTCACAGAGTGAGTTGAGGTTTGCTTATGAATAGGCTAGCAATCAAATGTGGGACAATTGCTTAAACAGGAATTGAGTTGCTAGTTTTGATACTAGCATAGGCCTAATATCTGAGATGATCCTCTATTTTAAGTATTAAGCCCAGACAAGCTAAATAAACGTAAACATTTTGAGGAACCCGGTTGACCTAAAAAGTTGTGTAATGAAAACTTGAGTGAATTTCACTTAAATTAGCAATTTCAGCATAAATAATTTCCCCTCTGGGATGAATAAAGTACCTACCTAAATATACTAAATGCCAAGTTGATTTAACTTCAACTAACAATTGACCCAATTATTCCACATACAGTATCTTAAACAAAAAGGCAAAAGCAAAAAAGCACATTATTCTTCTGTTTATTCAGGCAGAGGGATTCCAAATGAGAATTTGAGTTACAGTATCAACAATTCCAAAGGCTGGTGAATGTCTATGGTAAATTTCAGGTGCTGTGGACATTAGCTAATCAGAAACTGTAAATGGCTGCATTTCAGTACACAATATGCTTGACTGCCTCACGTCTGATGGACAAGACGTACCAGATTAGGTTGAAAGTACCTAAGTACAGTTACTCAATTACTGTACTTAAGTACAATATAAGGTACTTATACCTACCTTATTTAGTTATAATCTATATATACTTTATATATATAATAAAGGTATCTAGTTACCTTAACTACCTTACTGGAGTATTTCCAAATTTCTAAACTTTTACTTCAACTCCACTACATCTCAGAGGCAAATATTGTACTTTTACTCACTACAATCATTTGAAAACTTTAGTTACTACAAAAGTGAGCGTCGCGCCTGTCACAGACATGCGCAGAGCAAGTTCTGTCAGGGAACTCAGTGCAGTGAGTATGGCCTACTATTGGACCACATCAGCTCCACCTACACATCCACTCATCCACTCACACTCATTTCATTCTCAGACCGCTCTATTTAAGCTGGAAGGTTGCACTTCTCATTCTGTTGTTTTGCTGCACACACACTGTTGCTGCTGCTGCGCTGCTGTTCATTGCTGTTGCTAAAATTGCTGCTCACCCTCCACCATCCCATGCTACCACCTGTTGTTTTTGGATCTGCTGTACTGGGGATTCTGAGTCCCTATGGTTGGGCAATGCGCTTTATCAGAGTACCTAAAAGCAGATCCAATTCATCGCCAAACCATAATAAATATATTGCTCATTTTATATTCAATAAATATATCTTATCCTTCATGATTTGTCTTTTTCTATTTATGAGTTGTCCTGACAGAACATACATTAACCACTTCAGCCCCATTTAAACTTTGCCTATTTGAAAAAAGCAGACTCATCGATGTATGTCACAGCACCATCAGGGGGCAGAGGATCACCTTGGCGAGGTCCTGGAGGAGATGAAAACAATGTCATTTAATGTGTTACGGCAAGTGCAATCTGTGATGCAGCGTGGAAGGAGCCCCCAACACTTGCGCTGCTTTTCCTTAACAATCTAGCACAATATGTAGAATTATTAGGTTTAGATAATATCGTTCTAAATCTGTGTTCGTTTTTGTTGCAGTTCTAGTCCTACAGTAAGTTCTTGCCGTTCTAAATCCAGCCAACCAGTTGAAGAAATTGCAGATTGAATATATACCTTTTGAAATATTCGGGACCAGTATGGCTGCTTCTGAACATGTATTCCATTGCTAGTTCGACCCATTCAACAAGTCGCATGAAAAAAATATATAAGTGTATTCTACTTCACAATAGTGTACAAAAATAGCCGCCCTACAAGCTCACAACGATTGTGAGCCTGTAGATCTGCCATTTCCAATGGCAGATCTATCAGAATAATTGGGACATCAATGTGAAGTCATATCACCCAGCCCTACCTGAAAGTACAACAGAATTGTGCTTGGTCTTGGTCCCAAATATAAACTCCTGAACACTCCCAACTAGGAGTGTGTGAAGCCTACACGTGTGTTGTTGGTCTGACATTACTCTTTGGACGCAGTTTACCAACCTGGAAGAAGTTAATCTGGACGGTGCCGTTCGACAGGTGCAGCACGATGGCACTCTTGGTCCTGAACCAGTGAGAGAGGTAGGGCAGGCGTGCCGGCTCGACGAGCTCGTCACCGTCTCTACGTGCCATGTTGGCACCGGCCTTGAGAAGGTGCTCGCTCATGTAGCTACGGAAGTACTTGAGCAACGTTATCTGCAAGAGAGGTGATAAACAAAGTGATAAGGATTAACAAACATAAAAAAGGAGGCAGTGAGACAGAAAAGTGTAAAGACTTCCACAGATCAAGCTGTAATGCTATGACTACTTTAAGTGTGACTACACCAAGAGATCAGGATAGCATGAGATCTCAGGTATAAAAGTTGCTACAAGCATGGAGGAAATAACTCCATACTGGGCGAATACGTGAATGAATTGAACTCCTTTCTCACTGCCAGTAGACGAGTATAAGTGAGTATATAGTGTTGAGCCTAGTGTACTTTCAAGCCAGATCATAATATGGGGTGCATGGGCACAAAACTCGCCACAACTCGTCATCCTTCACCTGCACCTGCACCTTTTCTGAACCTCCTGGAAAAATAAGAAAACATCGGTCAGGACCAATCTTTCTCTAGCACATGAAGGTAGTACTTTGTTTCATGATGTGTTGTTGAGTACAGTTTCTACCATTGAGGAACAAAATACCTTTGTTGTTGAGCGAGGTGAGCGGGTTCGAATCCCGAGCCCCATGACCTTGGATGCGTGTCACTCCCCATCTCCCTCTACTGTGGTGTGCCGACGTAACCAGGGGATGGTATAGTTGTTCTTCTTGATCCGGTTGTACTGTATGTCTCCTTCAGACAGGACGTCTCAAATGGAAGCGAGTGACCAGACGTCCACCTCGAGCCTGTGGCCCTTCTTGCAAAGCACTTCAGGGGCGATGTAGTTGGGTGTTCCACACAAGGTCTTCTTCCTCTCGCCAGCCAACTCGATCTTAGTTGCCAGGGTTTGGTCCCCTTGTGGAGAGATATAAAGATTCATGTTAGCTTTCATTCAAATAAGCCCATGTTTACAACTTTATTAGTAGTATTGGAAACCATTCATGTTGCGAGTTGGGGTGTGCCGTGGTCTGTTAAGAGGACAAACAGGCTTGTTGTCATAACGAAAAAAAGATAGGGATCCCCACAGTTCTTTGAACACTGTGCTGGACCAAATATTTAAGTGAAAATAAGGGAATGTCCGCACACAATATATTGCTTTCCCATATTTTGTGTAACCAACAAGAACGTTTTGCCCATACAAGGGCTTCATCAGAAACCGGATGAAGCCCTTGCATGGGCGAAACATTGTTCTTGTCGTTTAAATAAAATATGGGAGAGCAGTATATCGTGTTGTGTCATTAGTTAACAATCTATGGGTGGCCCGGGATGTGTCACAGCATGCAATTAACTTACCTATTTTGACCATCATGTCGTCGCTGAGGAAGATGTTTCCCAGCTTTAGATCTCTATGGATGACTCTGTTGTTGTGAGGACCGGCAGCCGTTCAGCAGCAGCATCATGAAGTAACGTGCCTCTGGTTCAGTCACTGCCTTTCGGCGCTTGTGTAGTTCCGGCAGAGACTGTAAATAGAACACAAGACAATGTTGGCATTATTATTATAACCCTCAGAGGACAAGGGATTTACAAACCCAATTTAAAAAAAAATCATGATGAAGATTGTGGTTTGTTTAAGTGAAGCCATTTTGAAAACATAGCCAGTAGGCTTTAAATAAATAAAATACAGTAGGCTACATCAGGGGTTCTTACAGTGGGGTCCTTAAGGGGGTCCCCTGATAAAATATTTGATAGTTAGGATTAGGAACCAAATGGGCCCTTATGGGGCTGCAACTCTGAGAAGTGTCCAGATGGAACCAAATGGATCTGTAAGGGTCCATTTGGTTCCGTCTGTACACTCTCAGAGTTATGGTGGTCCACGGTCCAATGCAGGGGTTCTCAAAGTGGGATCCGGGGACCCCCCAGGGCCCTATATACACAGCCATTTAGAAAAATAAAGTACTGAAAATTGGAAATACTCCAGTAGAGTAAAAGTACCTCAAAATTGCACACAAAATTGCAGTGGGCTACTTGAGAGTAAATGACATGTACTTAGTTACTTTACACCACTGGATAAAAGTCAGACTCAAATAAAAACACACATGATTGATAGTCCTGATCCAAGGCTATAAACAACAAATCTACAAACCCTCCATCTGCAGATCTCCAGGATCACGAACACGAAGTCGTCATCCTCGAAGAAGCCGTGGAAGCCCACGATGTGCGGGTTGTCCAGGGCCAGGGCTCTTGTGGATGGCGATCTCCGAGGTCATCTTCTCCCTCTGGTGCTGCCAACGAGTTGAAAAAAAGCGTTTAAATCGCTTATCTAGTAACTAGATTTTTCAAATAATTGTAGTGGAGTAAAAGTATAATATTTGCCTCTGAGATGTAGTGGAGTAGAAGTAAAAGTATTGAAAATTGGAAATATTCCAGTAAAGTAAAAATACCTCAAAATTGTACAGTACTTGAGTAAATGTACTTAGTTACTTTACACCACTGCATAGGAGACAGAGGCGAGTCAGGTGACCAACAATACAAATGGTCCATTACCTATAAATGTAAAACAAAAAACAAAAAAAACAAAACATGATGCAACACAAACACTACTAAACACACACTTCCCAGCCAGCAGCTGTGCAGTGTGTGTGTGTGTGTGTGTGTGTGTGTGTGTGTGTGTGTGTGTGTGTGTGTGTGTGTGTGCGTGTGTGTGTGTGCGTGGCATGCAAAAACGACCTCTAAACTCAATTAATTCACTGAAGGTTTCTTCAGAAAGCGATAGATTGCTTACATTCTTGGTGAGGTTCCAGTAGGCTACTCCAGTCTGGCTGCTAGCTGCTCTGTGCACATAAGGTACTCTTTTTCCATATTACACATTGATAGGTAACGGCTAACTACAATACCTTAAACAAAGCCCTCTCCTCCTACCCACTACCCAGGTCAGCCCAGACCGTACCCGAAAACATAACCATATCTCTAACATAATGTATAAACATTATGCATTTCTGACTTATAATGTATTCTAGGATCCTATTTCCAATGCATTATCATTGACTTATCCAGCAAACAACGTGGGGAAAAGTACCTTATGTAAGTTACAAAGCACGCAAGTCTCCTGGGACCCAAACCTACAAAACTACTTTTTTTATTTTTTATTTTTTT
This sequence comes from Gymnoscopelus braueri, assembly GCF_963280865.1. Classification (NCBI taxonomy): domain Eukaryota; kingdom Metazoa; phylum Chordata; class Actinopteri; order Myctophiformes; family Myctophidae; genus Gymnoscopelus; species Gymnoscopelus braueri. Next base: position 38,862,468 of record NC_137613.1, on the reverse strand, counting down.
TATAGCAGATCTACAAGGACATGTTGTGAGCTTGTAGGCATTTCCAAAAATGTTTGGCATTTCTGATTTAAAAAAATATAAATATATATATTTCCTTTTTTTCCCTTAAAAAAAATAAAAATTTGAAAATAGTTTTAACAATACTTAAGTTATTTATTTGCGACCTCGACAAATTGGGTGGTCCGTGACACCAAATTGGGGAGCGACCCCACGTTTGGGAAACACTGTTGGACCGAATTGTTTACAATTGAAAATGCCTCAGCGAGCAGCGGACCAATAGGAACAGGGCTCTCGGGCATCCTTCCTCTTCACGCAGGTGTTCTAATCAAGTGCGTTCAGATCCAGACGTCAGTGCTGTCCAGAGACTCTTTGAGATCAGACGTGCATCACACCAGCTCCACAGAGACACCGTTACTGAGGAACTACTGCTTGTTTTCATCGATCTTTTGTCATTTCAACGTGTATTTTTTGCTTTTTCAACATTTGCTGACACTTCTTTTGGAATTCCAAGTCATCTTCAGGTTAACCGACTAAGGTAAGCGGTGTTTTAGTTTTTCAAAACGCTCTTAACGGCTGTGTTTGTAGTTAATTTACACCTTGAGAGGCTGATGTCTACAACAGTTGTGGATCGTTTACATTTTCAAATGTTTTTTGGGGGATACAAGAAGAGTGGGTTGTTAGTTTTTAGTAGCTAGCTAGTTGTTTCAATTTTACTGAATGACGGACGGAAAGCCGTTGTCGTTGAATTCACTCAAGTCATCCTGTCGCTTGTCAAAAAGAACAGAAGATAAGCTTCATAGAACTGTTTTTAGGTGATTTTGGGTGAGTTTTGTTTATTTTCAAAACGTTAACGGAATTGGTGGGAATTTCATATTTGTTGATTAGGCTACAATTCTGTATCCAACGGTCATCCACTGGCTGGATGAAGAGGTTAAGGCCGCATGTTGTCGTACGAAATCAAGCTAACAACAACTGTTACTCGTTAGCTTGTAGATCTGTTCTTTTTTTGGCAAGTGACACGTTGGTACTGCGGGGTTTAGGGGGGCTTTGACTGAGTCATGTGTATCAGGCGGCCTCCAACATGGCGGCGTTACGGTGACATTGGTGACCAGGAGAAATATGTGACCATCGTGTGGACTGGACTTCACATATTAACGTCGATGTCCGACCGTAAATCGCAGTTGTTTACTCTGTTTATTAACAGAGTTAAACCTAGTGGTGTTTAGGCCACGTATTGCAAGACCTCAAATGTCCGTTTTGTGTAGTCCACAAGACATATTTCTCCAGGTCACCAATTTAAACCATAACGGAGGAGACATGTGTTGGAATCTGTGTTGGGTGTTATTATGAACTGAACTGTACACGTTATAAATGTTTCACTGTCCAGCAGACACACAGACCATACACTCTCCATATCATTCAAATGGAGACTGTACACTCTTATTGGCTTATCAGTGGTTCTCAAACGTTTTCATGTAAAGGACCCCCAAATTAAGATGCATTCAAATGCATCTGAAACGATTTTGTGACCCCCATAACTGAAACACTGTTTAAATGTTTCCAAATTAATCCAGATTTCCAAATGTTTAGAACATAGCAGATCTACAAGCTTACAACGCACTGCATCGCTACCCGTTGTGAGCTTGTAGATCTGCTATTTTCTGAATAGATGAAATATAAGAGAGTTAAAGTGGTTAAACTGATTCTGATGCTATATTAACAAATTGTTGGCCTCTGTTATGTGTTTTCAAATGAGGCCATCATTGTGTTTGTGTTTTTGTCATCTTGTTACAGCTATTCGTGTTTACTGACCCCCCCCCCCCCCCTCTCTCTCTCAATTTCTCTCTCTCTCCTCACTGCAGTGCAGCCAAGAGGACACCAGTAGACCAATATACACACACACACACACACACACACACACACACACACACACACACACACACACACACACACACACACACACACACACACACACACACACACACACACACACACACACACTCACTATGTTTCAGAGGATAGCCATGCTGCCTCTGCACTGTGCCAAGGTGGACGAAAGCCTGACGAGCCTGCACTGGCTCCAGGACTTCTCCACCCTCGGTGCCAACGGTAGAGGCCCCCAGCCAGGCTGGGACCCTCCGCTGTCCAGTCACCGTCGGCCATTGGGTTTGTCTGTGGCGGCTTTGTCCCCTCTGGCCGGGGACATGGCGTCCATGGGCATTCCCCTGACCCCGGTCATGCCCACACCAGCGGCTTGCAGCCGGGCCCAGCAGAGCCTCCCAGGCGTCGTGACGCACGGCCACTACCCCGGTGGGGTGGGCTACAACACCAACGCCCATGAGAGGCCACACTTCTCCTGTCCCACGCTGATCTGCATGGCCATACAGGCCAGCGAGAAGAGAAAGCTCACATTGGCCTCTATTTACGTGTGGTTCAGTGAGAACTTCCGTTTCTACCGCTGCGCCAAAACCAAGTCCTGGCAGAGCACCATCCGGCACAACCTGTCCGTCAACAAGGGCTTCATCAAGCTCCCGCGGGAGAAAGACGAGTCGGGAAAGGGGGGCTTCTGGACGGTTGACCCGCAGCATGTTGAGCGCCTCCTCAACGGTGTTTACAAGTTCCAGATCGACCCCCGATCCGGCTCGCAGCAGCTCCCCGGGAACTTTGAACAGAACCAGCCGAGCCAGGCGGTCGGCGGGCACAAGAGGAAGCTGCCCCAAGCCTCTGCAACTAGCCTGGCCAAAGTCCCCCGGCGCTCCAGCTCCCTGCTGCTTCGTGGTGACGAACAGAAAGGGCTGGGGTCGGTCGACGGGAACTTTGACTTGGACGCCCTCCTGGAGTGGGCCTCGAGCAGGGAGCTCAGTCCGGACAGCGGCGAGCCACTGTCCAGACTGAGCTACACACTCCCTCCTATCCAGCACCAGCTTCCGGAGCTCTGCAGTGTGACTAGCTCCGCTGTGTCTGTGCCTCCTTCCCCTCCTAGCTGTGCCTTGGATTGGCTCCCACAGAGTCAGTGCACCATCCCCACAGAGGAGGACCTGGTGGCTGACTATGACTGGGACGCCTTCCTTGATCCAGCCTTGAGTGAGGAGCTGAGCCAGGACAGCGGGGAGCCACTTAGCCCCACCCCCACAGAGGAGGATCAGGTGGAGGACTTCGACTGGAAGTCCTTCCTTGATTCTGCCTTTGGTGGGGAGCTGAGTCTGGACTGAGGGGAGCTGCTTAGCCCCATCTCCTAAGAGGAGGACCAGCCGTGAACATCGGGGAGGATTCCCTGTTTGGTTATGGAGGTCCCCCCAAGATGACCATGGTTAGTTGAGTTGAGGCTTGCTGGAGTTTCCTCTCTGATGTCCTGAGAGCATGTATGGTCTGAGATCAGCGTGTCGAGATAGGATCAGGCTGTTGGACACTAGGGCTTGTCCACACACCGGTGGGCCTGTGCACCCTGCCTCTGGGGCCCACTGCTGCTACATTCAATTCAAGTTTATTTTATTTTAACTTAAACAGGCAAGAAATCACCTACCACCATACACACATACAATACACCTGTCTGTCTGTCTGGCTGTCTATCAGTCATGGACCACACAGCAGGTTCCCCGGACTGGAGGTGGAGGTCCCCCCAGTCGAAGTTGGTCAGTCGAGCTTCGCTCCTGATCCCTCCTGATGCGTGTGGATGCGCTTCCAGAAAGGGGGGCGACTGTAGGCATGCATACGCTGTACTGTGGCTGCCAGCAAACACTTGGAAATGTGTTTGAAATAACCTGAGGTAAGAACATTTACTTTTGTCTGTTACTTTATATGGTTTACATTTTAACATCAAGTAGTAATAGTCATTTTAGGAATAGTTAAGAAGAAAATGTTGTTAACAAAAAAACCTGTCTGTCTTTTATGGACCGTGTTGGAGTTTCCCCGGATTGGAGATGGAGGTCCCCCCAGTCGAAGTTGGTCAGTCGAGCCTCGCTCCTGATCGCTCCTGGTGCGTGTGGATGCGCTTCCAGAAAGGGGGACGACTGTAGGCATGCATAGGCTGTAATGTGGCTGCCAGCAAACACTAGGAAATGTGTTTGAAATAACCTGAGGTAAGAACATTTACTACTTGATGTTAAACTCTAAACCATATAAAGTAACAGACAAAACTAAGTCATTTTAGGAATAGTTGTTAAGAAGTCAAAGAAACTATCTGTCTGTCTGTTATGGACCGTGTTGGAGTTTCCCCGGACTGGAAGCGGAGGTCCCCCCACTGCCCCAGTCGAAGTTGGTCAGTCGAGCCTCGCTCCTGGTCGCTCCTGGTGCGTGTGGATGCGCTTCTAGAAAGGGACGACGACTGTAGGCATGCATAGGCTGTACTGTGGCTGCCAGCAAACACAGTTTGTTTGAAATAACCTGAAGTAAGCTCATTTACTTTCGTCTGTTACTTTATATGGTTTAGAGTTTAACATCAAGTAGTAATTGTCATTTTAGGAATAGTTGTTAAGATGGGAAAATGTAAAAGAAAACGACAAAAAAAGCTAAAAATATATCTATACTGTATATCTAGTGTGTGTGTGTGTGTGTGTGTGTGTGTGTGTGTGTGTGTGTGTGTGTGTGTGTGTGTGTGTGTGTGTGTGTGTGTGTGTGTGTGTGTGTGTGTGTGTGTGTGTGTGTGTGTGTGTGTGTGTGTGTGTGTGTGTGTGTGTGTGTGTGTGTGTGTGTGTGTGTGTGTGTGTGTGTGTGTGTGTGTGTGTGTGTGTGTGTGTGTACACACAATCTAAACATTATGGGGCGTCTGGGTGTGGTAGAGGCAAAACACTCCCCCACCACCGCAGATACCTGGGTTCAATACCCAGCAGCAGCGGCGGTGCATCCAGCTTGGCTGGGCGCTTCTACAAACACAATTGGCCGTGTTTGCGGGTGGGAAGCTGGTGAGGATCAAGTGATCATGTCCTTTTTGCTGCACTGCAGGATGTACATCAAGATTATTATAGTTCTGAATACTTCATTAGTTTGTATTTCGTTTTGACTTCGTATTTTCTATTTCAATTTAGTTGTAGTTAGTTTTTAAAGTGAGTTCACTAGTTAATTTTTTGAAAAAGCTGTTGTTGACGATTAGCCGCCTTTGCTAATCGTCCTTGCTGAGGGGGAGAAGCTCAGGGGACGACTATAGGCATAGGCCGTTACATTGCTGCTTGCTAGCGAGCCTGGCTTTTTACCCGACTGATAACATATTGTCCTACGACCCTAGAAATCCTGGGTTCACCGAGTCCCGGCCGGGAGTTAGGTTTTAGTTTTTTATTGTAGTATGGGGTATTTGTCAGGGGTGAGATATTAAAATGTTCTAGTTTCGTTTTTTCGCTAATTTCATTTACCTATAATAACCTTGATGCACATGCACATAGTAGTTTATACCTCCAAAGGTGAGGGGAGGTGGCAGCAACAGGGACTGCAGGACACTTGGGGATAATTGGGAATTGGCAATTACTAAATCGGGTTCTCCTCCCATGGATTGTCACCTTGCCGGTGGTGGAGGAGCTTGAGTTATCCCAGTGACCCAGAGAGCTAAGCCGGCTGGAGTCACGGCTTCTGGCTGGTCCAACCATGCCGGACAGCTCACAAGGGTAGGGATCAGACTAAGGACAATCCCTAGTCCTCCATATTGGGGGTTGGGCATGAGGTTAACAACTTCATCCCTTAAAACTATCATGTTACAGAATTCATCACAAAATCAATGCACTCTGAAACCATCAAAGACGTTGAATGTAAGAACTATTACTTAAACTGTCATGTGTCTCATTATGCCAATGCTTCCTTAGTTTTGTTTCTGATCTATTTAGAACAGAGCTCTGCTGTGAAGGTAACAGGTGTGTGAGCTATGAGCCACTGTCATCAAAGCAGCTTGCAGAGGTGCTTGCAATGAAGGTCAGTTTTGTTTATTTCTGTATTATTTCTGACTACATACATTCTTGCTTTTCTCTGTATAACATTTGACATGAAATGCTGTACTGTATATCGTTGCTGTCGGGCAGAAACCTCGTATCTCCATATTATATCGACACGTGTTAGGCATGCTGTTGCCTTACTTAAAATAAATGTTGATTTTCTTCTTTTTCTTTCATTAAAGACGGAGTGCCTTGGAATTCTGCAGTCCACTCCATACCACTTGGGAGTCAAGCAGTACTTCTTGGATTTCTTTTGTCATACACTCTACTATGGCGTTCACATGAAGATGCTTCGTCGGTTTCTACAGAAGGAATCACTGCACTGAGGGAGGAAGAGCAGCAGAAGAGTCAGATGATGGAGACGACTGAGGGTCTGAACAGAGACATCATCAACCCTTTCAAACACAGTTAGAACCATAGAGGAGGAGCTGAGAGTGAGACCTGAACATATCTCACAAGCTTTCATCCAACCTCAACACTAAATACACAAAACATTTGTTTTTCTTTTTTTGCAGTAGAAGGCCCAATGTAGGGTAGATTGTGTTGCATTGTTTTTACCCTTTGCCTCCCCGGCCCCCCGCCCCAAACACACACACACACACACACACACTCACACACTCATGTCCTTGCCTCTCCATCCATCTATCCACTTAACCATACTCTTTCCTTCCTCTCTGTCTGTTGTGCTCCAATCTCCAGGCTCCTGAGCCTCTCAGTTCTCTCAAGGTCGATGGCTGAAAGAGCAGCGCTAAGATCTCATCTGGATGGAGAGATCCCAAACCTACACCTGCCAGACAGAGGTCAGCATCATCATCACGCACTAACTAACACACTGGGTACATTCTGTAGTATCCTACTAGCAGGCAGAGGTCATCATCACACAAGTGTTACTCAGCTGTCATGTTAGCCAGTTGTGTAATTAGTGTTGGTCTCATTCACTGTGTAGTGATTTATGGCCGTTTTCACCATAGAACGTGTCAGGAGAACGCTTCATTCATTCATCCATCCATTCATCTTTGGCCCGTATGGTTGTACAAGGTACCTCTGTGGTCAGAATGTAAACAGTCTATGCCGTTTTAATATTATGCTTTATAAGATATTATTTTATTCTTAATTTTATGGAGTGATGTGTGATTTGCATTTGTGAGTCCTAATTTGTATTTTGTGTTAAACCCATGGTACAGTAATGTAAAAGACTAAATGGGTTTAGGTTGTTTTTGCTTGTCTGTTCTGCATTCATTCATCTCACATCACTTTTCTGTGTGACACTCTTCTGTTTAAAGTGGACATAGTGAGGAAAGAGGACTGCTCATCATGCCTGTGGAGAACTGACTGCTCATCATGCCTGTGGAGAACTGACTGCTCATCGTGCCTCTGTTCACTGCTGCTCCTACTGCATACTTGGACAACATTGGTATTTCCATTCTCTCAATTTCTTTTTCTGTATTAGTATGTTTTGGACTGAGGACAATTATAAAGGGGCCCTTTTGGATACTCAACGAGAGATTTTGTTTTGTTTTATAGTTGAGTACTGTTCAGTCTTAATATCTCAGAAAGGACTTATTTTCTTTTTTTGGTTCAAAGGGCAATAGGCTACATTTCAGGTTTGACTGATCTTAAGTTTAGTCTTAAGTTTATTTAATAATCTGAAGGTTCATGAGTTAATGTAATTTTGTATAGACATATAAGTTTCATTTTATGAGTAGCTACTCAGTTGTGAGTTAATGCTGCTCATTAGACGTTATTATATCATATATTATTATATATGTTCACTATGACTGTTCAGACAGAGGTCAATCATCATCACACACTGTGTACATTCTATATGCCCTGCTAAGCATAAGTACTGCATACATAGTGAAACATGACCTTAGATTTTAAGGTACTCTTGGGAGAGAATTGGCCAGTTAGCAGGTGTATGAGTGTCATTTTTGTTAATAAGAAATCCTAAATCCTAGTTGTGACCTGTGACCTTTTTAAAGCTGTGTATAATTTGTTGTATGACAGATAGTAAAACATTCGTTCCACAGGGTCACGTAAAGACTGGTATCTTTTTTTAGTTTATTTAATAATCCTAAGGTTGCCTTTTCATTTTATGCTTAGCTACTGTTTAGAGTTTATGATTGTTCATTATACTTTATTATATAGTTATGTTATTATATCATGTCATTATATGTTCACTATGACTGTTCAGACAGAGGTCAGTCATCATCACACAGTGTGTACATTCTATATGCCCTGCTAAGCATAAGTACTGCATACATAGTGAAACTGAGAAACATGACCTTAGAATTGATCTCCCGTCTCCCAAGTACTCTTGGGCCAGAGAATTGGACAGGATATTGTTTAGCAGGTGTACGAGTGTCATTTTTGTTAATAAGAAATCCTAGTTGTGACCTGTGACCTTTAAGCCATATGTAATTTGTTGTACGACAGATTGTAAAACTATCCATTCCACAGGGTCACAACATGTCTAGTTGCGGCGCGTTGTGACCCTGTACACTATCAGCTATTGTAGCTATTTTGGAACATTTTTTAAAAGGTTTGCCTACAATGACATGCCCAAAATAGGGAGGCCATGTTGAAGGTGTTAGAATACAATATATTGACCATGTCTAACAAAAACAAACTTTTCAGTATTGCTTGTATAACTATTGGCCTTCCCACACCCACACTTTCTGATATGAACGATAAAGCCATCACACGTTTAGCACTCACAATGGAAAATGATACTGACAATGACCCTCAATCGTCACTTAACACTCATGCCATCCGGACGAGGATGCAGAACTTTGAAATGGCAATAAGTTGGTTGGAGTTTTGTCCATTCAGCCATTGCTGCACTAAACAAACTGCCTTACTGATATGTTGGTTAGTGTATCCTGGGGACTTCATGTATTCTCATGGTGTTATGATGTTTTGTGTTATATTATGTGTTTTCTGTGGAACAGACTGTGAAGCTGAATATCCCTGTGGGACAATAAACACTATTATTAACCAATAAGTAGTTCATGTTTGCCTTGTATTGATGATGTTATACCAGGAGCATTTGATCATTATTAATGTTACATTATTACAAGCAGAGTATTAGTACTCTTTATGGGTCAAACTATTCCTGCCTTCCAGACATTTTTGTTGTATATTAAAGGTTAAAACAAGTGTTAAATTGCTCAATAGTCTAATAGTAATCATGGCTATAGATAGAGATGTTTCAGTAATAGGGGTATCCTTGTCTCTCCAGCTCTTTAGTAAACAGAAAATACATTTTCAGGTCAGGATATCAATGTCATCCGATTAGGAGAGAGAACTCATACAGGATAAACTAGTGTAATTGTAAAAATAAATGAGCAGACAAATTGGAACTGTAACACCATCTGCAATTTTTTGGGAGAGATTTGGTGTAAGTCATAGGCTTATTCAAATTGTTAATAACCTATATTATTGTATATGAGCTGTTTGAACTTGTAAGATGTGTGAATGATTGATTCCCAAAAGTAAGGAACAAAGTGTGTCCCTTATCAGATCAATAAGGGACACTAAATAAGGGACAATTCTGTATTTCATTAGGTGCTGTTTTTCTCTGGCTGGCTGACTGTCTGAACTGTGCTCACTTGAGTTCTTGGCCTTCATAAAACTAACGATAAGCGCCATCTTGTGGCGAAAGCGGGAATAGCCTTTAATACTGCTCATGAACTGCAATCCAATCCAATCCAATCCACTTTCTTTATAGAGCACATTTAAAAACAATAGTTGAACCAAAGTGCTGTACACTCAGTAAAATACTAAAATAAACAAGAGAACACACACAATAAACAAGACAACAGTTGACACAATGCCTGGGGGAAGCAGCAGCTTCTCAATCTGAATTTTCAAACGCCAAGGAGAACAAGTGAGTTTTCAAACGTGATTTAAACACAGGCAGGGTTTGAGACTCTAACATGGGGTGGCAGCTTGTTCCACAGTGTGGGCGCTATGGAGGAAAATGATCTCCCCGTGTTTTCAACTTTGTTGCTGGGACCTTAAGGAGTAACTGGTCAGTACTAGACCTCAAGACCCTTGTACCATTATTGGGAGGTAGAAGTTCGGATATGTATAATGGTGCCAGCCCATTTAAAGACTTAAAGACAAACATTAAAGTCTTAAACTGAATCCTGTAACAGGGAGCCAGTGTAGGGAGGCAAGAATAGGGGAGATGTGATCATATTTCCGTGCCCCTGTTAAGGGGCGAGCGGCTGCGTTTTGGACTAACTGTAGTCGTGACAAGCAGGCTTGGCTAATGCCAACATAAAGTGCATTACAGTAGTCGAGTCGGGTTGAGATAAAAGCATGGATAAGACGTTCAAAATCAGAGAGGGTTACTGCACGGACACAGAGAAACGATTGATGATTTAATGTTACAACCAGGTTAATTATGATTCAATAGGCTTTATTACAGACAGACAAACTGCACAGCGGCAGACAGCCTTGCAAAGAAAAACGACAGCCTACTATAACCAGTCCTGCTCCTTGCATTTGCACAACGGCAGCAGCCGCAGAATTACAAGAAAAAACAAACACACAGGTCCTGCGTAAATTACGCATTTTACGCAGCAGCATAATGCACATATTAAATGAACAGTGGCCAACTTAACCAAGCTCACAGGACAGGTACTCTGGTAGTACAGACTGTACTGTGTACAGTACAAAAATATGCAATGGAGAGGCAGAGATCTGGGGGGGGGGGGGGGGGGGGGAGAGAGAGAGAGAGAGAGAGAGAGAGAGAGACAGAGAGAGAGAGAGAGAGAGAGAGACTCTCTCTCGCGCAGGAGATGCTGTCGGTTTACAGGTAACTGGATAAGTAAATGCACAGCAGCATTGTTCCAAAGAAAAAAACGATTATGCAGGCACAGACATGAGCTGCACATCATCAAATAAAGCCTTGCGTTTTGGTGAGAAACTTTTAACATGGCATGTATGTCCAATGTGTCCACGCATCACAGCAAACCTTTCTCTTGCCTTTTCCAGTTGTTAAATCCTCCCTTAGCGAACGAACTGCCACTGTTGTCATGCAACAATCCAAAGGTTGGCACGGAGAACTTTGAGAGAACATTTCAATGAAGCTGGTTTGAGAAATGGCAGTGGTTGCAATGCATTGAAGAAACAGAACAGACTGTGTGTGCTTTGCGTCATTTGCAACAAAGCAGTGACCATTGCCAAGGGATTCCCCTGAAATTCCTGAAATCAAATGCAAATGAGATTTCCGAAGGGGGGATGGTTTACCAGGCTGGACCTGAGAGGCTGTCTGTGCACCCCATGGTGCACAGTTACAATCATTGCGCATTCCGTTTTGAACTTTGAGTGACCCGATTACTAAAGTAAGTTTTCAACATATATTTTATTCCCCAAAGTTAAATACATTATTGTTTTAATATATATATGTGTGTGTGTGTGTGTGTGTGTGTGTGTATATATATAATTATTTTTTCTTCTTTTTTTTTTCAAAAAAAGAAAATCTCCTTGCGCGCGCGCACACACACACACACACACACACACACACACACACACACACACACACACACACACACACACACACACACACACACACACACACACACACACACACACACACACACACACACACACACACACACACACACACATTGTCATGTGTCTTTGTCATGTGTTGTCTTTGCACAGATCGAGAGCGACGGGTTGGGCTCTTTAACTCTATGGTTGGGCTGGGGGTTCGTTGTTCGAGGGACTGGACCATGTCACGTCCAGGCTGTGGAGCCCCATGGACCTGCTGCGGTTGCTGGGATGAAGGTAGGAATCATGGAAAATGGTGTTGAATGTTGTAATGTCATACTTTTTGGTAGCCATTATCCCCAAAAGATCCTGCTTTGTTGCATTAGACTGGTAGGCCTACTGTAGGACTTTAAAATGAAGGCTATAAGCCTTCATGACTTTGGAGTATCATTCTCAGAATATAGTGAAAAGTGGGTCAAATCATTTAATTTCAAGTCATTTTGTGTTTTTCTCTCCCTCTCTCCATCATACTGTACCCCTTCCTCTCGCTGCATCTGTCTGTAAAATTCAGTGACTCCTCCACTTTCATCCCTAGAGGAGCCACTTGGGGTCGCTGCAGTACGACTTGTTGCTTTATTCTGTGAGGAAATACAAAGCAGCCTTTTAGTGTTCACTGATTGCCTGGCAGTGATGTAAAGTAACTAAGTACATTTACTCAAGTACTGTACTTAAGTCAAATTGAGGTATTTTTTTACTTTACAGGAGTATTTCCAATTTACTCAAAAAAAATTAGTACTTTTTCCACCACTGGGCACACCATAACATGGCATACATAACACAGACCCTTACTCATAATGCCTTCAACAACTTAACGAAACTTTTACACTATTTTACGTTGATATATCTCCAACTACAAGGCCTCTTAGCTCATAGCTAACATTTGTTAGCTCAAAGTAATGTATAGCTGCCTGCAACCACAAGAAATTAACACAAAAATAGTGAAAGTAGTCCTGTCTCTAACATCCTGTCATAACATCTACTTTTACCTTAACTTGTACTTTTTATGTCTCTCTGGATTCTTGTGATATCAAGTTCAAACCTAAACCTAACCTTAATTCTAACCATAACCTCAGTAAAACTATGCCTAAACCAACAGTAACCTTAATCCTAACCATAATCTCAGTAAAACTATGCCTAAACCTAACCTTAATTCTAACCATAACCTCAGTAAAACTATGCCTAAACCTAACCTTAACCTCAGTAAAAGTGTTGCAGCTGATAACAAACCCAATGTAAGATCAGCCAGTAGGCTAAGCCTGGGAGATTTAAAACTGTATGACACGCATTAAAAGATTCAGTTCCAAACAAATTGCTCAAGTTTAAAATGTTTACTGTGGTGTCACCAATCATTACAATTTCCAATAAATAAATATGTAATAAATATGTGCACAAAATAACTTAAAGGGATATTTCACTTTCAAAAAAACTCTTGGTCATTTTATCGTCTACTCAGGCCTTTGTGAGCCCCGCAGACAGTTTTTTTAAATTTATTTTAAATATTTTTTTGGGGAAAAAATAAAATAAAAATACAATAAAAAAATAAAATAATAATAAATGAAAAAAATAACCGGAAAAACACGGCTCCCTCGCGTATTAGGGGGGCAGGGTGAGTCACCAGAACCAAGGACGGGTGTTTTCGATGAATCTAACATGGTTAAAATGGAGTTTGAAGTTACAATGGGTTTGTATCATAGAGTTAAAAATAAGGTTTGTATTCACCTGTTTCCTAGGCTTTCCACTTCCTATGTGTTTTCCACTTCCTGTCGATTTGATCCAATGAAATCCAATGAAACTGGTCAGATGACTAATGATATCCAATGAAATCCGACAGGAAGTGGAAAACACACAGCCTAGGAAACAGGTGAATAGGAAGGGGGCTTGTCTGATAAAATGAATATCAAATTTATAAATACTGAATCGAGCAACTTAAAAACTGTCTGGGGGGCTCACAAAGGCCTGAGTAGACGATAAAATGACCAAACGTTTTTTTGAAAGTGAAATAGCCCTTTAAACAGTGAGCAAATAACAAAAGCGGTCATCAAAATATAACTCTCCCAGCTCACCCTACCTCCATTGGCAAACCGACCAATCAAGGTGAGCAGGTGAGAGCCATATTTATAGTCACCGGAGGCCACCCACAAAGGCCCACCCACCAACAAGGTGCCAATGAGGTGCCTCCATCAATCACATACCAATAATCCCATCCAGTGCACAAATACAAATATAATCCTTCATTTGGCTCCTACACTATGCCCAAACGTAACCTTAATCTTAACCTCAGTAAAACTATACCCAACATAACCATAATCTTAACCTCAGTAAAACTATGCCTAAACCTAACCTCAGTAAAACTATGCCTAAACCTAACCTTAACCCTAACCTTAGTAAAACTATGCCTAAACCTAACCTCAGTAAAACTATGCCTAAACCTAACCTTAACCCTAACCTCAGTAAAACTATGCCTAATTTGATTGATTGATTGATTGATTGATTGATTGATTGATTGATGGATGTACTTTATTCAGTAAGACATGAGAACAACAGTACATGGAAGTACAAATTCACAATACAAGGTCTACTAAACTGGAAGGCTCATAAAGCACTAAGCTTGTTTAAAATGAGATCCCCTCGCACACAAATCATGATGATAAGAGACAGACAGATAGACCTAACCTTAACCCTAACCTCAGTAAAACTATGCCTAAACCTAACCTTAACCCTAACCTCAGTAAAAACTAAGGCTATGCCTTCACCTAACCTTAACCATATAACCCTAACCTCAGTAAAACTATGCCTAAACCTAACCTTAACCTCACAGAACTATGCTTAACCTTAAAGGGTAAGACCACTTTGGTAGAGGTTTGGGTTGTGTAGTTACCTTGCCATGATGTAACCCCAAAGGTGGGCAAGAAATCAAAAATAATTGCTCCATTGATTATAAATTGATAATAAAAAATATGCTCCTCATTGACTTACATTGTACGGTAAAACAGCTCTCAAAGTCACTCTTTTAGCACATAAATGAACCCAAACATAGCTGATTCAGGCAATATAGAGCATCACCAAACCCAGTACTGTTTGTTTTTTTAATAAAAATGTCAACTTCCTGTTGATTTTACTATTTGAAGATCTGGATCCGGATCCGCGGATCCAGTCCAGGTTTTCTACTTATTAAAAATGGCAAAATCAACAGGAAGTTGACATTAAAAAACAAAACAAAAACAGTACTGGGTTTGGTGATGTTCTATATTGTCTGAATCAACTTTGTTTGCGTTCGTTTATGTGCTAAAAGAGTGACTTTGAGAGCTGTTTTACTGTACAATGTAAGTCAATGAGGAGCATATTTTGAATGATCAATTTCTAATCAATGGAGCAATTATTTTTTATTTCTTGCCCACCTTTGGAGTTACATCATGGCAAGGTAACTACACAACCCAAACCTCTACCAAAGTGGTCTTGCCCTTTAACCTCAAACTAATGTAAAATGTGTCAGAAAATGTTTTGGATGGGGGAAATAAATCATCTGAATGTATGTAGTTGCATTCCAGTAATAGCATGCCAGACAGGTGCAAAACACATTCTCTGGACATAAACCCTACGACTTCAAAGTATTCCCATTTTGGTGCCTGGATTTCCCCTATAGTGCCCACTCTTTCGAGGTCTAGTGCCCACTGCCCACTCTGTTTTGGTGCCCACATTTCCATAGTGCCCATTCTTCCTAGTGCCCAGGTTTCCCAGTGCCCACTGCCCACTCTGTTTTGTGTGTGATTAGTATGAGGACTTTTTTCCCCATAAATTACTATTACTACTAGGCTATTATTAGCCTATTATTATTATCATTATCATCATCATCATCATCAACAAGTTTGTTTTAATATTATTTATGTTCTATAGAAAAGTACATTTTGAATTCTGGACTTTTACTTTATAGTATTTCTACATTGCAGTATTGATACTTATACTTTAAACATTTGAGTATTTTCCCACCACAACACTCACTGTTTGGATTTCCTTACAAATCGTCAACAAAGATGACGTCATAGGACCCGCCCACGCCAGTCAGTCAACTCCGTCCGTCAGCGTTGCCATGTCCACAGAATACAGGCTTCTTTGTCTGTAAGTTCAGTTGGATGTAAAAATTTGTGGTTGCGGTTTTTTATTTGGGCTGTTCTTAATTATTTTCAAGTCAAGGACCCCCAAAATGCCCCAAATTAATATATTTTATGCCAGGGACCCCCATACAACAATATTCCACATGTTTTCAATTTTCTTCAAGATTTCTTTTTGGGGTGATTAGATAGGCGGCTATTTTCAAATAGCCAATGTATTATTTTAAAAAGCGACGGGCTCGCGCTTCTTTTGGGCTTGTTTTTTATAGACGTGATTGCTTACTTCTCTCACAAAACCTGGCAACGATATCCGCCCGTTGTTGTCGGCGGAAACGGAAGTGCTCACACAGGTACGACGGTGGTGGTAGTGACAGTAGGGTGACAGTGACAGGCGAGAGAGACGACTCGAGTGGGTTTCGTGGAGCTCAGGTCTAGCCTAGGTGGGCCGCATTTCTTCCCACGCCCCCTCCTATCGACGACAACCACACACAGCCATGGCGGCCGCAGATCCCCGGTCCTCGAGTGACGGCGGACCGGCCAGCCGGGAGAGCAACAGCGGCCGTGACGGCGGCCCGGCGCCGGGAGGCGGCGGGGGAGAGAGAGAGGGCGACCGGGCCACGTTTGAATGCAACATTTGTCTGGACACAGCGAGGGACGCTGTCATCAGTCTGTGCGGCCACTTGTTCTGGTACGAGAGAACCAACGGGATATATATTATTTTTTTCTACCTACTACCGGGTAGTAGGTAGAAAACAAATTCTACCTATTCGTGCTTTTTGGTGTGTTTACTTATTAATAACAGTGGTGGAAGAAGTACTCTGATATTTTACTTAAGTAAAAGTATCTATACCACAATATAAAAGTACCCTGTTACAAGTAAAAGGCCTGTGTTCAAAATGTTACTTGAGTACAAGTACAAAAGTATTGGCATCACAATATACTTAAAGTACCAAAAGTAAAAGTACTGAAATGTTTGAAAATAGTAGATCTACAAGTCGAGCTTGAAGATCAGCTATTTTCAAATAGCCTAGGTTGGTATAAAATGGGGCTAAAGTGGTATAATATTATAATTTATATCTGCAAAGTAACCAGTAGCTAAAGTTTTCAAATAATTGTAGTGGAGTCAAATGAAGTGGAGTAGAAGTAAATGTAATTGGAAATACTCAAGTGAAGTACAAATGCCTCAAAATTGTACTTAAGTAAATGTACTTGTACTTGTTACTTACCACCACTGCTTATAAACTCTCTGAGAGTGTACAAACTGACCCAATTTGGTTCCTTTTGCACACGCTCAGAGTTGCAAATGCATACATTAACAAGATGTTGTAGCTTTATTTGTCTCTAGTCCAGTTTAATTTGAAAGGTCCCATGATGACCCATAGGCTGTGCATACTGGCTCCTGTTAGACAAGATGGCCAACTGGGTTTGATTGCCTGAGGTGCATAATTATGACGGCTGATTACAGCATTTGAAGATTATTTCTAGTCTTGGGTTTCCTTAGTTTGTAATGAACGGGCACAACTTTGGCCAAAGACATGTTTTCATATATATCAGCAAATTCAGAACGGTCAACTACAACAAACGTGAAGAAATTAAGAATCATACATACCTGGTCCTGGTGGCTTTCTGGGATACATTAATATATACAGTAGATATTCACCCCTGGCAAGTCTAGCCAGCTCTGTGCTCTGACCTGAAAATGCTCACTCACTACTACAGCAGTGCCCACTAGTACTACAACCTAAATGTGTTTGCAATTAACCATGACAAGCCTAATTAATTTTGGTTTGTTTGTTTTGTCAAAGCTTGATCTTGTAAAAGTATTTTTTACAGAGGCCATGTAGAATGTAAACAATCACGAGGGCGTGTCAGCAGTGTCTCATTCATACAATTTTGTGTGTTTACTCACAGGTTACTAGCCAATGTGTTTCGGCTAATGTGAGATTAGGGCCATGAGTGTAGGATTTGGGTTAAACCTATAGGCATTACAGTGAGATCATAGCATAGAATTCTCACACCCAAGTGAACAATCACTATTGTAAAAAAACAATGTCTTTGTGGTCACGTGTGATTTTCTCTGGACCCTTGCTAAAGTAGGTTATGTGAGTGGAAATGCTTGGTTGAACTGCAGAGTTGGGATAGTGTTCCTAAATGACTGTTTCTGACTGGGCTACTTTAAACATCCAGTAAACAAATTGCCAGCTTAGAAGAAAATAGTATCCCTCTGTAGAGCTGTGCAAGACACGGCTATTGACTATATACACATGGTGGCCATTTTGCTCTGATGTCATACTCAGGGTGGGTAGAGAAACCCCTCCATTTGGGCCTATTTAAATATGAATGCACCTAGTGAGGGACCTGCATGGCAGGAAAAAGAGATTGTCACATGAACTAGATGGTTGCATCCTTGTTCCTCGTCTGATAATCAGCTTTTTATCTGTGAGTGTATTCTAAGAATACTTGTGTTTTGCTTTCCCATTGTATTTTACAGTAGATGGAGAAGCGTCACACTTGGTTGGTTGTGCCTGATTTGATGGATAATAGACTATTCTATATAATAACTAAATAACTGAGGGTAGCACAGCACCATAATGATGTAACATTGCCGTTTGGAGATTTCAGGCATGATGTCTCACTTTGGCAAAGCTGTCACAAAACTGCTCCATAAATGAAGACTACATAATGTCCTGTCCCCTATTTTCCCCTTTTCTGTAGTTTTCAATGTGCGATTTAAACCGATTTAACTGGTTTGACTATACCTTATAATTTATCATGTTATTTAATATTGTTGTCTGAATCGAGGATTGTGCATCCTATTAACCAGAATGATATTAAGGTTACATAATTGCGTCTGTGAAATCTCGCCCGGATGATATTTGAGCCATGGTAATTGAAATGGGAGTTCCTCATTTGACAGAGACTAGGTGAATAATAGGCGATACATGTGGCCACATGTTAAATCAGAGTTGAATGGCTTGATATGCCAGCTCAGCCCCCCCTTTGTTAAAAGCTGTTTTCATCCAGAGGAATGCAATTCTCAGCAGTAGATTTGATAGTTGGTATTAGGCCATGATATGGCGTGAGGCATACTCTGAATCCTCAAAACAAGTTTGGCTTAGACTGAAAACATTACTTACAGTATGTGTTGGTTTAGGTCAGATGGTTGCCATCTTTACAGTGTAGTTGTATGAGGGCCTACTTAGTCACCAGAGATAGGAACATTTCATCAGTTATGAGTCGAAAGTTTCCTAAATGAGTCTTGCTTCATTCCAAAATATGTGCAGTTCTCTCTGGAGGTTTATGTCAAGGGCACATGAGCTATTTCTGACACTGTGACCTATGAGCACAATGAAGCCAAACATTTTACTCTAAGCCGAATTGATTATACTATTCCACTGTTTTCATGTGATCCATGTTGGATCATGTGGGTCTTGTTCCTGCAAAATTAAAGCACTAGTAACAGCATTACTATACATTCTTTCTGGTATCAAGTTTAAGAGCTCTATTTTTCAGCATTCTTTACAGTTTTTACATGTATTTAGCTCTTTACAATTATTAGTCAAAGACACTACCAACATGAAAGGCTAATGTGTATATTAACCACTACACCCTCTATACTTAAATAAATACTTAGTTGACCGGGGTCAACAGTACTGCTCTTTTCCCCCACTACACCACCGACAATAGGCCATCTACAAACTCAACGTGTCGCTATGCAAGAAGCTTGTAGATCGGCTATTTTCTTCAAATCAAATCAAATCAAGCTTTATTTATATAGCACATTTACAAACAGGCAAGCTGAACCAAAGTGCTGTACAGGCAAATTTAAAAACATCAATGCAAAAACAAGTGGAAAAGTGGAAATTACATTACATACATGGAAATTAGATGCTATTAAAAGCGAGGGAAAAAAGATGGGTTTTGAGTTTGGCCTTGGAACATTCTCTTGGAACATTCTCCCCCCAGAATAGGTGAGTTAAAGTATGGATTTTTAGATCACAGAGTCTGTTCTCGTTGTGGAAATTCATGTCTAATAATGATGGTAAATGTGTAGTATGTTATAATGAATCTGGTTCTGGTTCCTAGACAAGATGGCATTTTGCAAAAATGAAAGCAGCTTTGATGTGTATTTCATAATGTATTGTATACTGTGTGCTGTGAGTCTTAGGTTGTATCTAGGGGTGATTGATTTAAACTTTACTTAGTTGACCAGAATCCCCCAGGGGACTAAGTCCCTCCGGTTACTGCTCTACACTGGTTTCTCCAAGAAAAGGCAGATCTATAAGCTCACAACGTGTGGTGTCTGCTATATTCTGCGAATGTTAGCCCTAGCATATGGACACTAGGGTTCATGTGGTTAAATCACACTTCTAATCTTGGTAGTTTTGCAGGTTAGGAAACTCAAGTTCGATTAGGAAACTGAACTGAACTCGATTACATTTTTGCTCTTTTCGATTGATAATCGATTTTTAACGACCATCACTTGGCTTATGGGAGTTAGGTTCTAGTTTAGAAAATCTTGTATGAATGAAAATATATATAGATATCGCCTTGAAGGGACCACAAGAACTCTAATACAGAACACGGACCAAGTAGAATCTAGAATTGTTCTTCCAGTGTGTGAAATTAACTCTAGCCACCAGACTGCTGTTAAATATTAACTGAGTGGTAAGATTGTCAAACCAACCAACAACCACTTTTGTTAGGTAAACAGAAATTATTCAGAAGTCCTGTTCTGTTTAAAAAAAAAAGATATTTGGTTTGTAAAGACCTGGAAGTGGCTCGTACATTTTGGGATCCGTCAGCCTCTGTGGCTGCTGGACAAAAACAGTTGGTTTCCTGCCTGTTAATGAGCAAAAGGCCTAACCTACATGTGGAATTGCATTTGCATTAAACCACATGAACCCTAGCATCCCTATATTGGACATTCACTGAAAATAGCAGATCTACAAGCTCACAACGTGTCATAACGCAACATGTGAACTTCTACATTGGCTATTTTCAGTGAATGGACGTGGTGTAGAGGGCAACAAGGATCTAGTATAGAGCCCTGGGGAACCCCGGTCAAGTAAGTATATAGGGTTAAGTGGTTAAAATGGGAATAGAAACCTTGTTTTTGTGCACCATGTTACCGTTCGTTGTCTCTGTTGCCATGGTCTTTGAAGCCAGCCAACCAATGCGGTTGCCCTGCACCACCCTGCACTCCCAGAATGCAGTGAGCTGTCTGGCCACTAGCATGAGTGAAGCAAAGGTGAGACTGTGTTAACGAGAGATGACAGATGGTGCTAATTAGCTGTAACGACAGGGAGCTAGAATGAGATTAATCACTCACCTTGTTTGTATCATATTTGGTTAGGTGGTCTCAGGGGGGATTCATCTACATTGTGATTCATCTACATTGGAGACAAATCGATTACCAAACTGGAATGTCATTACTATGTTATCACAACTAGCAGACAACCTTTAAGAGAATGGAGCTAATGTGATTGGTCTCATTAATCTATTATCTCTCATCTCCCTTTCCCACCCTCCCCCCTCCCTCTACCCCACCTCACCACTCTCACAGCTGGCCATGTCTTCATCAGGTGAGACTTCACACAATTTTCTATCTTGCTCTGCAGCTTTGGTAAATATTAGCCATGGTGTGCAGCATGTGCATTGGTCTCACAGAAGGCTGTGATGGAACATGGGGACCACTTCTATCAGTTGACTGAGGGCAGAATGCACTTAAGGCCTCTGTGTAGTAACATTACACCTCCTCTAACCTGTCTTTATATTTCTTAACGTAAGGTCAGTTGTACATTGCAACCATTTTAACTGGCATTTGCTCATGGTGCGCTCGTGGGACTTAAAAAATTAAATATAAATAGAGATTCGGAGAAAGAGTGGTAGTTATTTTTACACGTTTATACAAAGTTTTTAGATACAGTCTCATCATTAAGTGTCACTGTGATAGTAATCTCTCAAGAACAGATTCTGCTCTGTGTTGGAATCTGTCGTGAAGGCTCGTCATAACATGTACGCACTGGGCTACAACTGGGCGTGCCTTCAGATCAGGAAGCAGGCCGCGCTTTACCCAATCAAATGTAGTGGTTTCACGTGTCCGTCGATCTTTCCCCCTCGAAACAAACCCAAACTAATTTAACGATAGCGTCCGCGGAGCAGACAAAACCACGGAAAGATATTCACATTTTAACTTACTCTTTCATTATAGAAACAAGTGGGCTTATAACCAAAACGATCCATGTTCTCTGGGAGAAGTGGTGTTAGTGTTCCGTGTAGAAATATTGTTAGTGGGAATGAAAACATAGTGGCACCACCGGAAGTGAAAGCTGAAGGCAGACCAAAACCCCGGTTTCCTTTGTGCACGTGTGCTACGTCGCCATTGTCCCAGAGCCAGTGAGAGATAGTACAAACAGCAGAGGGTGCTGTTTTTCATTCTCACTGGCTCTGGGTTCCCAGATTGCTGTGATAGTAAGTAGTAACCAAAGGAGGTAACACAACAGTGGTGTATTAGGGGAAGGATTGAGGGCAAACGTATATTCATTATAAGCACTGCTATCAGAATCAGCTTTATTGTCACACAGGTTTACAGAAGTAAAATAGTGGGTGAAATTCGCTTTTGTGCATAGTTCCCATCGTATCGTTATTTCCATAGAAAAAAAGAAAGGGAAGAAGAAGGGGTGGGGGGCAAGGGGGAAAGGAGATCAGACAAGAGAACAAATAAAACAAACAAGTTATCTACATATGTACACATGGTACCTGCTAAGGACTCCAGGGGCGAAGCATGTTCAACATGAACATACCCAAGATATCTTTTCGTTATCTGGATTTACTAACCGTAAACCGTAATCAACTTGGTAGTTATCAACTTGGTATGTCAACCCAGGATTTTCCAATTTAGCCAATAGCCATGTGTGTTTGCAGCATATGACCAATCGCAAACATCGGCAATTCTGACTGCAGAGCGGCATATTTCAAACAAAACTATAATATCAAACAAAACAAATCAACTGTGTGAATGTGTAACTTGATAAGCTTGTTATCTGTTTGAGCCTCTTGAGCTGTGAGCTGTTGGTTGCAAGCAATGTCACAGCCATTTCATTGTGTGTTTTTGTATACTGTACTTACTGAAGCACTAAAGCCTTGTGCTTTTAAGATATGGAACTCAAACTAAGCCTGCTTTACTGCTTTGAATTATTTTTTTATTTGCTCATAAGTTTTACAACACCTGGGTTTCAGCTGAAATAAAAAAGAAAAATGTCATACGCCATAGAATAAATATCTAAATGACACATTAATTTCATGGAAAACACGATGCACAGTAATAGTCAGATCTACTTGTGCTGTAATTGTGATTTTACAAACCTATTATGTTGCGCATTGACACAGCATGACACACAGCATTTATAAATTAAACTTACAGTAGGTGGCCAGTGACACTTTCAAAACCTTTGCATCATGCACGTCACACAAACAGAATGCAATGCATTTTGTCGCAAAACCATTGGTGTTGTGTGCTGGATTCGAACCAACATCATCTCGCGTCACGCGTTCCTTGCAGGAGGTGTGGAAGGAAAATGGCCAAAGTCACTGGCCACGTACTGTACAGGATGATATGGGTATGCAAAAGCACAATGAAATGGCTTTGCTATTGCTTGAAACCAACAGCGTACGACTCAAGAAGCTGACACACATAACTCCCTCCCTCCCCAGGATTAGGTGGTCTACACTCTTGCCCCCACGATATGAGCACCGATATGAGCGATATGAGCATCTAACATATGTGCAGCATAAGTGACCCACTGTCGTAACCCTGAACGCCCCTGGGTGAAACCTCTTATCTCACTAACCCCCAATCTTGCTTTGTAGTACAGGCCTCTGATTGAGTCATGGCCAAAACAACAAATAAACAGGGAACAAAAATAAAACAAAGAGCAGCTGACTAATCAAAATGCCAAAGAAAAGGACACAGTCCTTATGAACAGGATGGATTACTGTAAAACAAAAAGGAGAATATATTTACATAAAAGACTTTACTGATAAATGTCTCCTGACAACAAAGGTAAATGATTAAGAGGTCGTGTAACCTGGTCTTATGTAACAGTGAGGCAGAGTGATGATTGGCTATCGACACCGCACACGCGTCATCCAATCAGTGGAAGCAGAAGTTGGAAGTAGGGTTGCAACAGTTCATCGATTTAATCGATTAAAAGAATTAAAAAATCACACCCTGTGTGAAGTGGGCGGTGTCTTGCTAGCTAATCACAATACTGAATGGAGTCGATCAATCATGTACAAAAGATAAATACATTTATTGAAACACTCTTTATGATGGACGAAACCATAACTTGAAAAAAACCAATTTATGGTTTTTTTAAAGTTATGGTTGCTTATATAGGGCTATGCACATGTGTCATGTGACACTGGCCAATCACAGTCCTGAATAGATTGTGATTGGCCAATCACAGCGCAGGATAATTGTACAAATTTCCAAACCTCACTTTTAGGGGCGGTTTCACTGCCCAAGATATTTGTACATTTTTCCAAATCTCACTTATAGGGGCGGTTTCACCGCCCAAAAATCGATAAGTGGTTAATTGATTAATGTCTGTCTGTCCCATTCAGTGGCTGGAGACACGGCCTAGCAGACAGCAGTGTCCTGTGTGTAAAGCAGGCATCAGCAGAGAGAAAGTCATCCCACTCTATGGCAGAGGGAGCTCCAGTCAAGAGGACCCCAGGTACTCTGCACTGCACAGTAAAATCCTCAGTGTTAATTCAACTGAGTACTGTACACATGGAACCAAATGGACCCTTACATGGAACCAAATGGACCCATGTGTACACTCTCTGGGTTACAAATGGATACATTAATGCTGAGGATCCTTGTGGGGGTATGTTTGAGTGAAAGAGTCTGTGTGGTTTGCACAGATTGATGTACTTTGTCTGTGGAAGAGAAACAGAGAAAAATCAAGTTTGTGTAAAATCGGTGCATCAGTGATACTATATTAGCTGACTGCCATTCGTCTTTGTCTCCAGGTTGAAAACTCCACCTCGGCCTCAGGGACAGAGAACGGAGCCAGAGAGTAGAGGCGGGGTGAGTCTCTTCTATCTGATATCTATCTATCTATCTGATAATTGCACTAACTGAGTCAGCGAAACGGCATGAGAGGATATAATGTGTCCATTTGTGTTTTTCATTCAACAGCCATTCCAGGGTTTTGGTGACACCGGCTTTCACATGTCTTTTGGCATCGGTGCATTCCCCTTTGGCTTCTTCACCACAGTCTTCAACACAAATGACCCCTTTCACAGAGCAGGTAAGGAAAACATAAGAAACAGGACTCACTTGTATGCGCTTGTTAACAAAGTGTTTTCTGTGTTGGCCTTGCATGTACAGACACACGCGGCTCTTCAGCTACAGTGCAATCATATCGAAATACTTCCTCTTTGGTACAGTATAACCCATTATGTTTATCCTCACAACAGATCAGTATGCAGGTGATCACCAAGGCAACGGCAACCCGAACAATGGCAACAACTGGCAGGACTCTCTCTTCCTGTTTGTGGCCATCTTTTTCTTCTTCTGGCTCCTGAGTGTGTGAGGGAGGCGGCCGGATAGCATGCATGAAAAGATGATGGATGAATGGACAGACGGATAGATTGGCTAGGGAGGGATGAGCTCCAAAACTCTCGCACCAAACTCGGACGGACACACACACACACACACACACACACACACACACACACACACACACACACACACACACACACACACACACACACACACACACACACACACACACAATGCAGTTATATTTCCTCGCAGGTACTAAATGGGAGAACAAAACAGTGTTTTAAATCCAGAATGAGAGAGACTCGGGTGTTACATCGTCTCTCCTAGCAAAGGAAGATTCATTCAAGGTGATATTGTTCTGTGATGTTAATTGCCTCGTCAATTTATGTTAATGGCAATAAAGTAGTAGGTAAAAGGGGAGATTCAATATTCATAGCATTCGGCCACAGACGTCTTGGTAGCAAACAGGTGAATGTAATCAAATAAGATGATTATCATTAAATGAGAACCATACAGCTGTGGCATTGTGCCCATATAGTAGGGCAGAACATGTCATGAGAGTACTATGAATAGGATGCTGAGTTCAACCTCCCCACCCCCTCCTCTCCTCTGTATTACTTGTGCAAGACCCACTTGGCAAATAAGATCATAAACTCACCAGCAGTGTTGGTACTCCTGAAAACAAGGGTCTCAAAAAATTGTCAAGAATCATCTTAGTCTTTCCTCTCTGTGTGCACTTGTACAGTAGATGCGTAAATAAAAAGACATGGGGCTTTTGGGGACTAACTTTAGGGCGTTTCACAATGGAAATGCAAGACTCTGTCTTGAAGGTGTCATTAGAGACAGTATTAAATAAGTAGGATCACTTCTTTAAAAAAAAGAGTTTGGTGTAGTGCTGCACCACTGTAATGTCATAAGCATAGAAGAGCAGAGCTACAGGCAAGTCATAATTCAGGACCATGAACCAGAAAAGCAAACTGGGGGTAATAAAAATAAATAAAAACAGGGCAATGTGAATCCTGTTGAGACATGTAGTCATTGCTATAGCAACTTTTATTTTGTTTTTTTTCCCCAAAAGGCCAAAGAGTAGCAGATCAACATCATGTACGATCTTGGGAAAAACATATCTGGACAGAGTCCTGTTTACAATTTTCCTCATGTAATGATCAAAACCTTGCAGATTTTACGAATACACAAGGGTAAGTAGGACTTAAACACAGATGGCTAGGTAGCGATAGTACAGATGGATACGCTTTTTATATATTTGTCTTAACAAATACTGCCATTGCACTGTGAAGTCATTTATAGACGAGACCTATCCTAATAAAATAGATTGGAGGGAGTGTTGGTGTTGAGAACCAGCCCTTCATTCTTTGTTCCTTTTCACTATCCTATAGATGTACGGTACTGTTAAGTAACTTTGTATATCTTAAGCCTAACTTATACTTGATTGTACGACATAGTCATACGACAAAGTATACATTTAGACTTTATACTCGATGGGATATTACAATTTAAAAGGCAAGGTGTGAGGTTTGCCCAGCTGCCATGTGTGCTCTGTACAGAGGGATTCACACATGGAGCACAGAAAGTAAAACACAGTCCTTCACATGCGCAGTACAACGATATTAGTTCAATGACTACGTTATATGTGGTTGCGTGCCAGTGTCGTACACTGAAAATAAGTAACATCTACAAGCTCACAATGTGTTGAGCTGTGTCCCGTTGTGAGTTTGTAGATCCGCCATTTCCGGTACGCAACACCGGCGCGCAACTAATTATAACTCAGGCTTTTGCGGTCTGTGGGAGAACCCCAGGCAGAGTAGCTAGACAAAGGTGCTACACGGTAATAAGTAATAACATGTAAGCAGAGTTGATAATGTTTCAGACGGTGGGTTAGAATCCTTTTAATTCTTAATGATGTAGTAGTCAGCAGCTTAACCTACATGAATGATGTGCTACAGTTCAGAGAACTGCCACAGTGTGATAAATGGAGCACTGTTCTTTCTATTGCGATTTTTTTTTGTTTTGTTTTTTTGATTGATTTGATTTATCCTGATTGTACTTGTCCGTTTGTGTGTCTATGGGTGTGAGAGTGTGTATATATATATATTTGTATATATGAATATTGTAAATGCCATTTTTACTTACTTTCTGAATGAATGGACAGCTTTGGGAAGTGAGACTAGGTGTAAATGTGCGAGAAATGGCTAAATGAGTTCTTTATCCTTTCGAGCAAGCAATGATCTGACAAGTTCCTGACATGCTTGGTTGTGTTCAAGCCTCCTGTGCCCTTCACACCTAAAAAAGAAAACGAGTGACCAAGGCTTAAACATGCTAACCAGTGGCCACTTGCAAACACTTTTGCCCCATAAAATACAAGAAGTTAACCCATTTAGACCTGGAACACCTAAAAGTTGTTATACCTTTCAAGCCGAGAACACCTCTGTGTCACATTAGCTGTTGCTATAGCTGCATTTTTTTGGTTGACATTTTTGAAAAAGTTTTTCAGAAAGCGTTTTTAGAATCGGCCTCAGGTCTAAATGGGTTTTAAAGGGTCTCAGAGTCAAAATATTACCAGTAGTTCATCCTTCCCTGCCTCAAATGGCTTGAAATACTAGGAACTAGAATAAGAACATGATTGATTCAGCCCCTTTAACACATGCAATGCATACTAACTGACCTCTTCATCGGTACGATATTCACTGTAGGACAACAGAAAAGCAGCAACATCTGTAAACGTTCCCATTAGTCAAATGTAACCACTGTGAAGCACATGAAATGGCTTAAAAGACCAAGGGCCAGTTTAGGGTCTAGTCTTTGTAGACTACTCTGTTAATGTACATAAATGTAGTTCAGTCTATGACTTAGCTTGACAGGTGTTCCACTAAACTGGTCCTATTTAGTGTCAAACCGCACTTTATCAAATATCATGCAATGGTGGGAGATGGCAATAAGGGTTGTCTATGGCACAGACAGGATGAGCAATGGGGCTTGTCATTTCTTGCATACCATTGTCTGATCAAGCTACACATTTGTATTATGAGGCTTTTGTGACACAAAAAATGCCACCATGTCTCTTTTGGCAGATTAACATGAAGACATTGTGCAAAACCAAATTGGTGTAGGAGATTGAAACTGGCAGTGAAAGATGTTTTCTGCAATCTGAATAAATAGATGTTTAATAAAATATACTTGTGTGATATGTTTTTTCACATCTCTACATTACATAAGGCGACTAGCCTACTTAATAAAGTAGCCTACATGTACAAATGTTGGGTTTTCTGAATGTGTAGTCCTAAAGAAAAATATGAACAATGATTATTGTTAATTAAATTATTGATTAGAACTCTCAAGCATTAGCACACCTGTTTATCCTATATAAGGCAAGTGATTATAGCACTCATTCAAATCCACATCCCCTGGAATGCTTCCACAGGTACACTATACGGCACTGGTTTGCAACACGGGGTGTGGGGGACACCAGTTAAATGATTTATAGCGAGGAACCAAATGGACCCTTACGGGTGTGTAACTCAAGAGTGTAAAAATGTAACCAAATGGAGCCATTTGGCTCCATTTGTACACCGAGTTAAATTAACACTGAGGATTTTACAGTGTAGATTGGAGTCCAAGAGATAAAATTGTATCAAATGGGGGTCCATAGCCTAATGCAATAACTGGGTCCTTGAAATTAAAAAGATTGATGATGTATGTTAACAGTGCTGTGTGGATTGTGGTTGTAATAGTACTGTATGAGCATTTATATGAGCATGTTTTGTTGCTCAGTTACTTTCAATACAGGACAGGAGACTGACAATACATAACAGTATTAAAGTAAAACAGTAAAGGCCACTTCTACTAACTTTCTACCTCACTTGAGTCATTCCTCCACATTCCTATAGCTTAATACCAGAGTAGACTACTGTATTTCAACTTTACTTAATTAACTGAAGGCTAACATACAAAAGAATGCTTCAATAGTACTAAGAGACCTCTTCTGAAAGTCACTGAGTTCAGTACAGAGGTTCCAAGTTCAAATCCCTGTCCTCCTATAGTTCAATGTTGGAATACTTTGGAATTGTTGAGGCTAAAATACAAAACTCAAAAGCATTAGAAGACACCTGCTGAGGGCAGAAAGCGTGAAGTATTGCCGACAAATTAAATGCACAAGTCGTCCAAAAATATACACAATTTATATACAAGTCCATAAATATATAATTCAGTTAGGCAAAATGAGGAATAATATAATAAAAGACTGTCTTGCTAATAAAGCGTCATGTCTCTCATTTTTTACAATGTATTTGATATTACCTTTATATTATTTAATAAATTATGCATTTCATCCTCTATATATTGTCCAGCAACCTTTATGATAAAGGCGAAAAAAAAGATAGTAGACCAGTGGGAGCCAGATTGCTCAGATGCCAAGGTTTCTGTGCTGGGATTCGATCCTATGATCTTATGGTCTGAAGTCAAGACCTCTCACCTCTTCCGACTGAGCCATGGATAGAGCAGCCACATAGTAAACAGAAGTCACAGCTTCAACTCCCACCCTCGCCACTGTCGCCAGGGTCAAAAACTTTATATTTGAAATCCGAACGTTTATTTAGATGAATGAACGGGTCAAAAATGGAGAAAGTGCAAACACCAGGTTGAAGTTCATGCATGACTGTCATGACAGATCCAGACTCGACCGCATGGCTCATTTGCATAATACGTTACCATATTGATTTTATCCCACTGTTGAGGGTTAGGGTTATGTTTTATATATTTTGTTTAAGACTTACAGTAGGCTGCCTTGCCCCACTGGAATACAGTGACTGATATGAATGAATAATATACTGGAACATACGTAAAATGAAGAATACCTTGTGATGTCAGTGACATTTTATTACAAATGAAAATGAAAATAAGAAACAGTGCAGTAAACAATACGTTTTCGTATAGCAGCAATTTTGCACGTACAATATAAACATAAATACATATTGTCTGGTGGAAACCCATAGAGGTATAAGTGGAAACCTCATTAACTGCCAGAACGTACATGGACCAGGATGGCCAAAACTGTTACTTTTCAGCATAAACATTCTGCGTTCGGAAATTACGCACCGGTAGCCCGACACTCAGCCTGAATTTTCATTTCGTTTCACGGGGGGGGGGGCAACAACGGCTGATAAGTCTATTGAGAATTACCGAGTTCCGGGTGGTAAACGGAACGCTCGTCCAAAAACACATTGCCCCATTTTTTTTCGCGGTCCGAGGCCGCTGGTTTAGACCCGGGGAAGGGTGTTTTAGGACGACGGCTAGCGATTCAGGGCACCGGAGCACACTCAAAAAATCACACCCAGTGTGAAGAGAGTGGTGCCTTTCATGAGTTCATTTCATTAGTTACTTTTTACAGACTTTGATGACTTCAAAGTATTTTTACTCATTTTAAGTATTTTGACTCATTTTAAGTATTTTGACTCAGTTTAGGAACTTTAAAGTATCTTTACTAATATTTAAGTATTTTTACTCATTTTAAGTATTTTTACTCATTTTAAGTATTTTTACTCATTTTAAGTATTTTTACTCAAAAGTGTGTGTGTGTGTGTGTGTGTGTGTGTGTGTGTGTGTGTGTGTGTGTGTGTGTGTGTGTGTGTGTGTGTGTGTGTGTGTGTGTGTGTGTGTGTGTATAAATAGTGTAACTGGTTGCATCTTTGTGTTGCAATCAGCCGCAGCTGTTGAGGCTGTGCTCAAACATACAGAGAGGCCGTGCTCATACGGACGGACGGACACCCGGACGGACACCCGGACGGACACCCGGACAAAGTCAAGTGTACTCAAAAACAGCAGATTCAGCAAAAATAGCAAAAAAAACAAGACTCTCCCCACCAAAATCGGCAAGACACACCATCTCCCGTTTACTTCCCGTATCTGGTATGCGAACTATCTTCTACCATGCCGTTGAAGGCACAGGCACAAGGGGAAGGGGGCGAGGCTTCCCCTATTGGGCGGGAGCGCGGGCGGGGACTTCTTTCCTCTACAATAGAAGAGTTAGGACGTCACATTCTAATACAACCCGAATACCTAATGTTCATACTGGCCTCAGTGGCGCACCTCGGCAATCATTGGACTACCGATTCACCATCTCAGGGAGTCTGAGTTCGACTCCCGTTTGGGACAATGCTTTTTCAAACAATCGCAGACAATTTTTTTCGCCGATAAAGTATAGTTTTGGACCATGACGGAGGCACGCCGACTCAGCAGACCTTGAGGCCGAGGAGTCGCGCCCGAGCGCCTCCAGGCGCGAGTGCCCGCGACGACCGGCCGATGGTCTGCTAGTCGACTAAGCGCCGTCCGAGTTATGTACCGATAGGCACAGAATCGTAAATAATATTGGTGGGGACTGCGTTTGCCCCAACTGCCACTCACTGCACTAACTTAGCCCGCCAGCCCCGCCCCCTTGTGCCTTCAACAGCATGGTAGAAGCGGGTTCGCATCTGGTATAGGAGGTTTGGGTTGTGTAGTTACCTTGCCATCATGATGTAACTCCAAAGGTGGACAAGAAATCAAAAATAATTTCTCCATTGACTAGAAATTGATCATTTAAAATATGCTCCTAATTGACTTACATTGTACAGAGGGTCTTTTAAAACCTGTAAATAATAATTTATATGTGTGTGTGTGTGTGTGTGTGTGTGTGTGTGTGTGTGTGTGTGTGTGTGTGTGTGTGAAAAAAATCTGTAACATATTATCAAACATCTAACAACAATATGAACTATAGTGTTAACAGAGTGACAATGACATAACACATGAGTCATTGTGAAACAATTATGATTCATGGTCACACTCTATTTCAGTAATATAATTAAATTGATTATATCTTATTGTATTTATTTTATTTGAATGCAGGGCATTAAAATGAGTCCATATAACAAACACATGTGTTGAATTAACTGTGGAAGAACAAGGCACTGGATTAAGTAAGCTTGGCTGTTAGCCTGGTCCCTACCGGCTAACTTCACAGCTAAATTTCCATGGTAACTAGGTAAGATTGCGTACATTTTCTTTCGTGAAATCGGGTCATGGATAAACTTATCCAGGGTGCTCTGGCTAAGATAATCTGACAAGATAATTAAACTTTCATGAAACCGATTCATTGCTAATCCTGGCTAAATTAAGCCAGGATAGGTGTTAAATCCAGGCTTAACCCCTAATTCTGCTTTCGTGAAATAGGCCCCTGCTGAGGTAATGTGACTGTTTAAATCTAATATCAGTTGAACTTGTTATCAACTCAGCTAGGCTTAAGATGTACAGGTGATCGTGGGCTAATTACTTGCACAGGGACCATTACAGACAAACAAGAAACTCAGAAGCAAAAAGAATGCATTGCTTGCATGTACGGTCTGTATATGTATGGATCTCAACAGGCCACTGAAAAGAACAGACATCTCCACAGTCATATTTACAATTTTATTATTTTAATAAATATCTAATGCATTGTGTTAATCAAAAATATTTGCAGTTATAAAACAAACAATTATAAATCACTTTACAAATAGTCTAAGCATCAATATCTAGAATGTGATAGCCATTACTTGGTGTTCAGTTAAATCATTATTTTATTTTCTTCATTTTCTTCATCTGAAAGTTGCAGTTACATCACCCCTACTCAGGACAAATGGGCAACTTTAAAGAAATTAAGTTGCTTTTGTACGTTTTTTAATATTTTGACTCATTACTGGGCGCTGAGACTGGCATGGACATGGCATGGACGTGGCAAACCGGCATCATATAGTACAACTTGAACATGTCAACATTGTAGATAGAGGCTTTTTATTCCTGACACACAAACATCAGTCTTGTGCACATTATAAATATCTTAAAATGTAATAAAAGTATTGCTTTGGCCAACACAGCAGGAATATTAAATCAAATTATTCTATGGTCAATAAAAAAAAATCTATGAAGGATACCAAACAACACTTTACATTATTTAGTGGCTCATGCTCAGACCTTTCACATATACAATCATTAATACCACACATACACATTCAATCGAAAGTTCAATAAAAGTGCAGAAACAGTGAAGTGTGTAAACTTTGGTGATATTGCTTTCCGCATGTTTCCTCTGCTCGGCGTAAAATGGGTGTCATGGAGAAGACACATCACACGTAGATCATATTGTTGCTGTTGGGGGTAAACCGTGTATCTCTATATTTAAAAATGTTCAAGTTCTTTTCCTGTAAATCAATACCCTACTTTGTCATACAAGACTGTCATGATAAAGTAACAAAAATAGCCTATCAAGCCTACAAGCTCATGAGTTGCATCACTGATCTTGTAGATCAGTATTTTCGCTATTAGATTTTTTTTTAAAGTGAAAGTCTGTCTGGGTTTATACACATTTAAACAATAAAACATACTAACAAGAGCTTGTGACTAAATACAAACATAATAACTACATAGAATCCATTGGAACACTTTTTTTGTTTTGTTTTTACATTTCTGAAAAGTAACGATTTTTGGATATACAAGGTTTCCACCCAACATACACGAGTATGTATGTAGAGAACAGTCATAGATTACTTCACCATAGTTTTGAACTCTTTAGTCTTTTGATTTAGCCTTTTTTGGTGCCTTGTTGGATTTGTTGAGAATCTTCATCAGGCTCTTGGACATGTAGTATGGCTTCTGTTGTGATCCATCATTACGTTCCAAGTCCTCCACTGTAGGAGAGAGGAAGAGATGTGTATACATTTAATGTGAGTGAATCTACAAGCTGACGAAAAAGCTGACACTGAATGAGGGGGAATGAGCTGGAGCCAGAGAGAGAACAGAGTAATGTATGCTGGTATGGATCGCCTTTAGCTCTGTGTTGTTTAGAGGGCCCTCAATGTATGATTAAATCGACTGTGTTCCTGACCTTTGTCTTTTTTTGGTCAAATGGGCACCTCCCGCAAACTTTGTTTAAGGGAATCAGAATCTGCCGACTCAGCAGACCTTGAGGCCGAGGAGTCGCGCCCGAGCGCCTCCAGGCGCGAGTGCCCGCGACGACCGGCCGATGGTCTGCTAGTCGACTAAGCGCCGTCCGAGTTATGTACCGATAGGCACAGAATCGTAAATAATATTGGTGGGGACTGCGTTTGCCCCAACTGCCACTCACTGCACTAACTTAGCCCGCCAGCCCCGCCCCCTTGTGCCTTCAACAGCATGGTAGAAGCGGGTTCGCATCTGGTATAGGAGGTTTGGGTTGTGTAGTTACCTTGCCATCATGATGTAACTCCAAAGGTGGACAAGAAATCAAAAATAATTTCTCCATTGACTAGAAATTGATCATTTAAAATATGCTCCTAATTGACTTACATTGTACAGAGGGTCTTTTAAAACCTGTAAATAATAATTTATATGTGTGTGTGTGTGTGTGTGTGTGTGTGTGTGTGTGTGTGTGTGTGTGTGTGTGTGTGTGTGTGTGTGTGTGTGAAAAAAATCTGTAACATATTATCAAACATCTAACAACAATATGAACTATAGTGTTAACAGAGTGACAATGACATAACACATGAGTCATTGTGAAACAATTATGATTCATGGTCACACTCTATTTCAGTAATATAATTAAATTGATTATATCTTATTGTATTTATTTTATTTGAATGCAGGGCATTAAAATGAGTCCATATAACAAACACATGTGTTGAATTAACTGTGGAAGAACAAGGCACTGGATTAAGTAAGCTTGGCTGTTAGCCTGGTCCCTACCGGCTAACTTCACAGCTAAATTTCCATGGTAACTAGGTAAGATTGCGTACATTTTCTTTCGTGAAATCGGGTCATGGATAAACTTATCCAGGGTGCTCTGGCTAAGATAATCTGACAAGATAATTAAACTTTCATGAAACCGATTCATTGCTAATCCTGGCTAAATTAAGCCAGGATAGGTGTTAAATCCAGGCTTAACCCCTAATTCTGCTTTCGTGAAATAGGCCCCTGCTGAGGTAATGTGACTGTTTAAATCTAATATCAGTTGAACTTGTTATCAACTCAGCTAGGCTTAAGATGTACAGGTGATCGTGGGCTAATTACTTGCACAGGGACCATTACAGACAAACAAGAAACTCAGAAGCAAAAAGAATGCATTGCTTGCATGTACGGTCTGTATATGTATGGATCTCAACAGGCCACTGAAAAGAACAGACATCTCCACAGTCATATTTACAATTTTATTATTTTAATAAATATCTAATGCATTGTGTTAATCAAAAATATTTGCAGTTATAAAACAAACAATTATAAATCACTTTACAAATAGTCTAAGCATCAATATCTAGAATGTGATAGCCATTACTTGGTGTTCAGTTAAATCATTATTTTATTTTCTTCATTTTCTTCATCTGAAAGTTGCAGTTACATCACCCCTACTCAGGACAAATGGGCAACTTTAAAGAAATTAAGTTGCTTTTGTACGTTTTTTAATATTTTGACTCATTACTGGGCGCTGAGACTGGCATGGACATGGCATGGACGTGGCAAACCGGCATCATATAGTACAACTTGAACATGTCAACATTGTAGATAGAGGCTTTTTATTCCTGACACACAAACATCAGTCTTGTGCACATTATAAATATCTTAAAATGTAATAAAAGTATTGCTTTGGCCAACACAGCAGGAATATTAAATCAAATTATTCTATGGTCAATAAAAAAAAATCTATGAAGGATACCAAACAACACTTTACATTATTTAGTGGCTCATGCTCAGACCTTTCACATATACAATCATTAATACCACACATACACATTCAATCGAAAGTTCAATAAAAGTGCAGAAACAGTGAAGTGTGTAAACTTTGGTGATATTGCTTTCCGCATGTTTCCTCTGCTCGGCGTAAAATGGGTGTCATGGAGAAGACACATCACACGTAGATCATATCGTTGCTGTTGGGGGTAAACCGTGTATCTCTATATTTAAAAATGTTCAAGTTCTTTTCCTGTAAATCAATACCCTACTTTGTCATACAAGACTGTCATGATAAAGTAACAAAAATAGCCTATCAAGCCTACAAGCTCATGAGTTGCATCACTGATCTTGTAGATCAGTATTTTCGCTATTAGATTTTTTTTTAAAGTGAAAGTCTGTCTGGGTTTATACACATTTAAACAATAAAACATACTAACAAGAGCTTGTGACTAAATACAAACATAATAACTACATAGAATCCATTGGAACACTTTTTTTGTTTTGT
Source organism: Gymnoscopelus braueri (assembly GCF_963280865.1). NCBI lineage: Eukaryota > Metazoa > Chordata > Actinopteri > Myctophiformes > Myctophidae > Gymnoscopelus > Gymnoscopelus braueri. The sequence continues at coordinate 38,826,069 of NC_137613.1, read as the reverse complement.
TTTTACATTTCTGAAAAGTAACGATTTTTGGATATACAAGGTTTTCCACCCAACATACACGATGTATGTAGAGAACAGTCATAGATTACTTCACCATAGTTTTGAACTCTTTAGTCTTTTGATTTAGCCTTTTTTGGTGCCTTGTTGGATTTGTTGAGAATCTTCATCAGGCTCTTGGACATGTAGTATGGCTTCTGTTGTGATCCATCATTACGTTCCAAGTCCTCCACTGTAGGAGAGAGGAAGAGATGTGTATACATTTAATGTGAGTGAATCTACAAGCTGACGAAAAAGCTGACACTGAATGAGGGGGAATGAGCTGGAGCCAGAGAGAGAACAGAGTAATGTATGCTGGTATGGATCGCCTTTAGCTCTGTGTTGTTTAGAGGGCCCTCAATGTATGATTAAATCGACTGTGTTCCTGACCTTTGTCTTTTTTTGGTCAAATGGGCACCTCCCGCAAACTTTGTTTAAGGGAATCATAGTTGGGGATGGAATATGAAAAACATGTTCATCACATGAATCCAGAGAAGACGTGTACCAATTTGTGAGTTTTGGACAAAATCTGTACTTGTGTGTTGCAGAAAATCTAGATGGGTGGAAATGGGTCTGGACTATATGGGGTAGTGATGTGCGGGTCAGGTTTTTTCATGACCCGCCCCGCCCCAACCCGCCACGGAACCCAACCCGCCTCAACCCGCGACCCGCGACCCCATATAAATCTATGGCTCAACCCGCCCCGCGACCCGCGGTGGGAATATAAATATATATTATATAGCGCTCTTTTAAGTACCCAAAGTCCCTTTAAATGTCTACAGTAGCACAACATTGTCATGGGCTGAATAAACAAGCATGTTGTTCAAAATAGGGTTTTTTTTTTTTTTTTTTCGTGTGAGAGGCTGACCCGCTCACCCGTAGCCCGCATAATTTCCTCTGAAATCCTGACTCGACCCACCCGCGCCGCGGGTTGACCCGCGGGTCCCGCGGGTTACGGGTCGACCCGCTCATCACTAATATGGGGAGTTCTGTCATGATCCAAAGAAACCAAGAAATCTTGATGGTGAAGAATTATACGCCAAAATGTAAAGCGGCCTGTTATAGTGCCACCATGAGGCCTATTTGAAGAATTTGGGATGGGGGCCTACTGGGAATATGCGTGCAAGGTTTGACACCAGTTGGTCAAGGGGGGTCCAAGATTAGCTATACATAGACAGACACACAAACAGACACACACAAACAGGGGCGAAAACACCATCTGTGCCTCCCGGTCTGGCGGAGATAATAAGATAATATATAAATGTACAGTATGTATCTATGCGTCTATACATAGCCAGTGCAGAGCTATTGACTGTGCACAGGTATGCAAGAAGTGCATGTGTTAGATAACAGCAGTAAGATCGTCAGAGATATGGTATGTACTCACAGAAGCAGAGGAAGAGCGTATCGACAGCCATGTTGTACACACTGAAGAATCCATGAGCAATGAGGTATGTTCCAACCACCACCGTCTGCAGGAACACGTAGCAGTTAGACACCAAACAAAGACATTATTTTGGGAAATGATCATGTTACATTTTATTCCTTGGTGTGTTGCATCCAGGAGTTTGTCCTGGTGGTATTGATACAGAGCATCAACACAAACCTGTTGTCATGAGAACATACAGTACTGACATGTCCTCTCATATGTAGTCTAGTGTAACAGAGTTGACCTCTAAAGCCGTCCTCTCGACTTGAATTCAAGTCAAGACATAAATAAAACCTTTTATCACATACCCAGCCTTTATTTGCCCTGGGTTAGGGGAGTGATAAGTAAGTAAGTAACAGCTGCTACAGCTAATGACCAATCAGCAAGTCAAGTGCCTCTGTGCGCTGAATTATCACCTTGAGTGACCTCGATGTGGGAAACGGTGTCAAACATGGTTATTGCGGATGGTAAGGTAGAATTAACCACTGAAGAGATACCGGAGTAGAACCAGAACAGAGTTATTTATATACTGCCATCTCCATTATTCAATAAATGGTGAACTTGACATGAGTGAGTCCTGACAGAAATAAGGGTATGTGATAAACAAAAAATGAAAATAAATTATAAAAAAGAGTGGTTCTTGATTATTTGATTAATCGAAAAATGTATTGATATAATAATCGCAAAGAAAATCATCGATAATCGATAGTTGCAAGCCCTCAACACCAGAGGCTAGGGCTGTTACGCCGGCCACTGGATGGATGACTTTGCGCAACAACAAATGCCCAGGTGATAATCTAAATGTAACATAACTCTGACAAAGAAATTATCTTCTGCAACATGTCCTTTATAGTCTTATTTGTCATTCGTTAACGGTTAGCTTCTTACGATGATTGGCATCCAGTAATAGTTGAGCACTTCTACACGGAAGGTGTTGCCCGGCAGTGGTATTCGGCCAGAGAAGAAAAAGAAGGACAAGACACCTGAAAAGCAAAGATTTGCTCATTGAAGTTGATCCAAATAAACTCACACTTAAGACGCTACAGAGAGGTGTTAATTTAAACCAAGTGTTAAGTTAGTTCACTTTAGTAGTAGCCTACATTAACACATATACAGAATTTGCCCTCTGCATTTAACCCATCCACCCAAATATTAACTTGATTGGTGAGGTGCAGCAATACACTTAATTAAACATTATCTTGCTCCTCATTCAATCTTGTTTTGTTTGTAATTGTTTTACTTATTTGATTCTTTTTCTAACCACTTTCAACCTGGCATCGCAATTTTATGCATGTCATAGGCATTGTTTTTATTTTATTTTTCAAAACATTCACAAATATTCTAAAGAAGCAAAAATAGCAGATCTACAAGCTCACAGTGTGTAAGTGTGTAAGTCATGCTACAAGCCAAATTTCCCATGTGGGACGATTAAGATCTGAACTGAATTGAACTAATTCCCAACAAGAGCCTTTTGTAATCGCTCCACTCTTACCTACTCCTCCAACCACCAGCAGCTTCCCAAAGAACAGCAGCAGGTCAGTCACTTTATCTAGCACCACCACTCTGTAGGAAGACACAGCATGTGATGGAAAAAAATGTCCCCTGCTACCAAGCCATGGTTCCAGTCACACAACCATATTATATACATGGTTATGGATGTGTCGATAACATTTAAAGGTAAACTAGCATCATGGTTCAGTATACAAACAAACAGTATACAAAGCCTTTGACATGCCACATGTGACTTCAGCAACTAACCTGATTATATTCCTCATGAGGAGCATGAAAGCATTCCTGGCCGAGACACAGAAGTTCTTCCCATATATGGCGATCTGTCAGGAAAGTGAGATCAACATGTTTTGTTAAAACAGAATACCTGCTCAAATCATACCAAGTACGATTTTACAGTGGCAGAGATGAGGAAGTAGGAATAGTACACTCCATTCAGTGCAGTTCAGCTGTGCATCCTGGTTGATACACAGCATTACTGTTGATTATCTGCACATATACTGTATATTATTTTATATTTATCGAACCACATACCTATATTTTCATATTTACATCTAGCTACATACCGTACCTATATTTTCATATTTATATCTAACTACATATCTACATGCCTATACACATGTAGATAGCAACGATATGCCTGTCCTTTAGAACATGTACTGTAGAAGATGCTCTGGTTTTAACAACAGCTGTTTCTATAATGAGAGGAAGAGGAACACTAAGCGGAACCCTAAGTTAAACATTTCTGAAAGTTAACCAGATCAAACTTACACAATGTATACAAGCAACCTTTTAGATTAAAAAAACTTTTATCTATTCTCTATTTTTACTACTAAAGAGAAGACCATTCTCTACCGTGTACCATGACTGTGCCTTTTGTATTATTAGACAACCTGTGCATGTTTAAAAGTCATGCAGGCAGTAATGTTATTTTGTCTATCCAGAAAAACCAGCTTAAGAAGAAGCCAGAGGCTACATGACTGACAGAGACTGCATTTTTATTCACTTGTCTAACATATCATTTATGTCACACTGGAGGGATTGGACGCGCCTTCCCAGAATGAGACACTTTTGTGGCGCTAAACCCCAAAAATATGTACTTAAAAAGACTCAACAGCCAAGGATGTATGGTAGCACTCACTAGCTTTGAAAAGAAAAGAAAAGAAAAAAAAGGGCAGGGACAGTGCCACAATTTCACCAATTTATTTTGGCCATATTTTGCCTTGTTGGCATCATCAGAGCATTCTCTGATGAAGTCCAACTAGGCTGAAATGTTAGCATTTCTGTCTGGCCAAAATGGCCACTGTCTGTGTCCTTTTTGTGAAAGTTGGTCAGTGCTTAACACCCTTGGATGTCTTTTGATAGTATTTATCTGCTGATTGGATGCAATGAATGCCAGGTTAGGCTTAGCCAGAGCCTTACTCTTTAACACACTTCAGTAGCTATAGAAGACTCTTGTGGGGGACAAACCCATGGCATTGTGTGGTTACTGACCATAATGTATGCATTCCTGTTGAGGAACTTGATAAACTTCTCCAGACACCAGAAGCAGCACTTCAGACAGCACATAAGAAACCGAGCACAGGGATTCTGAGCAGCTGGGGAGGGGAAGGCAAAATATTAGCCTTTACATTTTTTGAGACCACGACTCATCAAATGGCTTTAATCAAAATTTGCAAGGAGCAAGACCCATATAATGAAATGAGAGACTTTTGTATGCCTTCCATTCTTACATCTGGTTTTGTGGTCAATGTACTCCAGAATGATTCTGATTATCTGGACCAAGGTGAGAATCAGAGCACCAAATGCCAAGGAGCCCACATGGTACCTGAAACACAGATATGATCATCAAAATAAAGAGTGACATGTTTGCAAATAATTAAGAGTACTTAATCAGTGTAATGCTAAATTAATGTTCTTTTAGCCATCAGGGTTAGAAAGGAACCCTACAAGTGCGTAATAATAATGAAACTTTCAAATTAATCAGTTAATTATAATTAAAATCCCATCTCTGTCACAATTATACAGCATCAATGATATCATGGGATGACAAGATTATTTGAGATCAAAGGTGAATGTTGTTGTATGCATGTAGATAAGATAGTAGCCTACACAACATGACCATGTGTTCAACTACGCCCTCTAGCAGTCAGTATAAGAAACATCACCAATCCATTACAAACAGCAAGTACATTCCTGAGATTGTATCCACATGACGGAAAAACAAGGCAGCACATACTGTATGCATCCTTTCTACAATTCTATATGGTTTCATTCATTATTTTAATCCACGTGCCAAAAAAGGTTACACAAAGTGCCAATTTAACTCAATGTAAAAATGAACCCACACTCTGAATAGCTAAATTAACAATCAGGATTTGCAGTGTATTTTAGACATGGTCCTTTGATTTGATTTGATTATGTAATACACGCACATAAAATAGTAGAGCTCCCCCAAGTATCATATCACATATGGTGTAATATGCTGCGCTCATGCATGTGCCTTCAGGAGCAGCCAGGAGGGATGTCCATTGAACAGGAATGAACTCAGTGGACACTAAGACACCTACACAGGGACAGAAATACTTACCGCCACAGGGATCAAACCCATGATCTTTTGGCACTGGAAATATTTGACCTGTGACAATGACAAGGTTTTAATGGGAGGCTCATCGCCTTACCTCAGTGACCGCATAAAGGCCGCTGACAGGGGGAAGAAAGGGATGTCGCCAGGCTTGCTGAAGGCCCAGTAGTAGGAGGCAAAGGCCCCAGCCAGGGTGCACTGTCCTAAGGCGATGACAAAGTTGACACACCAGAGGAAAGCCACCACATTGTAGATCTGCAGGTTGAAAAGATTCCTCTGGATGAGACCCTCGTTGTTGTACTTGATGAAGACACAGCGAGCCGACGGGCAGCCGGGGTCATCCGTGTTGTTGAAGCCCTGAGTGGGAGATGGAGGGGAAAAGGTAAAGGGAGAATGAAGGAAGTTGTAGGAGGAAGTTGAAAGAGATATGGGAGACAGAGTTTGACACCGAGATGTTGCACAAACAAACAAAGGGAGGGTGGGCGGACGCTGTCAGGTAGTAGAACAAGAGGTGAGAATGTGAGAAACTTTTTAACTGTACAAAGATGTTTAGCCACCACTGAATCAATAATTCAGGTAAGTTCAGTAACATTTTAATGACTTTGGAGAAAATTGAAAACAAATGCAAAATCTTAACAGGAAAATGTTTCATGTTTATGTATAATATTGTATATGGCTGAAGCTGTGAACAGACAATGATATGTATTGACAGCGGTATTTTACTTCATTCATTATATGATAAAATACTGACATTGACTGCTCAGTCACACTAGGCCCATATAGTACTGTATATTCTGCTTGTCCACTCACCAAAGGGTCGCAATCCACGGTGCCATTAATTCTGTCACAGCCTTCTTGTGTGGTGTTGAGAGCCACCACTTTATACACTGGGTTTCCCGACGTGGCCAGATATCTACACACACCCTGTTAAGTGAAGTACTGATATTGTGCTGTGCAGAAGAAGTGCTTGGTGAGTGGTAATGCCAACACAACTGATTGCCAACAACACTGAATAGGGAAAACAGAAATTGTAAAATAGGGGTGCAACAGTTATTAAAACGATTCAATGTAATATAAATATTCTTTTTTATATTCGATCAAGTATAATATATTTTTTAATATATATATATATATATATATATATATATATATATATATATATATATATATATATATATAAAATAATAATTTTTTGTTTATTGTTTACATTTTTTATACAGTAGCAGAAATAGCCAAAATAGCAGATCAGAAGGCTATTTTGCTATTTGTGTGCTACAACATCGTACGACAAAGTATAAAATAAAGCTTAAGTGCTTAATCAGACTAATCGATTTAGTCAATTATAAAAATCCTTTTGAATAATCGATAGCTGCCGGCCTACTGAATAATGCCAATACAATTAATTATCCACAAGTTTCCCAGGGCATTGTGGGCATCACTTCCTGTCGATTTCTATGCTGATACCTGATCAAATCGACAGGAAGTGATGCCCACAACGCCCTAGGAAACTTGTGGATAAATATTGTTTTTTTCTCCACAAGTGAAAGGATACAAAGCAACGATGCCCCAGTAAGCCACACACACCACCACGAGTACAAAGGTAATCAGAGGGTAGACAAGACTGCTCATCATGTGACTTATTGCCCTGTAGAAGACACACAGATCACAAAGTCATTTCCTGTACTGATAACTTTCAATTCTTCAATCCTACAAATGTATAAAAAAAGCTTGAAAGCTGACAGAATGGAATGAAATCAGGTTCAAAGAAAAGAGCTGAACTTGCAGAAAGAGGGACCGTTACATTCCAATGGGTCGATATTTGACAAAGGAAGGAAGAACAGCCCCCCCACAGCATATTTCATCATACATAAATTATGTCTGTTAAAAAGGTTATGTACTGTAAATTACCATAATAACAATAGCCATATATACTGTGTTAAACAATTATCTAATATATTAAGATATATAATATGATAAGAACGAAATAAATATAGCAATACAACAAAGCAATTGCAATTCTAAGGAATTATCTAATAAACCACAGATCTTTTTTCTGTATCAAGAAAGACTAATACACCATATTAAATCATATTTAAATCTGTATTTCTTGTGAGTTCTCACTTGCTGGCCTCCTGGATGAGGGCGATGGCAATGAGGAGTCTAGTCCGCAGGAAGATGATGGTCAGCAGTATTATTGCTTCCGCCACAGATATGATTATCACTGGATGACAGAGGGACAAGAACATAAAATATAGAAAAAGTCATAACTCAGTGGTTCTCAATCTGAGGGCCGGGGATATTGCAAGTGGGCCCTCAAATAACTGGCAAAACACTAAGTGACCTTTTTCACAGCAATAGTAGGGTAAACATTATGCTACTATTTAAGATTCCATTTCATTTAGTGGAGCAGAGCCTTTCCAGTGAATCAACATTAAAAGTAGCAGAATCTTAACTCTGTTTGACCTGAGTGGAATAGAATCTTAATTAGTATAACTGATTATAACACCTGTGTTTACCCTATTATTTAATGTAAAAGTGGCAGCTGTGAAAAAGATAATTAAACAGGGTTTAATTAATGGAGTTTGGTTACAGTCAAAGTGTATTTGAATGTCTCTCTCTTATGATTTGATTATCATCAACAAATACTGTGTTTATTCAAAACATATAAATGTAGTACTTGACCCTGGTCTTGTGCAGGTCATAGACCTGGACAAGCTTACATAGACCCAGTATAGTAAAATGCTAAGATATTTTTAAATATAAGTGGTATGCATGGTTTTAAGTACTCATTTTATTTTGTGATATTTAAGCAACTGATAAATTACAGTAATGTGCTTTGGAACCCTAATACTGTTTCTTCAATAGTTCAATACTGTCCGACTCACAAAAGGCCAGCCAGGTTTCTTGGACCTGCAGGTAAACATTAAAGTTGGTTGTGAAGCCAACGTCCGTAATGGTAGCAGCGGCTGTCTTGTAGTTATCATATTCCCAGTAGCAGTGCCATATTCCTAAACACAAAGTAAAGTAACATTTCAGAGACATCAACAAACACCCAAAGGCTAATATTCACTCTAGCCATAGCCTCGATCTCCAGGCTTTTATTGTTTAGTTTTACTCTAGCCACAAAATACATTATCGTCTACTATTTCATTAGTAGAGTACAGTCAAAATACACAATGCAGCCATTAACTAGCGAGTGACATATTCAATCATCTTACTGTCCTGTATAAACAAAAGCAATACAATTGAGAATGGAGTTTCTCTACACGTGAAACTACATACTGAAAACAGTGTTACTGTAAGTTAACTAAGAGTGTACAAATCAAACTAAATTGATAATTTATCTCTGAGGCCAGTAGTTTGAGGACGGTAAAACTGATTTATTTGGCTGTTAACAACACAGTCCCTGAGGTCTTTCTTCCCTTTTATTTGGAGAACCAGGTAGACAGGAAAGAACACACAGTCTGATAATAAAAAGGCTAAAGAAAATACAATAACAGCCAGTGTTCTTGAGGTAGAACTGTCCCTTTTCAATTGGCACACCTTTTAATCCTTTAGTTTAGGGCCAACTGTACTGGTTCTGCTGCTGTGTGTCAAACTTGCAAACTCATCAATTGTGCTGCCGATAAACATGAACACATACTGTATCACCCTCAAACTGGAGCCCCAAGAGTGTAAAGATTTACCCTTATGGGTGCATTTTTACACTGAATTAAATTAGCTTTTTTTTTTTTTTGCTCAGAAGATGATTTTACCATAGGCCCCTGCTGCCAGCACTCCTATGATCAGCAACCACACCATGACTGGAGCTGTGAACCGTAACAGCAACAGGAACAGCATGCTGACCACCATGGCTATTAACAGACCACTGGAAGAGGAGAGGAGAGGAGAGGATTAAACACTGCTAATTTAACGTAGTGAGGAAGAAGCCATTACAGTTGCATTGCATTCTAGTTAAACAGATACAGTTTGAGCCTACATTCACTGAATATCATATCTAGACCCTAGCATAATACCATCAGTAGGCCTACCACACTGAAACATCTCAGTAATGTGAATAACTACACTTCACATTTAATAACAACTAAAGCAGACAGAGGGGAATGCTTAAAATAAAATCAGACTTTACTGAAAATAATGCACACGAAGCATATTGTGTATGTATCTGTACATAGATGTACTGTAAAGTGTAAAGTGGCCTACAGGAGGCAGTCTGGAGCACAGCAATGCAGGGTACTCACAGGAGGATCCAGGGCCATGATGATGCAAAGTCCTCAAAGATTCGGACACCAACCTCTCGAGCATTGAAGCCATTGACAATGTCCCTGCCAAAGACAAAGGGAGGGGGAGGCTGTCAGCTAAAAATAAAAACCTATTAACAGGCATACTGTACCACACTAAAACTACAAGAAAAATGTAGACACTAGGTAAAGCTGAAATTATTCAAAGAAATGTATGTGTGTGTGTGTGCGTTGGGGAAAAAGATGGTTTTCCTATGCCAGAGAGCAACACCCAACCAATGCGCGCTAAGTCCACAAGTTACCCAAAATACATCTAAAGCCTAACGACGAAGTACAAAAGAAGCTATGTCTACAGATCAGTAGCACAGAAGAACTACATCTACAAAAAGCCAAAAAACATAACGGTCAGTACAGAAACTCACGCTGTCGCAGACCCTGAGCTGGCAATGAGAAAGAGAAGAAGGTCATTGAAGCCTGTGTGTGTGTGTGTGTGTGTGTGTGTGTGTGTGTGTGTGTGTGTGTGTGTGTGTGTGTGTGTGTGTGTGTGTGTGTGTGTGTGTGTGTGTGTGTGTGTGTGTGTGTGTGTGTGTGTGTGTGTGTGTGTGTGTGTGTGCATGAGCAGGCATATGAACATCATCAGCTTGGGAAGGGTATGTCACATTACGTTTGTGGATGTGTGGAAGATCTTTCATTGGGATTTAAACTGTTATAGAATTATGTAAAGACTTAAAGAAAAACACTTCTCCTACCCAGTTCCGTTTTTAATGATATTCACTGTGTCATTTAGGCTGGTGGGCAAGCCTGGAACGGTACTGAAGTAGTCAGGGATAGTATCCAGCTTTAATATATCAGGTAAACATCTTCCCAGCACTGAACACCATGAGAAAATCAAAGCATTGTGAAACAGGTTAGACTAGACTTTGTACATTTTTTGTTTTGTTTCACACCACACCATTATTCATATTGCATGTGTGATAGGGAAAAGGACAAAAAAATAAATACTTAAAGGTATCATGACATTCATTTTCACTTTTTTTATTTTCAATGTTTTATTTGGGGTTTTATGACCTCAATTACACCCAAAAAACCTGAACTTAGAACATTCAGTGGATTTTCTGTGGTCTGGGGTTTTCTGAATAACTAGGCTGAAAAGTAATCTGAGCTTGGCCCTTCGACAGTGAGGTCACAGTCGATTAATCCCGCCCACTCTCCTCCTCGCCCCTCCCCTCCCCTATCCTTTCCTTTGGGGGGGGGGCGGAGCAGAGGCGATGATTGACAGGCAAAATCCCTCACCAGCGACACCCGCAGGCAAAGATTTCTTTTTTCATTGCAGTTGAAAAGGCTTTAGAAATGTGAGAGAAAAACACCTGCCATGGATCACTGGAATGGAATTTTCACTTAAAACTTTTTGTACACTTTTGAAGGACCAGGACAAAGACTTTGAATGTGGTGTAAAAGTGAATGTCATTAAACCTTTAAGAAGAGTAACCATATTATCTTTATAAATTTGCTAGTGGTTGGTTCCATGTAAATTTGTGAAAATACACCATGTGTTAACATGTTTATATCAGACAAGTCTATGGAATGAGCCGGTCCACTTACCTGAGATAGTTGGAGTGTAGAAGAAAGGACAAAGCTCTTTATCCACAATTTGTAAAGGAGTCTGGGAAATAATCATAGTTCAATCAGTGATCAAAATGTAAACACATTTGTGACCCCCCCCCCCCCCCCCCGCATGCACGCACGCACACACACACACACACACACACACACACACACACACACACACACACACACACACACACACACACACACACACACACACACACACACACACACACACACACACACACACACACACACACACACACACACACACACACACACACACACACACGTTCAGCTCATGAACAACATCATCCATTTTAAGAGCACAGCATTTTGAGAGAGCCAAGACAGAATGAGAATACTGACAGAATGAGACTTACCAACGTCGTTGTTGCAAGGTCAAATGATGGCACACATAGGCTTTGATTGAAAAAGCTTTTTGGATCGCTTGTTGAAAAATAAGCAGCTGGTGTAAGAGCCCAAAAGTCATCAGGGCATTCTTCCACACACACCTATGCATGAATAATGAAAGAGTAGACAATTACTTCATAATTCAAACCCCACTGCCTGTCCATGAAGTAAGAGCAAAATTGCCATCATGTGAATATGGTTAATGAACACTAAGTTGGTCAGAAAAATCACTAAAATGTAGTATATATTACTTTTCAAATAATGCCTCTGCAATTTTGATTTGCACTGAAGGACTATGGTGAACACAGATGACTAATAAAATTACTAATACAATATCGCCTAAAATTTAAAACACACATAAATGGACCAGTAGTTTTGTAAAGTAGATCATCAGAGCAGCTTCTGTACCTGTGTGGTAGGGCACTGAAAGCCATCAAGGGAAGCTGCCATTATGTTGATAGACGTGGCACATTTTAGAATGTCGAAGTAAAATATATTGGGTCTGTCTCTAAAAGAAAGAGAGAGAGAGAGAGAGAGAGAGAGAGAGAGAGAGAGAGAGAGAGAGAGAGAGAGAGAAAGAGAGAAAGAGACATACAGAGAGAGTGGAGACAAGATAAGCAATGCATTGGAGTCACACATATTGAGAGGAGTCTGTTCTTGTTAGGAAACGTACAATGGATAGTACTGGCTTTTACTTACATATAGTAAGTTATGTCTCTCCATACGTAACATACTTAGCCTACATATATAACGTTTTCAAACAATGTAAATCATGAGTTGTTCTCATTTGTTATTAATTTGATAAATACTACTTAACATTTAATCTGAGGTTGTATTCTTGTTTTTATTTTTATATTTTAATACAGGATACAATCTCATGATTAAATGTTGAGTTGTAGGTACAATACGAATAACAAATGAGAACATTTCATGATTGACATTGTTTGAATGTCCTCTAATATGAATAACAAATGAGAACATTTAATGATTGACATTGTTTGAATATGTACCTAATATACAGTATGTTCTGTGTTAGTGCTTGTACACATTGGTAGGCTCCCTATTATAAAATGAATAACAAACATTTTGTGATTTACATTGTTTGAATATCCTCCATATGAATAACAAATTAGCACATTTTGTGATTTACATTGTTTGAATATCCTCTAATATGAACAACAAATTGTTTGAATACAAAATATATGTACTATGTAAGTAGTAACTATGTTACATAACTTATATGTAAGTAAAAGCCATTAGTATCGATTTTAGGTTTTCTAATAAGATCGTGTTGATTGAGAGACTCAGATTGCACCATTAATTGAGCAACTACGGCCACAAAGTCAACATAATTATAGCAGCCTTACTGATATTTACTTACTTATTTTCCCCAATGCCACAGAAAAATCCAGTTGAGTTTCGAGGATAAAGAACATGGCGAGGATCGCCATAAAGCCAAGCTGATGGAAAGCACACGCAGACACATTAACTAGACAGATTAACTGGGAAAGAAGCATGAAGTAGAGACAAAAAGGCTGATTATCATTTGGTCATTGTGCATGTTTTAAATTCAGCCAATTATAATTGACAAGTACTGTGGTGCATCTTTGTGGAAAGGAGAGGTCCTAGTGAACCTGAAGCATACATTATGTTTACTGTATGTGCCGCTTAATGTTCAATATTCATGGATTCTTTTTGTTTTTGTCGCATTCCTAAGCAAATAATTTGATGACCGGCAGAGGTTCCGGTAGGACACACAAAGAGTCTATTTTGTGTCTACTACCGGAACCGCTGCCTACTGGTCATAAAATTATTGGCCATTGCTCACATTGACCGCATTCTGAATTGTAGACACACAGGCCATATCCTGTGACCTCACTTCATATCAGGCTGTTCTATTGATTCTAGATAAGAGCAAGGGTTTCTGTGTTGTTATGTGTTTGATGACAGCCCAATACTCTGACCAGCAACAGCAAACTTGACATCATCTTTCCACACCCTCATTTACTAATCATAGCCTCATTTTATGTTTCTCTGATGGCAAACAATTGAGCTCCACCCAGTGTTGTGAACAATCAGGACTTGATTGTTACACTAAGGAGGATTTTAATATACCGCAAGAGTTGTGAGGCTAGTTGAATAACTAGCACAGAGAAGAAAGGAGTAAGGGGTGTTGTGCTGGTTAGCATTCAAAGAGTGGCTGTACAGACCAGGGATAATGCTATATTTAAATAATATGTCATCTCCATTCCAGCTGATACAGTAGCACAGCTGGGGCTTGTGATGTTAAAGAAGAGACAACTGAAACAAACATTGCAAGCTGATGAACAGGTAATCTCTCCAGACAGCACCACAGCTCCAAACATGTAATGTTGTTGTTAGTATGAATAAACACGGATGCACCCGGGAGGAAGTGGGTGTGTGTGTGTGTGTGTGTGTGTGCGCGTGTGTGAGAGAGAGAAATTGAATAAAAAGGAAGACTAACAAAAAACAGAACACAGAGGTAATTAAACAATAATAAACTATTCATAAATGGACACTCCCAATGTGTTGTTTCATAACTTATGCTATTTTTGCATGGCTGGCATCAGTGACTACAAGCAAACGATTCAATACATAGGATCACAGGTAGCTCTTATGGTGAGGTAGATCATTCCATCGTAAGTGTTATTTCTGGTCTACACATTAGATTCCTGCACCTGCCAATATGCCCTGCGAGTCAGAGCGTCCATAAGCAAGGCACAGGATCCAACCTGATTAGTCATCATGCATTCATCTGGATGAAAGCATCAGCTAAAAACAAATACATGAGTCTGGAGTGCCATCACTATGGCTCGACGGTCTTACCTATAACCCCCACGACAATGTAGCCAGCAATAACTCCCATGAACAGAATGCAGCATAGGATGTCAGTGCAGCTTCTAAAGATGAAAAGAGAGGGGAAAATAAAGTGCTTTGAGTCTCACATGAATTGACGCTGCTGGGGTAAGATAGATATGGTTCAGTCAGTAAACAGGAACATGACAAATGCAGAGGGCTAAAGACAGACATGCAAAACACACTGGACAGAGAATCTTCATAGCTAGACTAGGGTTTGGGAATGGGACCATACAATAACTCAAAGATGTGCAGGCGGGGAACAGATACAGCCTGAAGCAAAAGAGAGATCACCTTTTATGAATGGGGCCATGGAAAGTAGGGTCAAACTGAGCAGGATCACCTGGGAAGAAAAGGCATTGACAGTTCAGTTCCTGATAATACAAAGGGCTTTACGGATGGCTTTTAATGGAAAGTAAATGTCAACCTACTTGATATTCAGCAAGCAGTCACATAACCACACAAATTAAATAGCCTTTATTGACATACGGAAGAGAACAATCATCCTTCTTTGAAACTTCCTTGTTTGTCTACACATTAACATGGATTACAGAGGGTGTACATTCTTTGGAAGTCCTTCGGACAACAAGGAACTTCATAATCTGCGAAAGGTGAGATAGGAAGAGAATGTGTGTGAACAGAATTGTGTGAACATTACGGACATAAACTCATTTGGGCTTTGCAAACATTTTATCCAGTCCATAAATAAATTAAGTTTGCAGTGGTGAGGATTGAGGTTAGATTTCAGGTTCTAAGAGAAGTATATGAATATGTGTGTGTGTGTGTGTGTGTGTGTGTGTGTGTGTGTGTGTGTGTGTGTGTGTGTGTGTGTGTGTGTGTGTGTGTGTGTGTGTGTGTGTGTGTGTGTGTGTGTGTGTGTGTGTTCCCTATGAGAGCAACTTGAGTTGTTGCTAAGCATTGAGTGGGAGCCTTGTTATGCTCCTCCAGAGTTAATAAATGTCAGTGCAGCTCTGAACTCTGCTTGTGGATGAGGAACTGATGCAGAGAAATGCCAGAATCATCATTTTTATGGCTTTTATGCCATGTAAAGGTATGTGCTACCTGTAATCATCATCTTAAAAGAGGTTACAGAATTACAGGAACTGAACGTCTGGGAGTCATTTCCTGGAACAGAGAGAAACCAGTCTCTTGCAAAAGAGGCAGGAACAAGGAACCAATTTATTTTTTACAGGCTGTCTATTTTTGGTGTGAGGTAATCACTCAGAATCTTAATATACGTAATTGGGTTATGGTTCACTGCAAATTGCAAAACGTTGTGCCGTAAGGGTAATGTTTACACTCTCAGATTTAAATTAACACTCAGTATTTTGCTGTGATGTCTTCATGTGAATCAATAGGCTATACGAAAGAGTGCATGAAAATACATAGGAGTTGAGGCAGTGGGTTTAGACAAAAACACTTGGTGACTATTTGGATAGCAATGAAAATTATTCATTGCTATCTATTTTTTTGTGACTATTGTTTTTTTCAGATTTGAAGTTTGGGTTTGCAAAAGGGACCGTCGTGGTTTCGTAATTATGGAAAAATGTACCTCGTTAAAATGTAACCTGCTAGTCATGTCCCCAACAGGTAAAACAACCAAAACATTCCACTTGTAAAAGTCAGATCAATTACCTTCCTTTATTTTGTCCTGCGGGGCAGGAAATGTTGACACAGTTCCCGCTGAAATGCTGAGAGTATAGGCTTACTTCTTGTTTTGATCTTACAACACTTCAAATAACCATTAACACAAGGCTAAAATACAGAAGTATGGATTATGTAGGAAAATTATTCAATGCTCTTTTTGCATCACAGCCAAATGGAGATGAATAGGTTACCAAAATGCCAACTGTAATTCTCAGACTAAATTTGTCCTCATGATCCAGACTGTGAATGGAGGTTAATAGGACTGGTTCCGGGGTGGTAGCTGAATGCCTTCTGTACATTAGGCTTTCTATACACAATACAATGTGAAGCGATGTTTAAAATAGGATGCAATATGACTCTGGTTATACATAAGGCAATATGAGAGCCAGTCCCAGATTCTGTCTATGACTGACTATGCAGCAACTTAGTGCAATAAGACAGTCTTTTTACCAGCACATTATTTTATTACAGATTGTTTACACATGTAATGGGAATTCCTCATTTCAGCAGCTAGATACTTCACATAAAAAAGTGAGTCTCACTAATACTATACAGCAGTGTAGAGTTACAAACAAAACTTTTCTGCTGTTGCATAAAGGCATCACAATGTATCTAATTGACAGCAATATCAAATACCAGTGAATGCCTAATGACAACTAAAGTATGGGCTGTCTTGGGATGAATCAGACAGACACAATAGGCGTCAATATTGATGTCAGCAGTTTTTCAATCCTTTCTTTGACTGCAGCGAAGTTGAGAGTCAACCAGGGAGCTGATGTGAATGTTTCCCATCATAAGAACCTGTTTGTCTGCCTCAATGCCAAGATAGGGTCAGATTTCAGCACTACCCGACCTGACAACGTGCTGTCTGTTTGGAGTAAATGATGTCTGGAGAAACAGGCTTACCGAGTTAATTACCCCTATAAAACTTTGAACCCAAGGTGTTTTAGAATTTTTATGGCTATGATTGGCCAAACACTGAAAACTTGTGACGACTGCTAGTCTTAACTTGACCTTGGAGGAAGATGAGTGATGTAAAAGCGTGAATGACTTTCTATTATCAGCTGGCAATAAGACGTTCAGTAATGATAAACAAATAAAAATCCATGCTTACACATTGTGGGAGAGTGCATTAGCTACTGGCTGGTTACGAAATCTCAAACAAAGTAAACATTTCCTTGAGCCTCAAGGATGCTGTAAAGAGTGACGCCGCCGGTATGATTTTGAGAACACAACTACACACCCTCTTGTAAAACACAAAACAAGTCAAAAGCCTTTATAGTCTGCTCAGTTTAATTACTCGGTTTTGCAGATCAAGCATGGTTAATTGGTGACCTATACATAGTCCTTCAGAGACTAACTCAGAGAGCGAGGGGGAGAGAGAGAGAGAGACTCTGAGATGCAGACAAACAAACTGTATGCAAAAGATTCAGAGATTGAGAGAAAGAACAAGGGGATGGAGATTTTCAAAGGATGTAAAATGGCAGGCTCTCTTTCTTTGAAATATAAAACACAGCATGCAGCAAACATCAACCACTGGCATTCGTACTTCCTGTTGCAGGGCTTTGACAGCACAGGAGAAGCCCTCGGGGAACAACTTCCCTTTAGAAAACAAACTGGTGCTGACGTGGGAATTACATTTACATGAAGTGGGTCTTTTGCATATAGGACACTTAAGTCAAGAATGTAAACACTGGTGGTTACCCCTTTGAACCCCTTGTTCTTATTTACAACTTATTGAGAAGACAATTAGAGATGGTACAGCTGTTTACCTCAGGGGAGGAGTGAGGACTTGTGTACATTTGCCTCCCGAAAACTCCCAGACTGTCAATAGACTCATGGCTCAAACCAACACAACAAAGTCAGAAAGCAAACAGTACAGTAGCCTAGGATTCTCAAAGACTGAGATCTGCTCTTGCATAGCACATTCTGCTGAACGGCACATGCAAATTCATGTAGGTAGATTTGTTCAGTAAAAACAATAGCAACCAGCCACCAAGGCCTGGCCACACAGTGTCTCACTGCTTCCCCCAAGTTCATGCAAAACAACAACATTAAAGAACTGGACCTCTCTGACATGGAAAAGACCTGTTGAATATAGCCTACCTTCAGTGTCTGTGATTGTGATTATAAAAGCCTCAGATAAAACAAAATCAATACAAATCTATTTGAAAACTGATGTTAATGTAGATTAGTCTGTTGACTGACATGCTACCGTTTATATGGGTTAGCTGACAAATGAGATGAGAAAAAGACATTCTGTCTTTAGTAGCCTACTTAGACGAGATCTTAACAACAGATGTAGATATACTATAACACTATGACGGAGACTGATCACAACCATCACTACAACCATCACTTATGTAAATATTTTTGTTCTTTTATAACTATGATGTAAATACACAATTTAAATCATTCCAAATGATAACATCAAGATTCGTGGCATTAAAACATGCTGTGATGATGACAAGCCTATTTGGCCTAATTCACTGTTTGCCAAAAATACCTGAAATGACCAGTGAACCATTTGAGACATGCAATGATCCTACATAACGAGTTACCAGTGGTGTAAAGTAAACTAAGTACATTTACTCAAGTACTGTACTTAAGTACAATTTTTAGGTATTTTTGGGCGGTGAAACCGCCCTTATAAGTGAGGTTTGGAAAAATGTACAAATATCTGGGGCAGTGAAACCGCACCTATAAGTGAGGTTTGGAAATTTGTACAATTATCCTGCGCTGTGATTGGCCAATCACAATCTATTCAGGACTGTGATTCGCCAGTGTCACATGACACATGTGCATAGCCCTATATAAGCAACCATAACTTAAAAAAAACCATAAATTGTTTTTTTTTAAGTTATGGTTTTGTCCATCATAAAGAGTGTTTCAATAAATGTATTTATCTTTTGTACATGATTGATCGACTCCATTCAGTATTGTGATTAGCTAGCAAGACACCGCCCACTTCACACAGGGTGTGATTTTTGACTTTACTGGAGTATTTGCAATTTTCTGTACTTTCTCTACTCCACTACATCTCAGAGGCAAATATTATACTTTTACTCCACTACAATTATTTGAAAACTTTAGTTTCTATTTAGGCTACTGTGTAGATTTTTGATTATTATTACAAAACATACATTAATCACTTCAGTCCCCTATTTAAACTTTGGCTATTTGAAAATAGCCGATCTACAACTTGCTTGTAGATCTGCTATTTTCAAATGATTTCTTTTAATACATTTTAGACATAATGATATATTTGAAACGGGGCATTCCGCATAATGAGTAGCCTACTTTTACTTTTGGTACTTTAAGTATATTTTGATGCCAATACTTGTGTACGTTTACTCAAGTAAATTTTGATTACCAGACTTTTACTTGTAACAAGAGTATATTTCTGAATTGCAGTATTGATACTTTTACTTAAATAAAAAATGTGAGAACTTTTTCCACCACTGTTGAGATGCAATGATCCTACATAACAACTAGTTACTGGAGTGACAGTTTGCCCAGGTAACGGTTGTCAAAACTCACCGTATTCTTGGTCCGAACTAGTGTTCTCCTCCTGCTTTTTCCCCATGACTGTCAGCTTCCCTCCACCTTCGTTATACTTCTAAAGATACAAGAAACCTTGACCTGACCAAACCGTCCTTTAAAACAGAAAAAAACGACGTTAAACCAGCTATAATCTCAGTGAACAGCCCTGTACAGACATGACATGAGGACTGATAACTTCGTCAATCTTTCTTCCTGCCCTGGCGTTTGTTACTAGGCGGTGACGTCACAGACGCACCTGCTGGGGGATGGATGATGCACCTGTGCTGCTGTGCGCTCGGAAACCCCGCCCACTCTGAAACCCCGCCCACTCTGTGATGCGCAACCCTTTTCATTTTTTCAACAAAGGACCACCAGTTTGATATGGGCCCAGTGGCAGTGATGGAAGAAGTACCCACATGTTTCACTTAAGTAAAAAAGTAAAAGGACATATGCTCTGTTACAAGTAGAAGTCCCATATTCAAAATGTACTTGAGTAAAAGTACAAAGGTATTGGCATCAAAATGTACTTAGAGTACCAAAAGTAAAAGTACTCATTGTGCGGAATGTCCACAAGTTTTCAAATGAAAATCTTTTGAAAATAGCAGATCTACAAGCTCACAATGCGTGACATTGCGGGGCATTGTGAGCTTGTATATCTGCTATATTCAAATGGACAAAATATATATACGGCTGAAGTGGTTAGTGTGTTTTGTAATAATAATCAAAATCTACAATGTTACTAGTAACTAAAGTTTTCATATAATTGTAGTGGAGTAAAAGTACAATATTTTCCTCCGAGATGTAATGGAGTAGAAGTAAAAGTATTGAATGCTGGAAATACTCAAGTAAAGTACAAATATACCTCAAATTTGTACTTAAGTGCAGTACTTGAGTAAATGTACTTAGTTAACTTCCACCACTGCTAACTTCTTAATTTCAAGGACACCCATAACTCTCAGAGTAACAGACCTGTAAGGGTCCATTTATCCCTGGAACCCCAATCTACACTGTTAATTTAACTCTGAGAGTGTACAAAACCAAATGGTCCATTTTCCCTTTGGTGCACTTGTACACTGTCAGAGTTACAGATCCATATGAGTCTGTACATTTATTTACATTTGGAACCCCAATCTACAATATAAAATCCTCACTGTTAATTGACTGTAAGTTAGAGAGTGTACAAATGGGCCTCTTTTTTGTACATATTTTGTATTTCCTCATGCTTTTTTTGTATATAATTTTTATTTTTCCATGCTTCCCCCCCCCCTTTTTTGTACATATATTTTTTAAATGCTTTTTTTGTACATAGTGGTATTTTTTCTGTATTATCTGTATTTTCATGTTGATTTTTGAACTGTTTGGTTGCTACTATATATGTCTATGAAATTAACTCAAGGACCCCAACGGAAACAAGTCTGCAAGGACTTTTTTGGCCGGACCTTTTAGACAAAAGCATTATAAATGTAACTGTGTTGTTTTACATTCTTTTGCCTAATACAAATTTCAATCAAAAACAATCAATCAATCAATGGGCCGGTTCAATTTGAGGGCTACACTCTTGGAGTTACAGACCCATAAGTGTCCATTTAGTTCCTTCAATAAGTATCAGTCATTTAGCTGGGGACCTACTGGAACCCCCTCAAGGTCCGATTGGGGGTCCCCGGACCCCACGTTGATCTAAAATAAATGAGAAATCAAAGCTTTGAGTATTATTTTTGTTTCACAAATGAGCCCATTGCATAGGCTATTTCAATGGCGAGTAAATTGAGGCTTGCACCAATTCTAAAATCAACACCAATGAGTAGACGTGTCAGACCTCTAATATACTGTAAGCCATGACTGTAAAACATATGGGCTTGAACCAGGCCAGGCATACCTGTCATTGATATCTGTGCAAATATAAAAAGTTACGCCACCCTCTTTACTGTATTTAGCCTATTGTATTTTTCATGATTTAGTTCTCAGATGATGATACAGCCATCCTTGGTTTAGTGCAGAGACACAGTTTATCATTTAAATACTGTAGATTTGAGGGCCCACTTGCAATCTCTTTGCAGGTTGGGAATTGCTGCTGTGCCAACCAGGTACAGTAATTAGGTTGTTGGCCATGGGGGTTTTACAATAATGTCACCACAACAGTAAGAGGTAATGTAAGATGTGGGCCATGAGGGTTGTGTAATATGGCACCATTGTCAGAAGTGTGCAAGCAGTTACATAAAAGCTATTTGTTGCCGAGATGTTGCTGTATAGCTTTTATCTTCAACGGAACTGCAGGACAGTCCACCACAAATTTCCCTTTGGAGGCATTAAAGTATTACTTATTTTATCTAGTGGAAAGCACCACAAAGACAGATAAGGGGCAATTATTTGATTCTCAAATCAGAATGACAAATTCGGACCGTTATTTCTAAAAAGCATAAACAAATTTATTAAATTGAATATGTGCTAAACAAAACAAATACAGTACATAAATGTTCAACAACAAAGCTTACAGAAACATGTTCAGATATGAATGCTGCCCTCAAGTCCACTCTTCAGTTTGACCTATTCCCATATTATCCTGTCGACATGAACCGTCTCTTGGCACAGTTGTCAATGAGTACCATTGAAATTCCACAGCTGATTCCTAGTGCATATAATTTATTTCTTATGGCAAAAGAGAATGTTGACATTACAGTAAACATATACTGTATAGTACAAAATATCATATAAAGAGGAACAAAACTTGTAAGGACTATGATCCAATGCAACAGTTTAAAGAAATCCTTTAGTGTGACAGTGATTTGATTGACTGAATTCACCACATAGTAAAAAAAGAAATATATTGACAAAAGACAACATGTCAGGATGACACAATACACCCCAACAGTTTATTTCCAATATGGTCCTTTGTGTATGTAAAACTGAAAATGTTTCAGACCAAGGGTCCATCAAGGCCTAAGAGCTTCCTAGCATGGTCATCCCAAGATCAGGTCCTCCTTCTGGGCAGGCTTCCAGCCGAGCGAGCCTGCTCTGTTCCAAGGCGATGGCCTCAGCCGAGTGTTTACATTTCTCTGAGTTACATTGACAGGTGAAATACTTGCTCTTGATGTCCCAAAAGCGATCACCATAGTCAAACCTGATGAAGAAAACAAATAGGGTGTCATATTCAACATAAATACCTGGTGGTGTATATATACAGTATATACATAACAGTATTATGATATATTTGTCCCTGCAAAACCATTCTTTTTTTCCCCCATGTGCCGTAACATCTTTCTTGCTTAGCAAACATGTGGACAAGTAAATGTTAAAAGGATCCCTTGCTAATAAGCCTCCTATAAGCCCTCTAAAACTAAAATAGAAAAATAAAAACACCTTCAATATTTTATTTCTTTTATTAGCCAGGGATGCTCCTAAGAAGAGAAAGGGTGTATTCACAAAACTTGACTGTAGTAGACTTCAGTGCTTTCTTACCCTAGCTCCTGTCCAGTGAGGATATCCCTAGAACTGAAGAAGGCGATGCGGGGAAACCTCAAGTCCTGGTGCAGCATAAACACTCGCACTGGGATTAGGTTGGGGTCACACAGGTGGTTGATGAAGCGGCTGATGTTGCCATAGTAGCGGGCATCGATACAGTACACCTCCCCATCCTAGAAGTGACAGACCAAACAGAAACAGCCTCTGAATAAAGTTAATAAACGGCACACCCACACACCCAGTAGCTCTGAATGGGAGTGCATTATTTATTGACAGCTGCAGCGTAGAATTAATTTTCTGTCTTATGTGAAAACATCTGAAACCACCGCATGGAAAGGAGTTTTATTTTATTTTATATATAATATTCACAACAATTATGCATCTGTAGAACAGCTGCCCTCGGGCCAGTCTCTAGCTACAGTACCATCTCTCACTACTTATTTGTTTTGGGTACTTAAGAAAACAATAGACAGTAGTTACTGTACAACACATTGCAACGCATTGTGCATGACAGCCTTCCAGTCAATCCAGCATCTAAACAAGGAGTTTAATGTTAATATTAACATGCAAGGCTGCAAGGTATGTCAGAGATTAAATTCTCCCAACCCAGCACATTTCCTCTCTTTGCAGTCTGTGCTCAAGTACAATGAACAAAATACAGTACAACAGCTGGAAAGTGAGATTCATCATCATTTCCAAGTCTACACTCAGTGTGATGTACATGTTCATGTGATGTATTAATAACACGGGAGGCTTGGGAGCTATAAATATTCACAACCATACGTAATGGCCACACCGACTGTTCAAGTTGGCAGATAAAGTGGCTGCATTCAAGTCTAACAGGAACGATCACATAGCTTCGCTGTCAGTGGATATCGCGCATTATCTCCCAACCACCCTCAAAGACCCTCAAAAAGCAAAGTTTGACTAAAATGTTGACTATATGAAAGTGGTTCTTGGTGCAAAAACATTTGTGGGCACCTGTAGTAAAGGAAGGGGGCTGAAGTTGCTATTGCTTACCTTGTTGTCCAGATCAAACAGGTAGGAGTCATCTTCTCTCACATCAGCTTCTGCATCAGAGATCAGCTCCCCCACATATCTGTGTAAAAAGAGTGAAATCAAACGGTAATAATTACATAAATAATAATTCACTATGACTGAACATTAGCTTGACAGAAGAGTATATGTATATTATGAACCCATACATATACTGCATGTATGCATGTATATACTGTATGTACAGTATCAGAGGTCATGCTAGAATTTTTAAGTTGCTGGCCAGAAAGTCGGGAATGATTCGTTTTTTTTTTAAAGATTTGTTAAAAAATGGATAATAAAAAATGTCAATACATCAATGCATTTAACAATGTAGCCAAAGAACACGTCAGCATTATATTTTTTATATTTTGACATAAAGGAGCAACATAAGAAAACATTTTATATAGCCCAACAGCATCGTCTTAAAATAAAGAATTTCAGTGCTGCATGCGTAATGATGTGTGATTGCATAATCAGTATATTAGAACACATTTACTTTAGCACTAATGCATGACAAACTAATAGACATGTACTTACTTATGTGCGCATGCGCATCACACATATACACGTACACGTACACACACTTACTCGCAAATGAAGCTGCCTTGGGGAATGTCCTGTAAGGCTCTTACTCCCCAGCCCATCTTCTCTGTTCTATAGAGCTGCAGACGAACTCTGAATGGAGAACACAGGAAATTGTTTATAGATAATGAAGACCCCAGGAAAAAAAAGTAAATATAAAAAAAGCAAATATAACATTAAACAAGAAGGGACACAAAAAGTTTCACAATATGACCAAGTTGTAGTCTTGCCTTGTACAATGTAGTTCAGTGCAACACTGTCTCTCTATTTGTTTGGCCAATGGTGCTTTCATTTGGGCTGTACTAGATAGCCAAATTCTTACTTGATGCCTGCCTGGACCACTCTGTTCTTGCATGTCCGGTAGCAGGCACACGCCAGATTACATTCAAATATGAGCGGGGGTTCAATCTTGTTGAACTCTTGAAGCAACCGCTGATCCTGGTGAGAGAGAGAGAGAGAGAACAAAAACTGAGATTAATTTCACTTTCTTTTCAATTATTTTCTCCCAATTTAGTAATTCTGTCAATTCCCAAGTCCCTTTGTATTGTAGTCCCTCCCTGGTTGCTACTGCCCCCTACTGGTTGGTCTTAGGGAAGGCGCAGGTGAGGCCAGATCAGCTCTCAGTAAACAGGCGCCTGACCAACCTGTAAGAGTCATTAGTGTAGCGACAGACACTAGATCACCTTCCCCACCTGACTCCCCAGTTCCCACCCTTGAACATGAGCCAGATGCACCAAAGTAAAATTAACCTCCCTGTATAAAATGTATCAAATATTCTGATTATATGGCAGTTTTCATTCACCTTGTCATACCAGCAGCGGATACTGAGCTGTCCACATAGACAGTTACTAGATGAGCAGTCATCTGTACAGCTACAATGCTGTGGGAAGAGAAGACAGAGTGAGAGCTGTATTGCTTCATAAAAAAAATACACCACCTGCTGTGTGTGTCCTGGACATCAAAAGAGAGGGTGTGTGGGGAAAAACAAACAGATAGAGGTAAAGAATCAGGGAGTGCGAGAGAGAGCATTTGACATCTAAATACCTGCAAGTGTGTGATGTTGCGATCTATGTTCATTGCTGAAGTTTCACAGTTCTCCGACACATATTTGTAGTCTGAGGGGCAGCCTTCATCGTCCACTGCATTGACACAAGGGATGGGGACGTTCTCATATCCCTGTGCTATGTCACTGGAACAGAGGAGGAAAATGGTTCAAATAAACTAACAGAGTCAAACATCAGAACAAAAATAGGCATTCCACAACATAAAAACAAATGTAGCCCAGGAAGTAGCAGTTCAAAACACACTTGACACATCATGGCAAACATTCCTCTTTTATGTCTGCTGTCAGGTAGCCAGAGCGCATTAGGAGGTCGTATTCTAGTCTAGAAATGTGGTTGCTTGATAAAATACTGGACAGACCAAACATCATGGCCAGTAAGTAATGTAATGACCTACCTGCAAATGATTCTCTCTGTTCGAAGTATCCGATTGGCTACCCCCCTTCGCAGCTTCCTGTTGATTTGGAGTGCCACCCAGACAGGCGTGTCTGGTCGAGCCAGGGTGAGGGCTGTGTCTCCTTCCCGGTTCATGATGTCAATGTCTGCCCCTCTGGAGAGGAATAACCTTGAAACCAGAGCAAATACATTGAGTTTTATTAAGAGGTACGACAATGAACGAATCAAAAGTGTAGAGTGAATGAACAATGAAAACCTCACAAAAACTTGACCCATATTTGTCCTTTGGTCAGTCAGTTGAGGATAAACATTGACCAACAAAACTCACTTTGCCCTATCTCTGGTGGACAATATTATATGAGCCTGAATTAGGGCTGCAACTATCGATTATTTTCTTAGCGATTATTCTGTTATTATTATTAGTTTTTCTATTAGTCAAATAATCAAGAAGCACGTTTTTGCCAATTAGTGATTATTATTTTTTTTGACGAATTGAGGAAGGAAAAAAAGCCTTTACTTTTTATAATAAACTAAATTGATTAGTCTAATTAACCACATAAGCCTTATTTAATACTTCATCATACAACAGTGTTGCACAAAAATAGCAAACATAGTCAATCTACAAGCTCTCAATGTGACACGTTGTGAGCTTGTAGATGCATAATTATAAACATTATAAACGGGGCGGCCATAGCTGAGTGGTTAGTGAGCCCGCCTGGGGGAGCCAGAGGCCCTGGTGTCCCAGGTACGATTCCAGGCCAGGCCAGCAATGTGTCGATGTGTGTCCCTGAGCAAGACTCTTAACCCCTAATTGCTCCCCGAGCGCCACATATGGCTGCTCACATAGTTGTTATAGGATGGGTAAAATGCAGAGGACAAATTTCACGTATGTGCAAAATGTACTGTGACAAGTAAATCCCCAAGACGTGGGGCCAATATTACTATTACTAAATGCTATGTTTGCGATTGAAAAAGAAATTCAAAAGCAAAATGCTAAATAAATTAAAAAATCCCCCAAAGTCAACTAGAAAATAGGGCCTGCGAGGAGCCACTCACGTAACACATTCCAGGAAGCCCTCTCTAGCAGCGATGTGGAGGGGCGTGTCTCCATGCATGTTGACTGAGGCCAGGGAGCAGCCGGCGTTCAACACCAGCTCAGCTATATCCACACTCCCAGCAAACGACGCCCAGTGCAGACACACGTTCGTTTCCTGGAGGGAAGCAGGATGAAGGGAGAAATATAACGTTGCTGTCAGGCAGAAACCTCCCATCTCCATATTCAAACGTTTTTTGTTTTTTTTCCCGTAAATGAATGCCCTACGTGATCTCCCTACAGCGTCACACAAGAGCATCAAAAGTACCAGATCCACAAGCTCGAAAGTTTTGAGCTTGTAGATCTGCTACTTTTGCCATTTTTAAATTTGAATCCTGAAAAGTAACAGTTGTAACATATGAGGTTTCCACCTGACAGAGACGATATATATGTATAGATACAAAAATAATAAGAATCAGTCATGAGGAGAGACTTCCTGGGCATTAACCACTTGAACCCCAGCATCCATAGGCGATCTACAAGCTCACAGCTTGTAGATGCATGTTTGGTGACAGAGATTTGGTTTAGATGGAATGCCGTGGTACAAGTACAGAGCAAACTCAGGTCCAGTT
The DNA here is from genome assembly GCF_963280865.1 of Gymnoscopelus braueri. Taxonomy (NCBI): domain Eukaryota; kingdom Metazoa; phylum Chordata; class Actinopteri; order Myctophiformes; family Myctophidae; genus Gymnoscopelus; species Gymnoscopelus braueri. The sequence goes on along the minus strand of NC_137613.1, from coordinate 38,797,983 downwards.
TACTAAGTCTAAAGGGTTTAAGTGGTTAAGAGAACTGCAGGAAGTCATTATGAAGTCGTTCCTCTATGTACGTAGAATGTTACAGATCATCTTCGGGTTGACAAAGAATCAGGTAAGATCCAGTGGTGGTGGTAGTAAGTAGAGTCATAGTAACAAAAAAAATAAAGAAAATATGTAACATCAAATTAAGGCAGCGCAGTGTGTTTTGCTTCCGCCCCAGAATTGATCCATCAATGGGCAGTATTGTACTGGTCAGTGACTGACCTTATCCTTGATTGTAACATCAGCTCCTCGGTTCAGCAGTGCTCTGATGATATCCAAATGTTTGTGTTCTGCAGCCCAGATGATCGGCGTCCAGCCGCCAGTGTCCTGAGATGGCAAACACACACACAGTTCTGAGTTAAATTCCCTAATGGGCAAAATCTCAACTATAAGTAAATAAGTAAGCAAGCACTGAAGTCAGAGAACTCATGTTCAAGAGCAAAAAGTCAATGCAGTCATGTCATTGGGTTGTCAATTATTGTTGAAATGGGACCACATAGAGGAGCTGAGGCTACAGGCTATGAATGAGGGATTTGATCCAAAAAACCCACGGTGAAAATTAAACATTAAGAGAGTGCAAAAGAAACAAATTATAAGAAGACATTTGAATGGAATGAATACAAAGAAAACAAAAAATAAGTGACTAAAATTAAAGAGCAGAAAAAACGAACAACCCTAACTAAAATGCAGCGCCAAACAGAAAGGTCTTTACAGGAATTGTGGTCTACAGGAATCAATTACACTGAAATTCAAAAAATAGTTACACACACACACACACACACACACACACACACACACACACACACACATACATACACACTTTAGCAGGTTGGTCTGACTCTCATCTCACCTGTGCATTGATATCCACTTGCCCTGTCTCCAGTAGCATTTTAACAATGCCCAGGTTTCCCAACTTGGCTGCGTGATGGAGACCAGTGTACCCGTCATCCTCCTGGTGACCATGAAGAAATGAAGGGAAGAGACATGGAGCACACAGTGGTAACTGTTAACACACAGCAAACTAGAAAGGTCGTGATTATCACCTCTGGCTGTGTTTACAAAGTGATTTATGAAATTCATTGCTGGAGCTGGTCAATAGCACTGCCGATAAACATCAAAGTTTACGACCCTCAAACTAGAAGATCAAAGACTGATAGTATGTGACAGCTACACCAAAATTGTTTCTTTGTAGAACACCGGAGTAAAATAGCACAATATTTTCAGTTCTACCAGTAATAATGTTAATCAATTAAATTAAGTCAATCTGTAGATTACTCATTTAAACCAGAGGTTGATTCTAAAAACGCCTTGGTTTTCTGAAAAAAGTCAGATTTTTATTTACAAATTATGTTCATATAAATATATAGCATCAACTAAAATGACACAGAGGCGTTCCCAGCATAAAAGGTATAACAACGTATAGGTGTAAATGGGTTAATACAACTAGCACATCTGCAGTGATCATTGTGATCCTTATTCTTCCATTGAGAAATGTTGACCCTGGTGTGGGGTAGGACACCTCCTGGTTGACAATGATGAATAGCTATTTGAAGCAGATGGCACACCGGATTGGACACTAGATGTGCTCCAATCTTTATTGTAGTTTGGTCGGAATTACTCTCTCCTTCTGAAGAGTGCAATAACGACATTAATGTGATGGATCATGGATTGTAGCTTTAATTTAGGTTTTATAGACACTCACAGTATGATAGACGCAGGCACCACTCTGGATCAGGTAGCGGGTCACATCCACAAAGTTGTTGATGATCGCCTCCAACAGAGGGGTCCTCATGGCTTTGTCTTGGGCATCCAATTTAGCACCTGCCTGTGCATACCAACCAAGATATGATATTTACTCCTGCACTCTACTGCCTCTATAAGAGTACAATGCCTAAAATCAATATACAGAAAGTAAAAACAAGATTAGGAGAAACTCCAAAAGGATGTGCTGTTCCTTACTGTATTGTACATACAACTAAGGGCACTAGAGGAAAAGCCATGGGCTCACCAAACTCTGTAGGGTTCGTTCTGCAATATGATTATAAGATTATAATTAATTGTGTGCAGAGTTACCATTATAGCATGAGGGTGATGGGCCATGGGGCCAAATGGTTGAAGTTCATCCTCCAGGGAGCATGAATGCACGCAGGTTTCATGGCAATGTTTCCTTTAGATTTTGAGATATCTTAACTTTTGGCCTAAGGGTGATGCTAGAGGAAAGGCCATGGGGTCAAAATATTCTGCAGATTCCAACTTCTGTGGAGCATGAATGCACTGCACTTGGCAAGTTTCAAGACATCTGCCCCTAATTACATTTGTAGATATCTCGCAATAGGATCTGGTGTGCAATCAACATTTTGGCCTAATGATGGCACTAGAGTAAAGAGCATGGTGTCACGAGAGTAAGCAGGACCGGCCTTTGGAGAGCATGAAGGCGCACAGAAAATTCCATGGCAATCCAGCCAGTGGTTTTTGAGGTGTGTTGTTTTGTTAAAGTAAACAGACAGACTAACCAACACTGCCCTGCCACCAGCAAGACAAAAAAGTATACAATATTTTTTAAATAGATTTGTAGAGAGATTTCTGTAACCCAGCTTCGAGAAAAATACCCAATATGAAAGCACTTTTGTCGAAAAAGACTGCTTATGAAACTGCTTGCGTACAATAAGGAAAGGGCCTGAATCCATTCTGTTATCCTTCCCTTTTTTTCCTCTCATCTCACTTCATTCAACAATCTTGGAAATAAAGAAGCAAAGAAAAAATTGCAGTAGTCTCATTCTTCTTGGAAGAAGGACAACAACGTATAGTGAAGATCTCTCACCTGTACCAGCATGTAACAGACCTCCAACAGGCCTCTCTGAGCAGCAGCATGGAGAGCAGAGCGTCTGTTCTGGGAGTCAGGCTGGTAGGTGGCATCTATGCCTTCCACTGGAACACGCAATGTCAGTTTTAAGCACTATGCACTTTTTTTTACTGTATAGTCAGTGTCAGTGAACACGCACAGCTGACAGTTTGATTAAATATGAGAAAAAGTACACAATAAGGTTGATGTAAAACTCACTCAGCATGAGCAGAACTCTCTGCACCTCGCCTTGCTTAGCAGCAGGGTAGAGTTGGCGGGGATGGAACCTTAATTTCTTTCTCCTGGATAATCGTAAAAAAGGAGGGGGAATGAATTTGTGTTCTTACATTCTCAAATAATGACAGCTAAATTGTACAATATATCATTGAAATAAAATCTGTATGTATCAGCAGATCAGACTTTTACAACAACCAATATCTAACTTTTTACCGTTTGATGAAATCAGATTAGACTATCACGATTCTAGTTTGAGGGCGGACTTGTACGATAACTACTCGTTCTCCCAGTTACACACAGGCACTTGCAAAATATCCTGTTGGCACCAAGATTCCATAGAACTGTGGGCATAAACTTATTATTATATCCCACTGCCCCGAAAAATATAATGGCGATATCAAATGCAATAAAAGCCAGTGTTCTTGTTGCGTGCTCACCTTTTTATTCCGTTAATATCGGCTCTGACAGATTTCACTGCTGTGTTGTCAAAATTCCAAACCAATCAATCACACTGCCAATAAACATTAACGTTACCGCCATCAAACTAGAAGCCTCAGTTACCTATCTACCAATACAATTCAAATTCAAATCCCCACCTCTCACTGTCCTGTGTGAGAATGGCTTTCTGTAGCGCTGCCCTACTGGGTCCAGGAGGAAGTGCACTTGGGCAGATGTGTTTCCCGTTGGGCAGACACAGGGAGGGCCCCACGCTGTCCACTCCCTCCTCCGCTGAGGGGACAGTGCCCAAGGGCCCTGCTGAGGCCACAGGCTGGGTCTGCTGCTGCTGCTGCTCCGCTTCTCGTATCACCACACCATGACTACGCATACGTGCACTGAGAGAAGAGATGGAAAAGAATATGGTTAGGAGTTATAGGGCTTCATTCAAGCTGAATCTAACAATGCTGCGCAAGGTAAACACACTTAACTAACAATCACTGTATTCATTCCCCTTTCATCCCCTATTGACCCCTCTCTTATGCCACAATCATACTTAATCTGTAATGCAATAATCCTGCTACACCTTATGGAGCATTCAAAGCATGCTTTGCGGGGAGCTCAAATATGCTGAGATGAAAGTGATTATGCAGGTATGTTAAAATTAGTATACATTTTCTATTGAACTTCAAATCAACTAATTACATGTTTGCATCAGAAAGAGATCAGACAGAGATCCCAGCATCTACAAATGGGGGGGGGGCAACATTTTAATATAAACCCATAAGTAAAAGCAATCCAACACTAGCAGCGAAACAACACATTTTTGACATAATAAGCTGACAACTGACTTTTTAAAGTTAATTGACTTTCCTCTGAGAGGTACACATTTGACAAACCTAAAGAGATTTCTGGGGGATTTCTCCATCCCCTTTCTTTACCTGACAGGGCCCTCTGGCCTCTTTCCATTCTTCATGCCTCCCGTGGAGGCTGTTAGGGACGGTGTCAAGTTCAACGGGACGCGGGGAGGAAGGGAAGGAGTGGTGGTGGAGGAGGCCGTCATGGTGACGACCGTAGCGGCGGAGGAGGGGATGGTGACCTCCTGCGCCTCGGAGGCGTCCTCGCCGCAGTGGGGGCAGAAGAGCATGCCGCCGCCGTTTGCTCTGCTGCGGCTGCCGCCTAGCACCGTCACGCAGCCGCGATGGAAGCGGTGAGCGATGCGCTGGTCAGGGCAACACTCCAGGAAGGTGCCCTGAATGAAGGGAGAGAGTAAATGAGGATGAGAGTAAATGAGGATGAGACAGACAGAGAGATAGAAAGGACGTGTGAGTTAACTTACTGTGTAGTAAAAATTGGGAAAGGCGTGACATTCACGTTCAGCGATTGAAAAGGAAATGGCCAGCTATGCAATGCAGACACATCAAGTACAGTATACTTGAATGCTCAGCAACACAATGGAAGTCTTTACATTTTAATGACAAAAGGATATGGCGTAAAAAAAAGCCTTACTGCAAGGCAGAAGAATCCACATCCAGGGCAGCAGTGGTGTTTGACCATGTGTGAACGATGGTTGTCGCAGAGCAGCATGAGCGGAACACGACTGGACGGCCGCATGGTCTCCCCCTTCACAGTTGAGTTGGTACAACCTCTCAGCTGAGAAACAACAGAAGAAAATGATGGTGATTTGGGTGGTTGCGATTGGCGTTCAATTGATAGAAACACTAGAATACATTACTTGCAGGTTATTAGGATTCAAGCACACATGCATATACTATATAACCCCACACAATCGATAATACTGACACACCTCCCCATTGATGCTCTCAGTGGCCATGCATTGCCTGGTGATGTGTTGACCGGTGCTGTCGACACGGGGTGCCTCCATCCTGCAGCTGCACAGAGGCAGCTCCTCCAGCCGGTCTGTCTCCCCTACATCACTTCCTTCTACAGACACATAGAAGAAGACTAGATTAGACCTAACTCCAATCAATGTGAAACATCTCATTACATTATCAAAGACTACTAATTGCATATAGTTTGAGGGTATACGCAATAAGTGACATTGGGAGAGATGACAATATACAAATACCCCCGCCCACACAATAAAAACATTTAAGCTGAGGGTTTCATGCTGCGTTCACACTAGCAGTGATAAAGGCTACAAAACAACCAAGTGTGGCCAGCTACATTGCTGCCCATTTGCTGTTTGAGTGTAAATGTGTAAATGAAAAGGGTAGGGTTAAATATCACAGGGAACTGGTTAACGGCAAGAATTTGTTTTTCTTCCTTTTGCGGAACGGAGCAGGAATTACGGGGAGAGAGAAGGGAAGTGGAAATGGTGAAACAAAAACATAAGATTGATTGACGCTTCACTGCGTCACTGAAGAAAGTTGATGCCAGCTCAAATGTTTTTTGTAGCGTGTCACGCCCGTCCTGCAGTGCCAGTGTCGGGCATCAGTTTGTAGCTGGCTTCCATTGAAAATGACTTATAGCTTGTTGCTTTGTCGCCGCTAGGTTGAACGCAGCATCAGTCCAATCTTAAAATGCATACACCTACCGTGATTAGGAGAGAGTGTCAGACTGTCTGCAGCAGCGATGTCTAGAGCACCCAAGGGGATCTCCGTGTACTCACTGGGCCTTCCTGAGGCAGCCGCTGTTTCTGTTACTTCTACAGCCAGAACATAGTATACCAAATTAAACTAAATACAATGCAGCCTCTGAATTCACTGAAATACAAAAGCTAATTTACAATATACAAGAAGCCTAATAAGTAAGTTAAATACCCAAATGGAAAACTAGACCAGCGTCCAAATAATTTAATCCTTATATTCACATGAATATGTAACAGCATAATTGTTTTGCTTTGTTCTCTTCTGCTCAGTCTTGTACTTTTATTTTTATCAGTTGTCCTATACCCTTTATCATAGGTATATGTATATACTTTTTATATATATATATTTTTTCTGTTCGTCTTTGCTTTTAATATTAAATAACTCTTATTATATGTAATGTAAACGGTGAGGTTCTCACATAAGCCCCCCAGGGTTTCTTACCTCACCGGCACAACAACTATCTCATAATGTTTCCCTCGGAAATAACTAACATGTTCTGTAAATGTATACAAAAAAAGTTGTGCATATCAAATAAATCCAAATAAATAATTTGTATCACTCCACAACTTTACAATAATAATGTTAAAGGGTCTGGGAATGTGGATTAAAATGCATGCCTTGTTAGCATTTCTGTCAAGTTTTCCTGCAATTATGTTAAAAAATGCAGAAGTGGTCTGGCAGGGTGTGTTCATATATGTGATATCTTATAGCGCAAAAAAGCTGTATAACCCAATGGCCTGCTAAGCAATGCAATGCAGAATGCAGAGCTATTCAATTGTCTACTTTGATTGTATTTTACCTCAACCACTACCAAACAAGCCATGTAACACTAGTCAATTGCCAGTCAGGTATGCTGTTTACCTGAAATTCAAGCTTTTGGCAAAACATGTGAAATGAGGAACTTTAATTGTGTATTTAAAAAGAAAGTACGTAGAATATGATCGCCCTGTACCATCAATCTTCTGTTCACTCTGTAGATTGCTCTTTTTACAGTCTATAACATATAATCAATTGAAAATGGTGTCTCATGGAAATCGAACTATGTGACTCAGTGGTCGCACATTGAGCTGTTGACATGTCTTATGTCAAGTCTTTAGTGGCAATTCTAAAGTCACGACTCAAGACTTTTTCTTTTTAATCACATACCGGTAGTATTTTCTTAGTTGATTACATGTAACTGAAATCAATATATTTTCTTCCCCAACTCCCCTCAATATTATTGGTTGTCCCAAGTCTTACTTTATCAGGCCTGATGCCAAGCATCGTACCTGTTTCACAGTAATTGTGTACGTATTGTGTCTGTATTTGTTCAAACACAAAGACAGCAGAGAAATGCCAAGCAACGCCCTAATAGAAGTTACTTTTTACACATTTTCCCAACTTCACAGCTGGATTAATATTTGCTCGTCATACTTACAAACTACACAGTTAACGATTACAAATATTAAATCAAGTCATGTTAAACAAATTACAGATTTCAGTTTCCCAGACCTGTGAGTGTACCATACTTCTATTGCCTCACTCACCACCAATTGTCTCCACCCTATCAACAGCGTCTCTTTCATCCCGTGTCTGCGCCCCCGGCAACTCGCTGGTCCCAGTTTTACCTTGGCCATGGCTCTGTGCATCAGACTCTGTCCTCTGCAAAGGAGTTGCTGGTTGGTTTAAATCCAATAAAGCTTTATGCAGAAAATACTTTTTCTCAAAGAACAATCTTAAACCTTGACTTCACACAATTTCCCTTGTAAACGTAAAAACACTGCTGTGAAAAATAAGTACCCCCATGAAACTTCTTTTGTTTTGATCAACAGAATTATGAAAACCTAATCCTCATGTCAACACTACCGACTGATCTATTAAATGACAGTGTCCTGGTGCAAAGCCAGTTATTGCACTAACCACATGCTCCTTGTGAGTCCTGCGGGACCAAGTTCAAATCTGTCCAGAGCACACTGTCTCACAACTGCTGTTCATCATAGTTGTCTGACAAACTTCATCTGTGCATTTATATTCCTTATATATTTTTTTACAGGAGAGGCTTCTTTCATCCTGACTTCTGTAGATTAACCACTTAAACCCAATATACAGTACTTGTAATTGACCGTGGTATTTGGCCCCCTCCTGTTATTTGTAAGTGATCACATCAGATTTGTGTATTAACACATCGTCAACCTATCTGCATTGGTTGCTGTGGTAATTAATTATGTAAGAATTTAGTGAGTGAGCCTTCATACAAAACAGTGCAAACAAAAACAAAACAGCAACCGAAGGAAGAATTGGCTAAATCTGTCATCTCACCCAAGCTCACAATGCATCGTGACTTGTTGAGTTTGTAGATCGCTATCTTCGCTGACTGTTTTCCCATTCACTCTATTAATGAAAACGAAATATTCCGGTGCAGACCAATGCAGTGCCAATTTAAGACAATTTTAGTGCAGCTATAATACTGTCATTCGTTAAGGAAACATGCAACTGACAGAACTCACCACATCTTCCATGTTCACCGACTCCTCTGTCTCATTAGCACGCAGCCTTGCTTCAACCCCGCCATCTTCAGGCTGTAAAATTTTAAACAAAGAGATGCAGCTATAGTTGACTTATGTACCACCAACATAATAAATAGTTGCATAAAACAATCATGTGATGCTTAAGCATTCAATTGTACAAAGTGCACCTGTGCTTTTCTATTGTACTGAGTGATAACGATCAAAGGAGAGTAAACCAATCAAAGCTTATAACCTTGGGAGCTGAGTCTCTAACTTGAGAACAGAAGATCTGACATTGCTCAGCTGTCTTCTCCTCCAAGTTCCCCAGCCAACTATTGCTCTTCACTGGCGTTGCCTTGGTAATAGGCACCGCCTCCTTGCAGAAAATATTTTCTGCCTGGGGTTTGTAATAAATCACAAACAAGAAGCAAACGTGCTCATAACCTCAAATGGAACAGGAGGTAGATAATTCTCTATTATTAGCCAGCGATCACTTACACCGGTATATGCATCTCTTACACTAAAGGCGGTTACACACCGGCGAATATGCGAATATACGCAAAATTCGGACTCGTTCCGAATAATTAAAAGACGCTTTTTCGCGCCATGTACGCTTGCATTGACTTTATAAAGGTTTTTTAAAAAACGTATTATTCGCATGAAAAAATCGCCCCGGTGTGTAAGGACCTTTACACTACACAAACATCTTGTTTTGAAACGAAACTAATCATACTGAATTGTGTCACTGGCATTATTCCCAATCACTCATTCATTGCCAAGCTGACATTACCTTCAGTGCTCTGTCTGGAACTTTCTCTGTTTTCTCAGGTGTGCTGTCAGATAACATGCCCAATTTTCTCCTTTTTGCTGCTGTTAGGAAACAGAGGCACTGTCATGATGATAATACAAGCAAAGAACATAAACCTCAACGATACAATATAAAGTGTACCAAATAGGAATTTATGTATGAATGTACAACCACATAAACATTACACCTTAAAACATTACAATTACATTTATGTATATTATATTTTGCCACTCACCTATTTCACTGTCTGAGGAAAGGCATGCAGAAGGCCCTGATGGAATGACGGGTATAATCGGCGGCGGTGCTTCAACACGACTTATCTGTAATTCATGTATTTAGTGAATCAAGTAGAAAAGCAGACAATTCAGAAATGAACAACAAAAATAAATCTACAAAACTTCGACTTGTTTTCAGCCATGGAGAGAAAGTGTCAGGTTGATTAGTTCAATTCATTTGTTAATTAATTGCATTTTTAAATGTTCCAGGATGATGCAAACATGATGAAATATGAACTCTTATGTATAGCACAAAGTCATATCAAATGTCAATTTACAGTTACAAAACATTATCACTGGTGGCAATAACAATATCCAGCGTTTAAACACTGTTAAGGGTTGTGTTCACACAGTAAGCAGTTTTTGAGCTGGCAGTGCCCGTCTGCCATGCATTTCTATAGTAAAGAGTAAAGACGCATTGGTGCGCTCCTCTTCCCAGCGCCAGAGCATCGCGTTGCAGCACTCTCCGTGAGTTGACCAGCGTTTTGTTTCCGGAGCAGTCTGGGCATTTCGAGCAGACAATAGTTCAAGTTTTAGAGAGGAGTACCGGGGATTTGATCCCCCTGATTTTATCAGACAACCCGGTAATTTACAACCCAATCTTAAATCGTTATCACAACCATGAGAAGTCCATGTTTACGTTGTTTAGCTACAGTATTTGTACTAATAACGCAGATGACAGGACGTTCAAGCACAGCAACGGTTGATAGGTTCGAAAGTTGCGGGCATCAATAAACGTTATATGTGACATGATATCCACAGTGTTCCTTCTCTCAAAAAACGCTTTCTGTGGACACAGACCATTACTAAACACTGACCCCTTAGTTAATCATCTAAGAACGGGCTTACCTGCATTGGAGGTGGTCTATTCATGGTCTTACGGGCCCGGTGGATCTTATGTGGGGGAGTGGAGGAACCTGAAGAAGAGGAGAGAGGTGCAGGTGGCAACTGTAATTTGCTGCTACCAGGACCAGAGACACTCATCTTGGCTCGGACAGGGGACAACGCTGAGGAAGTGGAGGGAGAGGACAGCAAGGAGGACGATGTTGATGGAAGGGATGGAAGGGGCTTTGCTGTATGTCCTGTAAGAAGGGGACAGAAGAGATTCAAGAGGACCATGGATTACATAAAATAAGTAAAATTCACAAAACAAACCCTGTCCAAACAAGAACAAACAAATAATCCCAGGTGCTGGACAGAAAAACAATTTTAAAACAGAAACACACACTGGCTCATGCTCCCATAGTGCATATATTTGATTAAGACATCACCTTGGTGGCACTTAAATAAATGCACTATGGGAACATGATCCAGTGTGCAGACACTACACTATGTTTCTATTTTACATAAAAAAAGACACACAAGGAGGGAGAGAGAGAGACTAAGGGAATGAAGATAGCCAAACATACAGCCACACGATCTCATCTCCCATCTACTGATGGTATTTGTGCTTCATAGCCATTTATGGGACCTGTATGGACTGAAATCTCACCTGCAACGGCTTTTCCTGGTGTTGGGTCAGCAGGAGACAGCGGTTTATCACCCTCCTCTCCGGCTTGAACAGCATCTTTACCAGGCTGCTGAAACAGTGACAGCGACGCGAGCCCGCCCATGTGATGTGTCTCCTTGGAAACTGTGTTGGGGTAACCTGCAATACGTAGAATATAATAAACGTCCACAGCTCATTGAATAGCTAATACACAGGAACACACACAAATATTATTGTACTCTCTCTCTCACCCACCCAACCAACCACCATATATCTCTACTTGTCAGTCAACTGAGGATATGTTGTGCATTAGGCATACATACATACATACATACATACATACATACATACATACATTACATACCTTCCTTCGCTTTTCCTGGACTAGCTATCAGGTCTGCCTGAAACTCCAATGAATTTCCATCAGGAGGCTCCTTAGAGATGAAAACAAGCATGCATCAGGCAGGAATGGTATAACCAACAAAGAAGCCATCCATTTAGCAGTAGGCACGGATGGCTGGGTGAAGAATAGTAAACTATAAAACCCCAGCATCAATGTATCCATTTTAACTGAAATTTTAACAAATGTAACTACATGGGCTTGCATGGACATTTAGTCACCTCTGTACAATCTTAAGGCCAGACCGCACCAATGCAACTCCTTGCAACAAACAAAACAGTTTTAAGTCCACAACAACACCAGCAACAGCCTTTGGGGATAATGGTTGCAAGGAGTTGCACTGGACCAAAGCAACTCCTTGCAACCATTATCCCCAATGGCAGTTGCAATGAGTTGCATTGGAGTGGACTGGTCTTAAAACTGTTTTGTTGCAAGGAGTTGCATTGGTGCGGTCTGGCCTTAGACAGAGTTAATTAAATGCTTAAAGTGTTGTTTCAATCCTTGCCCCTGCATGATAAAAACACATTATAGAACTGCGAATATGCCATTTTTTTTTGCCATGTTATAGGAAAGCACTGTTTACAACCCCGCATGCTTCTGCACACGAAACAATCGCAGAATTGTAAGGCAAAATTCTGTCCTTTTGTTCACTCATTCAACACATCTTTACGTTAAGAGGCTAGCGGTTGTAGCATAGCTCGCTTCCGAGCTAGAAGATTCAAATCGCCTATTCATAGAGAATAAAGGGTTCACATGTCTTGCAATTAGCCACAGGCTGCCATTCGCTTGCCGTGTTCCTGCTGTGATATTAAAGGCCACGGGTGGTGGATTATTATCCACTTAATGTACTTTACATTCCATTATAAGATGCATTAAGATGTGCTACCTTTGTCGTTGTCTCGGATGCCGACATGTTTCTCCAATGAGCGTCGACGTAATGACACGTGATCAACGTGGGTTTTGCTGGGCCCCGCCCCCCTTTGATCGTGAAACCGCAGATGGAAGACTGTGGGCTTAATTCACTTTGCAGTTGGCATATCCGGTCTGGAGCGAATACGGAAACAAACTGTGTGTGCATGTAAATGTGTGTGGAAATTACCGGATACAGGTAGGCGGGCTTTAAACCGGATCTAAGCACTGAGCAGCAAATAGGTACCATGCTTCCCACGAGTACTGCGGAAAGCATGGTGACGCAACACAAGGAGGTTGCCACAGACAGCGTTGCCACGTCCGCTTATTATAAGTTACTTTGGGCTCGTTTTTCTGTAAAGTTGCTTGTAAATATTGGTAGTTGTGGCGGGTTGCGTTTTTTTTGGGCTTGTTTCTAAGTGTAGTTGCTTATTTAGGCTTGTTTCCTAATGTTGTTTAAACCAGTGGTTCTCAAATATTTTCATGTCAAAGACCCCCCCCCCATAATTAATATGTATTTGTTCTGCGAACCCCCGTACCAGATTTGTGTTGTTAAAATGTTTTTTTTCAAGTTGTTTTTACTTTTTTAAATAGCCGATCTACAAGCGATGCGACGCGTTGTGAGGCTATTTTCAGATCGCCAATGTTTAAAGGGCTCATGTGGCCGACAGTCGCTTCTTTTGGGCTTGTTTTCATAGACCTGGTTGGTTGCTTATTTCTCTCACACAATCTGGCAACACTGGTCAGTGGTCACCACAGATCAGAAGTCAGTTCTGCTGATGTGTTTTTTTTCAGCGGACCGTTGGACCGTGGCAGGACTCTGCTCACAAAAACCGATTCCGAGTCAGTTTGACGGCGACGGAATGGTTTGGTCGTGTGTGTTATTATGACGGAAGGCAAACCAAACCAGTAGGGCCAGAAGTAAACAGATACATAGGTGTGTGTGTATAATGTATTATAGGATGTTCCGCTCTTAACAGCCACGCAACGTTGCGGTGTTTTTAAAGGTTGAAGGCTGAACGAGACATTTTAAAAGACAACATCAAAAAGGGAGTGTTCACCGCCCTGGTGAGTGAGTGACTATAACCAACATGTGATGGTTCTTGTCTCATATTAGCAAGGAAAAACAGCTAGCTTGCCTTGCTAGCGTTGGGCCAAGTAACGTAGTGCTGGGCTGCGCGCCGAAAATAGCCGATCTACAAGCTCACCGTGGAGCTTGTACTTGTAGATCGCTTGGGGCCATAGCAGCAGCAGCAGCACAGAAGGAATATTATATGACTGTGTTGTTAGGGCTAGTCTCATCAGCATGGATGGAAAGACCCAGTCCAGCAGTCTGTCAGCCGCGTGTTTGAGATCTATTTTTATTCAGTTGTAATGAATCACTTAACTTTGGAGATATTATTTAACATCCTTATTGCTAGGTTACTCCTCGATAACTAGCCCTCAAACCCACACGCCAGATCAGGTTATAATGTTCATGTGTGTTAGTTAGCTATAGCTTGCTTGCTGATGTTATTACTAATGTATTCACTACTCACTACCACCATGATCGTTTACGGATCTTTCTTAGTTCTTATACTATTTATGAATAAAATGTATAGAATTTATATTAAAAAAAGATAGATATGTTAATTAGGACATTAGGCTATATTATGTGTTTTTTCTGTACTGCGGCCAACTTGCTACACCTGTTTCTTGTCCCTGTAGTCACAAAGACACAAGATGGAGATGCTGTGCTTCCGCTTGCCTGGCCATGGGGACACGACCCTGAATCACATGAATTCACTGAGGTCCCATCAGCATTTCTGTGATGTCACCATTGTCGCCAGTGACAATCAGACGTTCAGAGGTCATAAGGTGGTGCTGGCTGCCTGCTCACCCTTCCTAAGGGACCAGTTCCTCCTAAACCCTTCTTCCAAGCTACAGGTGGGCATGATATAATATGTTATTATATGTGTGGCGCCCCAGACAAGACCCGGCCGCAACAGCTCTGCTCTGCAGTGCCAATCGATCTTAGCTCTATTGGCACGGTGGGTGAGTGGGGTTCGATCCCAGCTCGGTGGGAATCACTACATATGCATAATATATGCATACATTATTTGCTGCTTATCCTTGCACAATCAAACTATCTCATACAACTCTCCCCTCTCTCACTCAGAATGGCGCCCTCTCAGTCACCATCTCCCTCATACACGTTGAGGAACTGCTTCACGTTAAGCATGATTTATGGTTGAGTGCCAGTGTCGTTGCGCGTATAACTCAGGCTTTAGGTTGAATGCAACTATTATGTACTTTATATTCTACTCAGCGATGTACCAGGGCTCATCAGTCACATGTTAACAACAAATATTTGTTGAACAAAATCTGAAAAGAGTATTTTATCATTTTAACACATACCAGCCTCTGAGAAATAAACTGTCTTTCCATGAGGAATCCCAAGCATACCTGTCTGTCAGCCAGACAGACAGACAGGACACACCCACACCCAGTGACATTTGTAGGTTTATATGAGGTCAAGCTTTGATGTAGAGTTGTAGACTACTTAAGATAATGTAGCCAGACCATGGACATTTTGTCTTATACCTCTACCTCTTAAAATTAATGTTTTTCCTCACATGTACACATATACAGGTGTCAATGTTGCATAGCTCCACAGTGGTTTGTGACTTGCTCCAGTCCTGCTACACTGGTGTGCTGCAGTTCAACCCTGAGGAGATAGTCAACTACCTGACAGCGGCCAGCTACCTGCAGATGGAACATATTGTTGAGCGGTGCAGAGGAGCCCTGAAAAAGTATATGCAACCAAGGACATCCAATCCACCACGGGTCAGTCACTTAACACTATCTGACTAAATGGTAAAGGTTTGCTACAGATGCATAGAGTGAATGATGGAAGTGGAAAAGTGTGTATTGATATGTATTGTATTCTGTTTTTGTACAAATTGTGAGGTTTGCCTTTTCTTCAGTGTGATTGTTACTATGATAATGTAAAAATGCCCTAATTTCACACAAGGCATAACTCTGTCTAATCCTTGTTTTGGTTCCAGTCCGGAAACAAGCTTGTCACCGCAATTCACTCGACAAATGTTCTGACAAGTGTCTGTTATTTTACATTTCACCTTCCAGGTGAAGCCAGAAGAGAGCCAGTCCCGCCCAGCAATCGTTAGTGGCAGTGCACCTGCACCCCCTGTTGGCCATCCACACTCTGTGCAGCCGCACAGCCCTGTAGTATGTTCCCAGGATGCAGAGGATAACGCTGACAAGTGTACTAGTCCCTTGCTGGATGACACAACGATTAAGGTAGGTGTGTGACAGCAAGGTTGGGAACTGTGGCAGGAAGCTGGTAAATTCTAAAATGTAGTCATTAACAGGATTTATTTTAGAACGCAACAGGAACCTATATAGCTCTCAAATCACACACTTTATATATGCTTATTTTGAGTGACTTGTACTATTATAACAAAGGCATGAATCAGGAGGATATTCAGCCCCCACACTCATCTTCATGACAAATGCTGTTCCAGGTGAATGGATCAGATGAGGAGGAGCAGTCCAGACAGGAGGACTATGACGTGTACACCGTGTACCTCCCTGAGGAGGAGCAGAGAGCAGATAACAGGAGAGACCCAGGAGAGGACAGAGGAGGTCCCTCGGACGGGCCTCAGGGTGCTTGTTACTCAGATACAGATGGTGTCTTAGTTGGAGGGGGTGAATGTGGCTTGAATCCCTCAGAACATGATATTAATGGGGGTCTGTCAAGGGGGGGATTCGCAATGGAAGGGCTTCGTGCCTTCAGGCGTAGACTGTCTGAGCCTAAAGTTGGCCGAGGGAGAGGCAGGGGGAGGGGATTCAAGAGGAGGAAGTGGGTCGCGTCCCAGGAGAGGAGGCCTCAAGGCGTTGCTCACCAGGATCTGTGGTACCTAGCCACCTCCGGGATTGGAGGTGGCTTCGGGTTGGACTACAGCCAAGAGGGGCTAAAGACAGGTAATTACCTGTCGGTCGACCTCCCACAGATGGACTTCAGTATGGGGGAGGCTCAGGGAGAGGAAGACACCCCCATAGCTACAAACGGTATGGGACAGTACCCCTTGGATGAGTCCAGTAACGCTGGAGAGGGGAGTTCTGGACTGGGTGGGGTTCCCACAGACGAGGGAGGGGATGAGTCTGTGCCGGTGGTGGGGTCCACCTCCAGCGTTTCAGGGCCTGTTATCTGCGAGCACTGTGGGATGACATTCCCTTCTGTGAGCTCCCTCGCCATACACTCCCGCTCCACCCACATGCTGTACTCTTGCCCCTGCTGTGGCAAACACTTCCACCACTCCGCCAACCTCACCCGGCACATGGCTGTCCACCGTGGAGCCGGGAAGTCCCACCAGTGCCCCCTCTGCTACAAGACCTTCACCCAGAAGTCCACGCTGATCGACCACATGAACCTGCACAGTGGCGAGCGCCCACACCACTGCGCCTACTGCCATGCGCGCTTCGCCCACAAGCCAGCCTTGAGGCGCCACCTCAAGGAGCAGCATGGGAAAACCACAGGTCAGAACTCCCTACATGAGCAGGAGGAGAGGGAGAGAGAACAGGTTGCAGGAGCCGCAGGAAGAGGAGTGAGAGAGGAAGAGCAAGAATGCCTGGTCACTGTGCAAACATCATAGTCCATTGGAGAACTGGCAAGTCAATGAGAATACAATAATACAATAGAATGCCCAAATGTGTGAACACTCCAGACTAGACCAGAAAGCAGCCACAGCTGACCTGTGGTCTATTGTCTATAAGGGGAGGGAGGAGGGGGGGGGGGGTTTCTGTGGACATTTCACCTTTAATAAATGACATCAACCACAGCTGTGCTGGGAACAGCTTTTGAAAAGGCTTCTAACATGTTAAAATAGAAATAAGGCTATTCACATCATGAAAGGGTGTTTGCAGCCTGTCTCTGGCTCCACCCAGTCGATACATTAGAAAAATGCTACTTTGAGGACTGAGCAGCACTAAACACCAAGTTCAGTGACAGTGTACCTGCCTACCTCCAGTCAAATATTTCTGTCTACTCAGGTTATATGACCTTGAAATCTTTTGCCATTAATCGGGATGAATTAGCAGTGAAGGAGAGATCATATTTTCAGCCCAAGGAGTGGGATATATCTTGTAAAACTATGTACTTTTTACCTGCCTAAAGCAACGTCTAATCAGCCACGTCATTGATAAACTTTATAGTACTGAAGTCAGTGTTCATTCAATTTGAAAAGTGTACATAATATATTTGGTGACGATGACACAGGCAGGCATGGGGCTCAGTCTAAACAAAATGCTAGACAACAGTCTGCAGCAAATTTACACAGCCTTGAAACATGTTACAGGAAAACAAACATGACGTTGCATAAGCAATGACGGTCTAAATTAATAACAAAAATGCACCCAATAGAATTCAGGCTTCCACCAAGGCCTAAAAATCTCCCACTTTGCTCATTGGTAAGTTTGGCCTGATGGTGACACTAGAGGAAATGGTGTCACCAAAACCTATAGGGTGTCCTCTTTGGAGCATGATGAGTATGCACAGCAGATTTGACACGCCGATCAAGAAGTGTCATTACATAAGCTTCTTGGGGGAGGTAATAAGGTACTATACATTTGGATCATGGAATTCAAATCTAAACAGAGACCAATTAGAATGTGTCTATGACATCCACACACAATCTAAAGTAGATGTTTTGATATGTTGATGCACATGTAGCCTTAGGGTTACAGACTTCAGTACATAAGGCTGGCATTTAACAAGTAGTTTGTTAGTAATCCCATGTTTCTTTGCCAGTGAAATAGTCCGTCCAGATATCGATCCAGTGTCCTATATTGGAAATATCGAAGGGCAGCTCTGAAAAGTCACAACTGTCATATAATACAAGATCATTTATATCAAACTCAATTACTGAATGTCAGCTTGACTGTTAAAATATGGACTACATAGTTTTGGTAAAAAAAAGTGTGTCTACCAGATAGAATATGAAAAGGAGCAGAAAGAGAAAAAAAAAGTGCCTCAGGCAAATGTGTAAATACAATAACTTAAGTAATCTTTTGGAACTGCTTGTCTAAATAAACCATGATACTGTGTCCATATTTTACATGGTAGCCTCATGAGGGTAGTCTGCCTACACAGCAACTAGCCATAGGACCAGGATACTCTTCATTCAAATTAATCTAACATTTGCCATATGACCATTTTGACACATGTGAGGGGTGTTTATTTAATCTTAATACTGTGCAGACCGTATACAGACCACAGCACCTGGAACCTGTCGTGTCAGGAGAGGTTTGTCCTCCATCAGTTGTATTCTTCCATCCCTGTTGAAATTAACCTAAATGTTGAAGGTGGCAACTCATCTTAAGACAGCTTATCGTACTGTGGATGTCAGAAGCTGTCCAGACGTCGCCTACACAATCTCTGAATGCTTGTCTGGAACTACACCTCCTGAAGGCCGAGAAAGGAAGCCGTCCTCTGTCATTTCCGTCCACGAAAATAACATTTTATTTCCATTTCTGCTAAGCAGCAAGCTATGTATGCTTCGACAAAATTGATTTTCAGTAGGACAAAATTACTCGTCTGCAAAGACGAAACGGAAGTGGGGGTGCATCCGCTTTACCCCCGAATAATTTTCGGCGCTTTCGTTGCACAGACTGCATAATGGAAGCATTTGAAAATTGCACCAGAGTCAACAGTCTGGCTCGAGAGTCTACAGCTCTATGAGAATACTCCTGGACTGATGGCATAAGTGACTATCTAGTACCTACATGATTCATGAAAAACACTTGTTCTTCCCAGACATGCTGTTGTTGCATAGAACTCGACACAATGTTATAGTTGAGATCATTGAATGCTGTATCCCATGAAAACAAATGGTTGCCATTGCTGTACATGTTAAAGCAATGAGACATTACATTTGTAAGACGTTAGTTTCAATTTATGCATTTTTTTGTCAAGGCTCACAAAAAAAACGAGTGTGTAAAAACATGATGTATTTTAGTGGACTCACAAACCAAAATATCTGGCTTCAAGTACAAAGCGATGATACAAAGCATTACATACAGTTATTTGACCATGTCAATTAAAGTAGCCAAAAGGACCTCAGAGATATTTAGCATTTCTCCTGAAACAATGTCACAAAAAGCTAGCAAAATAGTATACGAACTTAAATGGGGGGGGGGGGGGGGGGGGGGTTAACCATGTCCTGTATTCCACACAGGCGAGTGAGTTGACCATTACGTTCTCATAGAAAATCTTCACTATATACAACTTGGTTCCTCTTGTCCCGATATGAGCCTTTGGCACTGTTCTGCACAGCTGTAAAAGAAGGACACAGTGGTGAAGGCAAAGAAGTTAAACCAGCGAGTACACTTACACTTTGTCTAACGACCGTGTTGTATGACAAAATCAACGTATATTCAACTTGAAAAACAAGTTGATGCTATTCGAAGCGACACACTTGAGCTTATGTTGTTTGGTCGTATGACATGATCATTTGATGGAACTTAACTTAAGCCTTAAGAATGCTATTTTTTACCTAAGGAAGCCCAAACTGATTTTCCAGTAGCTGCATCCAGCATGGGCTGTTTCCTGGCGATGCTAACTTTGATGTGAATGTCTCCAACAGTGGTTCCATTCAACTGTAAGAAAAACAAAGAAAGTAGGAGGAAGAGATTGAGATGTGATTTCCATCTAATTTATTTATCTAAAAACTCGTGATAATCACGTGATATGTTTTTGTGCAACACTTGGTTTACACTGTAACAGCCATTCCATATCAAAGAAACACAACATGGAATGAAACTGGCAAGTTCTTGCAATCTTTTTTTAAAGACGTGTGATTGTAAACATTCTGAAACTGTCTTGTTCAAATTTAAGATTGGTGTAGAAAACAGAAAAGGTGTTACACAAATGCAGTAAACTGCTTCCATAACATCTCATTTATAAAATTCTGATTTTTAATATGGGCTGCGCATTTCTCTTGAGATGCCATCACCCGACATGAGATGTTCTGAGACGGTTCACTTATTCTCTATGATGTTCTACAACGGTTTTGTCTCTGCATGAATTTTTGAGCTGAACTGGGCTTCCACTGTACCAACCTCAGCTACAGCTGTGTCAGCAGACTCCATCTTCTCAAAGGTGATGAATGCACAGCTAGGAGACAGAATCAGAAATGTCATGAAGTAAAATACAAGAAATGTAGATCTATACTTGTTGTGAGGATGTAGATCGGCTACTTACAATGCGCAACACTGGTGCACAACTAAGTATAAATGACTCTTTGCAGTCTGAAATCTTATTCTATTGTGCAATATTATTCTGTTGTGAATATGATTAATGCATTTGCAATCACAGATGTACAACAGCGCTTTCAGTTTTGATGGATATGTACTTGCGTGGGTTGTCCACTCTCAAGTCAATGATGTTGCCATGTTGAGAGAAGGCAGATCGCAGGCTGTCCTCCACAAGCCCAGAGCCATACACATACACTGTATTTCCCTTACGTGCCCCTCTCCGCTCCGGGAACGAGTCTGACCCTAAAAAAAAAAAAGAGAAGGGGTTTTAAAACCTTTGTTTAGTCACAAAAGTCTTGCTGGATATTAATCCTCTTTGTTTTTTAAAGCCCGATTCACACAATTGCACGATACTGGACCTTTGCCTCAAAGGCAAAAGCTTCTTAGGTGATGGTTGGAGAGCATTAAAGATGGAGAGACACAGAAGGGAGAATGTCAGAAAATCTGACATTCTGTGATCATTAGCAGTGAAACCCATGGTCAAAACCTGTGTAGATGTAACTAAAACATTTCCCCCCTCAGCTCCTGCCTGCCCCATTCAGTCAGTGGCCCAGACTCTTTCTATTCACTTTTCGCTTCAACATGCCCCTGGCTTTCTTTCTGGAAAAGCAAGCCTGGGATCCGAAGTTGGAGTTAAACTAACACCGAGTCTTTTTGCAGTGTAGAAACAGAGGCTTTTGGTAGACAGAGCGGCCCACAGTGTATATCTACTCACGTCTGAATGGTCCATCTCTGTCTCTTTCTCGGTCCCGCTCGCGTTCCCTGTCTCGGCTGCGGTCCCTCTCTCGGTCCCGATCGCGCTCTCTGTCCCTGTCCCTTCCTCTGTCACGGTCTCTCTCTCTCTCCCTATCCCGGTCTCTGTCTTTGTCCATCTCTCGGTCACGGTCCCTATCACGGTCTCTGTCCGGCTCACGGCTGGGCGGCATTGCCCCTCCTTCCTCCTCTTCCCGAGGCCGTTCACCACGTTCACCCCGTTCACCTGGGGTAACAAAGCTGAGGAAGCACAACGGGAGAGATATTAGACCTGCAATCCTACATATACATTGATTCAGATGATGTATGAAACACTCAATTATATATATTTTTTTGTGACCAAATTTGTATTGTTCATTTGACATTTTACAAGAGCAACCCATTTTTCTCAGCAATTAGCATAAATATATTACCTGCATGTGTGCAGAACACTTCTTTGTGCACATACAGTGCACATACAGTATACATCCACTATCACCTACCTACATGTCCTGTCACTCATTTCCCTTTTTTTGGTACACAGGGCTACCATCCCTTCACTACCTCCCTCCCTCCACCCCCCAACCCCTTCCTACAATCCCACCCTCCTATTGGTTCCATCATGACTACAACTGAAAAGACATTCGACAAAATACAATGACTATATATATATATATATACACAGGCTAGTGATGACAACATAAATCTTTAAGCAAATTATAAGTGCGCTTTGACCATTTCTACAGCATGCATGAGGGCATTCAATTATATATTGAAGATTTGACACATTACCTCTCATACAGGGATTTTCTATGGGCTCTCTTGATAGCCTAGAAATGTGAAAAAATATGTGAAGAATCAGAATCAGCTGCATTCCATTTCTTGTTTTATGCAGTCACAATATAATCTGCAGTTATTCAGCCTGCATTACATTTGTTCTTCTGCCATACCTCGGCTTGTTCTTCATCTGTAGACATGCTCCTTTGGAATGGTAGGAAAGCTGGAATTGGGCCTTTCTCTGGGTCCTGTGGGGAATGCAGAGCCATCAGTAAAAAATAAAAACATGAAATAGCTAGGACAGAAATAACACAATTGAGAAATGTTTTAAGTGTGTTCTGTGGGTGTGTTGTTATAAGTGTTCAAGTTCTTAATACAAGTGTTCTTCAAGTGTTAATACAAGTTCTTCACTTCTATTATTAATATTTATAGATTTGCTATCCATATTATTTGTGGTAGTCCACCAAGACATAGATTCCTGAAATCTACAATGGAATATAATGAATATGATGGGATGTTCAGTTATTCTGCTTTGTTCTCTCCAACCCGGCACTACAATTAATCAATGCACCATCACAAATCCAGTTAAAATCTCACCTTCAGCTTGATCTCTAGTTGTCGGGAGCGTTTAAAGCCAGAGTTTTTGTTCTCTGACTTGATGGCACTAATGGCCCCAGATTTGATGAGCATCTTTGCCTGCTCTGTTGCTGTTGCCGTGTCAACCACCGGCTGGTCGGACAACGCTACGAAGGAGGAACATTTAATTAACGTTAACATTTAACACATGCTAATTGCAAGTCATGAGAAAACTGAAAACTGGGACTCATCCTCCCACCAGAAAGAATTATAATGATGATTAATCTACTATACATTTCCTGGAGAAGATTATAGTACAAGTGACTTTATTAAATTGCTGAGCAACTTAACCAATTCACTTGACGTATTGTGAGAGCTCCTCTTACTTCGTTTCAAGCCACTCTGGTTGGTCTGGTTGGTTGAACTCTGCTTCTTTAAAGCCATAAAGGCTTTTTTCTGAACAAAGGAGAACACACAAATGAATGCTAAGGTATGTACTTACATTTGTCACGTTTGAGTGAGAGTGTCAGTGTGTGCAGTGCGACACAACGATACCTTCTTTTTGAGTTTAGCATATTTCTTCTGCAGGGACTCCTCTTCCTCCGTCAAGGCGCTCGGGAAAGCCATGATGACAATCCCTCTGCTGAAGAGTAAAACCTAATTTATACTCCACTCCTTTAACAGAATGCACACATACAATGCAATTTATCCTTTATGTTGGAATAAACAGCGGTTGCTATGTATTGACATGAGATTTACAGTATGTCAACATACAGTAGATCAGGGGTGTCAAACTCATTTTGGTGTCCGGGCAAGATTGGTCAAATGGTGACTTGAGGTGGGCAGGAACCAGTTGCGGACACACATGCGCGCTCACACGCATTCAGTTATACAGCATTGTTTTTCAATCTGTTGTCTTGTCTCAGAAAACAAACAATGCAATTTGTAACAATAATAATAATAATAATAATTATTACACTTATTATTATTATTATTATTATAAACCATTTTAAGTAGAATAATTTGAAGTTAAACAATACCTGGTAATGTGTGTGGGTGGTTAAATAATTACATTTATAGAACAGTGGTGTAAAGTAACTAATTACATTTACTCAAGTACTGTACCTAAGTAAAGATTTTACATATTTTTACTATACTAGAGTATTTCCAATTTCCAGAACTTTCTACTCCACTACATCTCAGTCACTGCTATAACTACAGTATATCACTTTAAAAAATGTTTTATGAAGATTAGCTACTTTAATTATTTACATTTACAAAAATAGCAGATCTACAAGCTCATAGCTCTGAGTAGATGAAATCATTTGGTGTCTGATGATTACTGCATCTCTTGTAAACAAGTCACAGTGGCACAGTCATTTCATGCTTTCCTAATGTTTTACCTACCTAGAATGGCTGTGATATTACATACATTTCATGCAGTAACACATGACATTACAGCCACTAATTCTAGGGCTATGTTTTACCGACTCTACTAACTCTACCACTGCATAGAAATGAGGCATTATCATTGGAGGTTACCAATGGTTACAGACAGCCCAGCTGGAATAAAAACCAATACAAACAACAAATCCTCCTGGATTTAAATAAATATAAATTTATTTGGAAGGATCACTAACCACTTTCAATTAGGTGTCCCAATTTTGGACAGAAAAATATCAATTATTATGTATTTTAACCGGGCTTATAACGTTAACCAACCACAACACCTGACTGAGCAGCCCATAGCCAGCCAGCTACCATTAGCTAGTTTGATCTAATGTTGCCATGTCGGCTTATTACAAGCCGTTGGGCTTCTTTTTCTGTTAAGTTGCTTCTAAATATTGGTAGCGGGTTGCGGGTTTTTTAGGCTTGTTTCTAAACTGTACTTGCTTATTTAGGCTTGCTTCCAAAAAAAATATGTGTATATATATAATATATATATATATTTAAACCAGTGGTTCTCAAATATTTTCATGAAAATGTTTTGTGCCACAGAGCATTTGTTAGAATGTTTCAAAAAAATATTCCAAATATTCCACATTTCATTGCAAGAGTTTTTGAAAATAGGAGATCTACAAACTTGTAGATCGGCTATTTTCAAATAGCCGCTGCATATAGGTTTAAAGTGCTTATGTGGCCTAAATTCACTTCTTTTGGACTTGTTTTCCTAGACCTGGTTGCTTGTTTCTCTCACCAAATATGGCAACACTGTTAGCTAGTTTGATCTCAACAAGACACAACAGTCGGGGGGAAAACCACACAGCAGAAATGTTTTTCACCAGAACGAAATGCAGATTTCTACCAATGTATCAAAAACATATATGTTACTGTCCAAGACTTTATAACTTATTATGAGACATAATAAGTTACATATTTACACACAAGCTCACCAATGATGGATCTTCCTCCTCCTCTTTCTTCTTCGTCGTATTCTCCTCTTTAGAGTTTCCGGCAGCCTGCACGCCAGTGTTGCCAGATTTGCGAGAGAAACAAGCAACCACTTCTAGGAAAACAAGCCCCAAAGAAGCGACTAGGCTAGGCTACATCATGAGACCTTTAAAACATCGGCTATTTGAAAATAGCCAAACTACAAGCTCACGTGAGCTTGTATCAACAAGCCCAAAAACCCGCAACCTGCAAACTACCAATAATTACAAGCAACTTCACAGAAAAAGAACCCCAAAGTCACTTATAATAAGCGGACATGGCAACGCTGCAGACTATACGCCCACTGTTGGCATCGTGCTGCCTCCTGCTGTTGGTCTTGGGTACTGTTATCCTATAGATGCTGAATTCAACTAAAAGTGGTTCTCAAACTTTTTAGTTTCAAGCAGTGATGGAAGAAGTCAAGTACTCAAATGTTTTACTTAAGTGAAAGTATCAATACCCTATTGTAGAAATAGTCTGTTACAAGTAAAAGTCCGGTATTCAAAATGTACTTAAAGTACCAAAAGTACAAGTACTCGTTGTGCAGAATGTCCGATTTTACAAGTTCAAAATGTATAAGAATCTTTTGAAAATTTAGCAGATCTACAAGCTCACAACAGTTGCATCGCGACGTATGGTGTTGTGAGCTTGTAGATTGGCTATTTTCAAATAGCCAAAGTATATATAGGGATGAATTGGTTAAGGCATGTTTTGTAATAATAAAGATCTAGATCTAAGTAACTAGTTTCTTCCTGTTAATAAAGCCTACAGTATACCTCGTCGTAGCAGAACTCATCCTTCAACTATATAATTACCGTACACAACAGTCACTAACGTTTTTAAATAATTGTAGTGGAGTAAAAAGTACAATATTTGCCCCCGAGATGTAGAGTAGTAGAAGTAAAAGAACTGCAAATTTAAAATACTACAGTAAAGTAAAAAATCCTTAAATTTGTACTTGAGTACAGTACAGTACTTGAGTACATGTACTTAGTTACTTTACACCACTGGTTTCAAGGACCCCATAACTCTGAGTGTACAAATGTCCCTAGCACCTTCCTTAAACAGTGGTTTAGAGAGTGCTTTACAGAAGAAATAAAAGTAAGTAATAAAACAATGAGAGATATTTGAAAGAGATTAGCTAACAATAATGGTATTTTGCAAGGCAAGAGTAGATCAAATACTCAGTTTATAATCTATTCAAATTGGTTTTCAGGAGTGACTCAGAAGGTGACTGATTTAGCAGGGTAGGTTATTAGAATTAGAATTGGAAATTTGCATGAAAAGTAATGTTATTACAAAGCTATACCCACCTGTCTGAGATTGTCAAGCTAATTAGCTGAGCAACTTAACTAATGTATCGTGAGAGCTCCTCTTACTTCCTTTCAAGCCACCGTTGGTTGACAGAGAGACCCCTGTTACTAAACAAACACTCTATAGCAATGATTACTATGAGAATAGAGCTATTTCTTATTTAAACAAAAAAAATCACTTACAATTCCATTTAACAACACATTTTTATTACAAAGCAATATAACAAAACAAAAAAAAACGTTCACATGGGCTAGCAGTTGTGCAAATTAATATGTATTTGGCCCCAGACCCCCATCTGAAAACATTTTGTGCTAGGGACCCCATACAAGATTTGAGTTGTTAAAAAACTTTTTTTTTTTTTAATTTTTTTGAAAATAGCATCTACAAATGTGTCCATCATGACACGTTGTGAACTTGTAGATCATCATTTTCAAATAGCCAATGTATATAGGGTTAAACTGGTTAAACTGTTTTTTATGTTACATTTAGCTGAGGACCCCCTGGAACCCCCTCAAGGACCCCTGGGGGTCCCCAGACCCCACTTTCAGAACTACTGAGCTATAGCATGTATACTGTTTTGTGCTGGTCACTTAATAATTGGATGAAAACTATAGTGCCCTCAATGAAAATAAACAATGAACTGCAGTACATGTACATTTTACTGATTCATTTCTGTTTAGGCTTATCGATTAGTGCCAGACATACTGTATTTGTGACTTTATTCATATGAGCAACTTTATGGTTTGTTCTGCTTCAGGATGATACTTCAAGTGAATAATTAGTATGAGTTTTCATGTGTTTCTGCATACTGAACTGCCAACGAAAGCTTTGACCACAAACTGCACACCTGTATGGTACCACCTTCATGTGTGTTCTCATGTGCACCTTGAGATTCTCTTTAAGCCCAAAGCTTTTGTCACAAACTGAACAACTGAACGGTTTATCCCTTGTATGACTAATCATGTGTGTCTTGAGATGTTCCTTTTGACCAAATCTTTTGCTACAAACTGTGCAGCTGTATGGCCTTTCACCTGAATGTGTTCTCATGTGTCTATTTAGATCTCCTGTTTGATAAAAGGTCTTGCCACACACAAAGCAGCTGTATGGTTTGTCTCCTGTATGAGTTCTTATATGGATCTTTAAAGTTCCTTTCTGACCAAAAGACTGGCCACAAATTGTACACATAAATGGTCTCTCCCCAGTATGGGACCTCATATGCGTTTCCAGAGCCCAAATTCGTGGAAATGTTTTACCACAAACTTTACACGTCCGGTGAACTTGAAGGTGTAATTCCAAGGTTTCTGTCGGCTCTAAATGTTTTCCACATAAAGCGCAATCACTTGAATGGACCTTAACGTGCATCATTAAAGAATGCTTACTAGGAAATGATTGTTTACAAACTTTGCAACATGGTGAGGATAAAACCTCAGTTGATTTCAATTCCTGGCACAGTTCTATAGAGCTATTGGACGTCTTGCTATTATACAAACTTGCCTGAGGTTCCCTTGTCATTCTACAATCACCATCACTGTCTTCGATTTCACTACAGACTGAGGAGAGAAGCTGGGTCTCACTAGTTTGTACCAAATCACTAGCTGGATTCAAGTGAAAAGTTGAGTCTCTGCAAAACTCTACACCAGCTTCGTTTTTTATCTGATCAGACGAGGTGCTGGCAAGAGGCTCTGCCTCTCTGTTTTCCAAATATTGGCCTTGATGAAGCTGTGATGATTGAAGTGTGTCTTCGTCATTTTCACTTTTCACTCGCAGTAATGTTAGCGTTGAGACTTGAGTCTCCTCTAGCCGCTGTTCCTGTTTAATCTGTGGTGGCTCTGGCACATCCAGGCTCAGACAAGGGCTCCTGTTCTGCTGTTCAGGAGGGGGCTCCTCTTCACAGACAGGGAGATGTAGGAAATCTATGAGGGGGGACAGAAAACATCAGAAATATTGATCGTGATAGTGATTGTGATGATCCAGGTCTGACTTGTTTTGACATTATTGTCCCACAAGGGGACACAGCGCTGTAAACAACAATAACACAGCACACAATACAACAGAAAAACAAACAAACAAAAAAGAAAGAAAGACCACAGTAGACACTGCAGGCCTGTTCAGCGATGCTTGTTTAAAATTAAAGCCAGCTATGATTTCCCAAAGGAGCCCCTTAGAGCCTAAATATTCTGTACCAGCAGCACCCAGGGGGCATACCATAGAGTAATGAGATGATTGACTGGGACTGGGAATGATGTAGCCCCATTAAGAACCTCTCACTCCGCTATACAGCTCCAAGATGAGGTCCTACGCCGAGGTCTCCCAGAAAAAAATGTTTCCCATTCGAACCGGGAGCAGTACTCGCACCGGATTTTGTGCCGGACTAAATCTTAAACATCTGTACGCTTTGGAATCTACCATTAGTTTTTGGATACGATGTGGCGAAAAGGGTAAACAGCGGACCCTTTGCGGCCGTTCAACCAATTCTGGGAGTCCTCGGCGTAGGACCTCATCTCGGAGCCGTATAGCGGATTGAGAGATTCTTAATGGGGCTGGGACTAGGAGTGATGTCCGTTTTCTTTGTTTCGTTTTGTTTTGTTGTCTGTTAGCAGTGGGATTGCTGGTACACCGAATGGAAAGTAAGATGGTATGGTTTAGGAAGGATTACGAACCTGGTACTTGACAGTGACATCTCATGTCAGGATTCACATTCAGCATGCCCATCTGTTTGCGCTGAAGGTCGATCTCTTGCTGGTACTGAACTATTGCTCTACCAAATACGGCTAATATTTCCTCAGCAGCCGCAGTTAATCGTTGATTGACGAACATCCTTAACGTCTCTATGTCACTCATTATCATCTGTACGTCGCTTGGCTTCAAGTGTCCATAAAAACCTCAAAACCGCACAGCATTCAGTGCAAGCGTGACGTGAGAAACACAAGCAGTGTTGCCAGTTCTGCTAGAGAAACAAGCAACCGAACCAGGTCTATGAAGACAAGCCCAAAAGAAGCCGGGTTAGAGTGGTCTTGGTCCATCTCTGTTGGCTTTTTAGATCTGCTATTTTCAAAGAAAAATATTGGGGACATTTGGGATTATTCTGGGGGTCTCTGGCACAACATATTTTCAGAAGGTTGGGTCTACAAATCAGGCAATTACAAGCAACTTTACAGAAAAACAAGCCCAACGTCGCTTATAATAAGCGGACATGGCAACGCTGAACACAAGAGTGATGCAAATGACTGTTCCGGGTCGACGGTACCAGGGGGGTTAGATCACCTAACTAAGTGCCAGACAGTGAAAACCACCATTGCTGTTACATATTATCATAAACTGCTAAACAGATCAATAGAAGTGTAGAATAGTCAATAATTTAATTATAAAATTAGTCAATACTTTAGTATGAATAATACATTTTGGACGGACGTTTTGTCATTTTTTGTCTTGTTGTCCTCACATGATGCAATCATGTACAACATATGCCACAAATCTCCTGCAACATACTGTATTAAGGGATTCACAAAAAAAAACACGATTTTCTTACACTATATGTTTTCTAGTGGCTTGTTTTTAATATTTATTAATATTTGTTCCACGTTCTATCTAGAGCTTAAAGTGTGGGGCCATTACTATGTGAACATTAGCTGCTGCAAATCAGCATTTCCATGGCATTACACCATTACTCTTGTTAGTAGGTTACTTAGTTACTAGGTAAGAAAACAGTTGACATACTCTAGTTTTGGGGTGAACAACCATAGGTCATGTACCAACGGATGACATGTTTCACTTTGTCTGTATAAATGTCAGCTTGTTACAGTTATTGGTTAATTTGTGCAATTTTGGGTTTTTCTCTTTTTATTTTAACACTCAAGCCTTTTACACGCAAGCCTTTTAAAATGCAGCCTTCCATGTGGAAACACTTTGGGTTCACTCTTTATCCCCATAAGCTAGATTGAGACGCTGTCTGTGAAAAAATGCAAATGAATTACATATTACTTAGGGTCAAAAGCCAAAGCATGGCGATGGGGAGCAGCTGAAGGCCCTTGATCCAGTCAAAAAGATGGCCACAATGGTGAGTAAAATTTTTTTATTGAGAAAGGAAAATAAGTTCTTATATATAATTTGACCTCAGACCCATAGCATGTGCCTACCATGGTCAACCCTGACCGACAGAGGCCTATATTTGGTAAACAACCTGCGCTGAGTGATTAGCACTGTCATTTGTACAATTGCCCATAATAAAGTAAAGTAGAGTTCATGTGATGTCAAACTTTTATTTTTAAACCAAGCCATTTGGAAAGGCCTAACTTTACCTTAATAATTGTAACTAATAATAGTCAACGTAGCAGGTTCTGGACAGATTCAATAAATGCAATGACTTTTCAGAATTCTAAATCATTCTCCTTTTCTCTTCTCTGTAGCAGGGGTCATCAACAACAAAAAAAGTGTTTGGCAAAGATATGCCTCCTGGTGGCGCTATAACAGGCCCATGTGAAATTGGGCATCCCCCGCGGGATGCAGTTAATGGAAACAGAGGCCGGGGAGGTGGAGGTGGATCACGCCGTGCATGAAGACGCGGACGTACCGGCTGTTAGCTCTCCCACTGAGGCAGCCTCAGTGTTTAGGGGAGCCTAAACACGTAGCAGCCCCGCCCCAGCATATAGTCTAGACTAGAGCAGCATTTCAAAATGAATAAGTAAGTAGGTTACCAAGATTTTCTTTACATACTGTCTTGTGTTATGTCTAGACAGAGCAAAGATGTCACACAAGTTTCCTCATCAAATGTACATATAGATCTGCTCACATCGGACACACCCAGGGGCGTCACAGGGGGGGTGTAAGTGGGACTGAGTTACTAGGGCGCCCCCCCCCCCAAAAAAATAATAATAATTTGGTCTTTTTTAAAGAGAAAAAATCCTAGGGGGGCCCACAGTGAATCTTTGTCCCCAGGGCCCAGAATTTGGTGCTACGCCCCTGGACACACCCTACCACTAAAAGAGTGACAGCTTGTGCGTTTTACAATGTTGACAATGACATTCAGTTGCGTTGCGTGTGTGTTCTGTTTCAATATGCAAATCTTTTTCAATATGCAAATAACTCGACCTGTAATGTTAGAAGGATGCATTCCAGATGATGTAAAGAGTGCTGCATTCATTCATAGATATATGCAGAAACCGGTTTATCAATTTCAATGGTACATACTGTACACAAACATGCGTGCACAATGCACATGCAACAGCCATGTGCCATGTGAATGGCAACGATGTGCAGCACAGCGCGTATGTTACATTTCTTTGATAAGACTTTCAGAGGTCTTGTAACTCCAGTTTGTTGCCTCCCATTTTCATTCTCTCTCTCTGTCTCTGTCTTTATCACTCATAAATAGACTGGGGAGTGAAAAAGGTTAACATGAGCCATTTCCTGGCTAAAACCCTGTCATTTGATGAAAAGAAAGAAAACTAGAAAACTGTGCTCCTCTGAGCACAGGTCTCCGCCAGGCCGGGTTGCCTACACTGACTGGGCCCACAAACTTTGCAAGGCACTCATAGCCAATTGGTCCTACACTGAAAATATGTAGGAGTAGTAGCAAAAAGTGTGTTTGAAGACAACGCAACATTGCGGAAAATGTAATCTGGCCGGGGCCTACAGTATATGGAGAGTGAGTGTCCAAGGAATCCAGAGAGACAAAACAATGTTGATTGTACGACCTACAGTTCAAGAGTTATTGGCCAAAACGTGAAATGGGCTTTTGTAGTGCCACGTGTAAAACAACATACATTTTGCTTTGATAAACCAGTTTCTGCACATATCTATGAATGAATGCAGCACTCTTTACATTATCTGGAATGCATCCTTCTAACAATACACGTTGAGTTATTTGCATATTGAAAAAGATTTGCATATTGAAACAGAACACACACGCAATGCGTGTGTGTTCCGCCCTCAGATCCATCGAATGGAGGCCATCACCCCTGCCCTCACTCACTCACTCACGCCAGTTTTCTTCTCCTTTTCCACTCAACATATATAATGGTAATTAATACCATTCAATCCAGGATAGAATCTGTCATTTTAGTGCAATTAATAAACCGGTTTCTGCACATATCTATGAATGAATGCAAGCCTTGCCTCTAAGATGGATCTGAGGGTGGAACACGCACGTGTTGCATGATGAACTAATAAAACTGTGGAGGCCATCACCCCTGCCCCCCCCCCCCCCCCACACACACACATCAATGCACATTCATGAATTTGATGATCAACTCTGACAGTACATTTACTCATTGGGTACAATTGTGTAGCTTTACATTAACCTTGGCAATGGCTGCACGGAAATCATTCCCAGGGTCTGAAAATAACTTAAAATGAAAGACATCCTGTTAAAATGACGTGCTGTTCACAGTATCCAACTGACATGTTTTTTTCTTTCCCTTCTTCAAATTACAGATTAATCGGGTCTACTTAGCCAGGAAATGGTTCATGTTAACCATTTTCACCGGCTCCTTATTTTGGGCAAATATTTTCCAAACATGAAAACGTTGAATCCAAAAATGTTTCATCCAGTCGGAATCGGGTCGCAACAGATCCAACTAAGATTTCCTTACATGAAACTAGTTGCGACACTGCATTCCTTTAAATCCCGTCATGCCCTGTCTCCTTAATTATCTAATCCCTCAGACTAGTTTTGAGTCTCATCTTTCATTCCCCATTGTTCCAGTCACATAACTGAATGGCCCTTTGCTGTTAAGTTAAGTGCAATGGAAGCTGTGAGATAGAGTTCTAGTTTGATATTCAACATCACCATGGTACATTGGTAAGAATTTAGGACAAAGTGGAGTTCCGTTTAAGCCTTTTATTGATCCGTTGAACACATCCGTTGAGCATTTTGAGCAAGGAGGTGATGAGGCTTCACAGTTATGGTTTTTACTATAAGAAACAGAAACACATAATTAAAACAAGTCAACAATGACCACATTAAACATAACAATTAACACTTAACCAAAGGCTGGCTGGCTACATGAATTCAAAGCTGACAGAGCTCAGATGTCAGAAAGGCAGAAGGGTTTAAGTTAAGAAAAGAAGTTTCTATATATACTTGTTCATTTTTTTTACACTGTTTGACATACTGTATTGGATAAATATTAAAATGTGGTGGGAAGGA
Source organism: Gymnoscopelus braueri (assembly GCF_963280865.1). Classification (NCBI taxonomy): domain Eukaryota; kingdom Metazoa; phylum Chordata; class Actinopteri; order Myctophiformes; family Myctophidae; genus Gymnoscopelus; species Gymnoscopelus braueri. The sequence goes on along the minus strand of NC_137613.1, from coordinate 38,764,159 downwards.
TGTCAATATTAATGTGGTTGGGTAGTTATTATTTAAAAAAAGAAATGTGAATAAATAAATGTGACTTGTAATGACTTCTGGATTTTGTGTTTATTTTTATGTAGGTATGCATATATTCCTGAACATATACTGTATGTGTAAATAACCAAACATATATGACATATATATTAAATACATATATGTAGAGAGACATATAAACAGGCGGACAATTTCGAATATGTCACATATGATAAACATGTATGTGGCATATGAAATATATATATATGTTCATATATTTCCTTTCTGTGTGGGTACAGCCTAAATATAGGCTACACTTGACAGTTTCATTGACTTTTCGTGAGAGGGATTCTATTTTCTGCACTTTTAATGGAATGGTTTTATCTTAATCTTTTATTTGATATTTCAATAAGCTACAGTCTTGAAGATTGAGATTGATTTGCAGGGACACATGCACAGACCTTCTGCTTACAGTATCTAAGGTTTTACATCCTTATTTGTAAGTGGATGATGACTTCATTTGCTATTTCTGTGCATTTGGGTTGGCAGTCATGACTTTGGATTTGAGCACTACAGTTTCCTTGTTTCTTGCCACCAGGCAACCAGACTTATCCGGAGGGGAAAACAAAACTACCTAGCCGTGCCAATTTGTATTGGATATGGCAGGGCAACTGGTTTGGCAAGAGAGATGAGAGATTTAAATGGAAGAAATGATGTAGGCATAGGCGGCAGACAGGCAGGTGCTCTGGCACTGGTTGGCGCCTACAGTATGTTATCTTATTATTGATTGTTACACGTGAAATTCTTTCCACAAATGGCATATATAAGAAAGCTACGTTCTTCTTGGCATCTCTGCTGGCTGAGTTTCACTGTCATCCTGGTGATAGTATGGCTGCTTTTAATGCATAATATCTCAGAGATGGGCTGGGATAGCTACAAACGCAGTTACAGCTGGTTGGAATACACAGCTGCTGATAGGAGACACTGAGACACTGCAGAAGGCTAAGCTATTGTCAATCACTAAAGACTTCAAGAGGAGAGTCCAGATCCCTGATGAGTATTATATTAATGCCACCCAGGACTGCAGGTATTGTTTTGTAAACCAAACGTATTTCAATATTTGATTACTATTACATCATTGAAATGTAACCGCATTCGTGGATTTTGAATTATACCATACAAATTTACCATCATGTAACTCCCATATTTCACCAATGACTAGGTAATCATTTATTAATTGCAGGATGTTCAAGTTTAGCAGGAAATATTTGACGTTCCCTCTAAGCCAGGAAGAGGAGGACTTCACCCTGGCCTTTTCTATGGTTGTCCATCATAAGGTATACAAAATTATTATTGTAAAAAAAACAAACAGTATATATATATTTTTTTGAAAGATGTATTTATATTGGAAATGCCACTGGGAAGGACTGACCCAGTGAAAGACACTGGAGCACAGGGACCTTATTTTAAAATATTTATTCAGCAAACACGATTATAGTTTTGATTCTACTTCAACTTCATCAGAGTCAAAAGAATGGATCATTTATGCCAAAACTCACACAAATCGGTACGCATTATCTCTGGAGTCATGTGATCAAGATGTACAGTGTCAGTCAGATTTGTCATGTTCCATTCTGATTGGCCATGACTGACTTCCAAATTTGCTGGCCCTGGGGTAGACAACCCGGCCTGGCGGAGATTATAGAATTTAAATGATTACAGATCATTTAAATTCAGTTGAAATGACAATCACAGTATTTACAAATTGCGAATATTGGTAGCCAATAGGATTGAATTAAATTCCATTTAATTCCCCCCTTTTCATATACTGTAGGTGCAGAACTTTGAGCGCCTGCTGCGAGCCATCTACGTCCCTCAGAATGTTTACTGCATCCATGTGGACAAGAGGGCAGAGGCTTCAGTCCTGGCTGCTGTTTCGGGTATCTCTTCTTGTTTCGATAATGTCTTCATGGTCAGCCAGCCTGTGAGTGTGGTCTATGCTGGCTGGTCACGTGTACAGGCCGATCTCAACTGCATGGCCGATCTCTACAATGTCAGCACGACCTGGAAGTATTTTATCAACCTTTGTGGTCAGGACTTCCCCCTGAAAACCAACCTAGAAATTGTGAGGAGCCTGCGGGCATTGAAGGGTAGAAACAGCTTGGAGTCAGATAAAATGCTTGATTGGAAGAAAAGGAGGTTCCAGATAGTTCATCAAATAGTAGATGGAGAGCTCAAGGTAATCATTATGTACATTATGTACATTACATATGTGCATGTTTGTCTTGTTTATTTGCTTGTTTGTTTTTTGAAGTTGTGTTCCATGTTTTGTGTTTTTGTTGGGTTGATGACGTCTGATTTTATTGTTGACATTGGTTCTTTGCTTTTCAGTCTCTTTTGGATGAGTAATTTGCAGCAAAGTTGTTATCCATTGCTATAAATAGAATATTTTCCATTTAGAAAATAGTCATTCATTTATTCCCTCATTTATCTAAGGCGATGGGGCAGGCTAAGGACCCACCACCCTTCAATCTGCCCATCTTCTCAGGAAATGCCTACATCGTGGTTAGCCGGGGCTATGTACACAGTGTGTTGGAGGACAACCGTGTACAGGAACTGATGAAATGGTTTGAAGACGCCTACAGTCCTGATGAGTTTCTCTGGGCCACCATTCAGCGCATTCCTAATGTTCCTGGCTCAGTCTGGCCAAACGCCAAGTACGACATGACCGATATCAATGCTATTGCACGGTTAGTGAAGTGGGTGGGGCATGAGGGATCACAGGATCAACTGGAGGCTGTGTACCCAATGTGTCATGGCACACATGTTAGGGAAGTATGCGTATATGGTGCTGGTGATCTGAAGTGGATAATTGAGCAACACCACCTTTTTGCCAATAAGTTTGATGTAGACATAGATGTCATTGCTATCCAATGTCTGGAGAAGTACCTCAGAAACAAGGCACTGGCAGAAGAACATTAATTGTATTCAGATGGTTCAAATGAAGAGACACAGAATCCCAATGTTCTCGGTAATGGACAAACGGATAAAAAAAAGACACTGGGTATCTTCAGTTTGGACACCCAGAGAAAGAAACTGGAGGACACAGAGATCTTCTTTTAAATGTCAAAATTATTTCTATCCTGATGAAGAGCAGTAGTGTCGAAACATTGGCCATGTTCATTGAAATGTAATGTAATGACCGGATTGTGGTTATAAACAGCTCTTAACCTATTCCACCATTGGATGCTAGGGTGGATTAACCTATTCCACCAGTGGATGCTAGGGTGGATGGCTCAGGGTAGAGGACAGAGTACAGCAACTTGCAATGGGCCTGGTCTACAAGATACACTACACCACAAAGACACCCATGTACCTGTCAAACTACTTCAAAAACATCAATCAAGTCCACAATCACAACACCAGAGGGAGCTCCACTAATCACGTCCAACCAAGATTTGGCTCTAACAAGGGGTTAAATTCATTCTCCTGCTATGCCACAAAAATGTGGAACAGTCGTAAAGGAGTGTGAATCCCTACTCTCCTTCAAAACCGCTCTAAAAGTTCACTTACAGGTGGCTGCTGTACAAGGCCCCTGTACAAGTCAAAGCCTAGCCCCCCCCCCCAAACTGCTTACTGTACATATTTTAGTTTTTGTTGTTTCTGTTTATATGATGTTTTGCATAGTAGTGTCATTAATGTTTTGATGAATTGAGTACAAAGGACCCCAATGGAAACAAGCCATAGGCTTTCTTGGGTTTAAAATCCTCTTAGCAGACCTTGTATTGAATTGTACCTTCCTGCACTATTTTTTGCAAACTGCTAATAAAGTATTCAATCAATCGATCATCAATCATCAATCAATCATGTGTGATTCGACATTCCTCAGAGTCAAGAAAGATGACTCTGAGGAAGGTCGAAAGACCGAAACGTCAGTCACTCTGTATACTTGCACCTAATAATAAAAGGCTTAAAATGTCTGTGTTGCTCCAGCGTTGATCTCTTCTGCAAATGTATTATCTCTAAGGCAAGCACTGTCTGGGGACCAGTCATTGATTTAGTTGAATCTTGTTTCTAACAGTTACAGTTGTATTTAAATTAGCTCTGTGTGTCAAACTTCATACAAATGTATACAATGCCTCGCATTGCTACGTGTTGAAATCTGCTATTTTCAAAATAAATCTTGCAAAAATGTTTAAAATTTGGAATATTTTAAAAACATTTTAACACAAATCTTGTATGGGGGGTCCCTGGCACAAAATGTTTTCAGATGGGGGTCCGCGGCCAGAATTGGGGGTCCATAATGCTGCTTCTCTGGTTCCTACTTAATTTGAAGAGATTTTGTACATTTTGGTTTTGCTTATGTTACCACATTTTCCTGCCTAGTATGTTATATGTACAAGCATTACTTGCTTAAGGATTGATGATTTGTTTGTATGTTAGTGTATTATACTGCTTGGGCACCTACATTTTCCCCTGGGGGACAATAATCAGTTTTCAAAGCCACTTCAGATCAATGGCCAGGAGGTAGAGCAAGTACTCTGTACTCTTCTTCTCATGGCTTGTGTGGACACCATCTATAAGAATGCTCAGCAACAACCTTTTCTGCTGTGTAAACTAAAAAATAAAAATAAACATATCCTGAGCCGTTTCTACCAAGCACTGACTGAAAGTGTCACCTGTCTGTGAGGAGCAATAGTGTAAACAACCATTTTGTTTGTAACTTTTAACCAAATGAAATGTACATGCAGTAATGCAAGTAAGACTATCTGTCTTCTGAAAGCCGAACAAAAAAATCTGCACACAACCAAATTATTTATTAAACATATTTATTCTATGTAAAGAAAAGTAGGCCATTACAAACATTACTCAGCCCTATAACAGCTATTTTGAACATTTTTCAATAGGCTACATGCTGGCAGGGGAGAGAGGATGAGTGAGAGGGTGGGTGGGTGGGTGGGTAGGAAGCTAGATTGGGTGGATAGGTTCTACGGATACAGGTGAATTGGTGGGTGGATAGGTTCTACGGATACAGGTGAATTGGTGGGTGGATAGGTTCTAAAGATACAGGTGAATTGGGCACTTTTAGAGAGTGGGTACCGGAGACAACTGGGAACTTTTACAAATTGAGCACTGGTGACATGGGCACTTTAAGTGGGCCCTGTGCAAATCAGTGTATCTTTGTCATTTTTTTAACCATTATATATTGTAATACATGTCAAGTATGAGCATGTGACAAAGTCTTTCAATCTTTAATTTGAATCTTGTACTGTCCTAAAGCACTGTTTTTATGTAGCCCTGTGTTTAAAGAAAGACGTTTTGATGTTTCGTAGGTCACTCAACAATTAAGTAGTGGGGCACTCTATTGATTTTGGATAACTGGCCCAAAAACGTCTTCCGCCCTTTCACAGTCAATTAATTCTGGGGTGTGTGAATGACAGAGTTTAGCAGTAGTTGATGTAATAATTGCCAATGGATATACACAGTTTGATGTCTTCTTTTGTTCTAACACAATAAGGAGGACAGCTGTTACTATGTACACATTTTGTAAAGTATTAACTAAGTATATCAATACCACATCAAACTATTTTCCCCCCCAAAGATATATTTTGAGCTGAAAACAAAAAAATCTTGAAGTCTGAATTCTAGACAAAGCATTTGTTTTAGGAACCAGTATTGAGGTAAACATACAACTGCATCTTCAGAGTACATATTTTACACTGAATGCTAACATTGCACCTCATTGTTCATGAAGAAATGGGTTCTAAAATGTAAAATGATGTGCCCACTTCTCCCCAAATAGTGCCCAGTTTTCTCCATAACCCAGGACCAGTTCTATCAAGTGCCCAACTCTTCCCAGAAATAGTACCTAGTTCTCCCAAACTTAGTGTCCAGTTCTGATCAACGGTTCAGATAGATTTAGCTGAACCGGTTAGGATTTACAATCAATTCAGATGCATCACATGAATCATTACTACTAGACTCCAGGCATTAAATGTACAGAGGTGAAGTTTTTAGTTCTTATGAAATGACTTGGTGATGTCAGTGTGTAACATTAGTTTGCATTAGTATCTTATCATCATACTTCTTTTGCATAACTACAATGAGCTAGAAGCGCACGAGCACTGATAGACAGACCGGTCCTTCCTGCCAGTGGCCATTAGGCTATATAACAAGGCCCACGCGCATTCTTCCCCATCCTTGGATTAACGCTTAGCAGGGGCTATTCTAGGATCAGACCTTTACGGGGACTCAGCCCCTAATGAGAATGTGACATGCATACAGTGCCTTGTAAAAGTATTCAACCCCCTGATAGAGCACTCATTTCACTGGATAACAATAATACATTAATACTTTTCTATATATGATATTTTAATTTACAACTATAGTCTACTTTTAATGAATTACTAGTAATAATATGAATTCTAAACAACAAAATATTTTCAAGAAAACGGAATATGCTGTTTGAAAAAGTATTCAACCCTTTTCACTTTGGCAAAACTCAATTCACAATGTTATCTTCAGAAGCATCCTAATTATTTGGGTGGTGGGTGGTCTATTCAACCAATTAGAAATGGGGGGAGTCCTCACCAAAGATGGTAAATTTAGATGCTTTAGATAAAAACAATGATAAGTGACTGCTCACTCACTCTGGCGCTTTTGTCCATGGACTACTCGGATGTGTAGTGCACAATAATCAGAGGCCCGCTTAGGCTTGCTCAGACCGACATATTATAACTATGGCTCAGACTAACTGCTGTTAATGTTTCACCACCGATAGTGTGTATAAAGCACACTCTATTCAGTGCGGTTCGACTGTACATATTGATACGTTACTGTCCATTCCCTGTGCATATATACGTACCTACAACTTGTAGGTACGTATATATGCACAGGGAATGGACAGTAACGACAACACATTACTGTTGATTCTCTGTACTATACTGTATATACCTACTACTGTATATGCACATACTACTGGTGATAAATTGTTACATTATACCTGTGCCTATTATGTTTATATCCAACTACATATCTATATACCTATATGTACATATTAACCAATTTTTCTGTTGGTACTCAGTATATACTATTACAGTACATGCTGGGTCCTTAGGTCTATCTATATGCCATTTTATTGGTGATAGAATGCACACGACACCTATGCCTTTATTTCTATCTACTGCTGGCTAATAGATTATGCACACCTGACCAGCCCAGGTGCAGAGGGCCAGGTCTGATGTTAAGTCGTCTTTATACTGTTTTTTATTTAGTTATCCTATTTTAACTTGTGTTACCCTACTACTTTTTCTGTACTTGTTCTCCCTACCCATACCTGTATCTTTGTTTCATGCTTACTGTTATGACTATGGCTGAATTTCCCTCACAATCAATACAAGTCCATCAGGGGTTCCCAAACTTTTCCATGCCAAGGGGACCCCCAAACAACCAAAGCCTCTAGCTGCACCCCTCATTGTGAAATGGCTTAAAAAACTAAACAAAATGGAAATAGAAGCTCTACTACAAGCTCACAATGCGGTGCATTGTGAGTGTGTACGTCTATTTTCACATTTAGTAAATGTTTGAAGATATTTGACAATAATGACATGCTAAAAATAGGGACACCAGTGGTCAAAGTGGCACAAGAATGCTATCAATTGAATATGAATAATATACAGTATACACTACAGTATGTATGTATACTCACATACAAATACCGGTATATATTTTTTGGTTTGTTTTTTCCCCATTTTCCTCTCTTTTCCAATTGGCCTCCCTGGGGGCCCCTACTTTAAAAACCCATGCTCTGTGGACCCATGGTCCATGGATCCATGCTCTATGGACCCATGGTCCATGGATCCATGCTCTATGGACCCATGCATTATGGATCCATGCTCTATGGATCCATCTAGGCCTATGAATCTAACCATCTCTTCAGGATGCGTTTTCATGTGTTTCTGAACACTGACCTTCCAACGGAACGTTTTACCACAAATTGGGCAACTGTATGGCTTGTCATTCATATGGATGGTCATGTGTGACTTTAGATTCCCTTTCTGCACAAAGCTTCGGCCACAAACTGCACAATGGAAGGGCTTATCCCCAACATGGGACCTAACATGCATTTCCAGAGCAGAAATTGAAGAACATATTTTACCACAAACAATACATGTCTTGTGACCTATAAAGTGATGTTTTAAAGTCTCTGTGGGCTCTAGATGTTTTCCACACAAACCACAGTCACGTGGATGATTTTGGACATGGCGTCTTAAAGAAATAGTATCAGCGAAAGTCAGTTTACATATTTTACAAGATAGAGGGGACAGAAGTTGATTTGCTGCCGACTGCAGCAGTTGATAGGGCTCCATTGCACTCTTCTCGCTTCTAGACAAACCTGACTGAGATTCTGGTGTCTCCTTGAAATGATTATCACCGTCTTCAGCTTTTATTTCAGAAATATCTGAAGAAGAGTGGGGCAGGCCCTGGCCATCAATGGATATGAATTCACTGTCTGAGTCAAAGTTGACCGTTTCTGTCATTCCACATTCCTCCTCCGAACCAGCTTCTGGCCCCTCCTGGCCCAGAGAAGGGCTCCTCTCCTGTTGTTCAGGGTGGACCTCATCTTCACAGATAGAAAATTCTATGAGGAAGAACAGAAGATATGAGAAATTACAGAAATATTAATCAATTATGATGATGATCCATGGTTTGACTTGGTTTTGTCTGCTGCACACGGAATGGGAGGTAAGTCTGGTATGCAGTGGTGGAAAAAGTAAAAATGTTTTACTTGAGTAAAAGTATCAATACTGCAATATAGAAATACTTGTTACAAGTAAAAGTCCGGAATTCAAAATTTACTTGAGTAAAAGTACAAAAGTATTGGCATCAAAATGTACTTAAAGTACCAGAAGTAAAAGTACTCATTATGCAGAATGTCCCATTTCGCATGTTTTCAAATGAATACAATACAATGTATAAAAATCTTTTGAAAATAGCAGATCTACTGTAGATCGGATATTTCCAAATGACCGAAATGTATATAGGGCTGAAGTGGTCAATGTATGTTTTGTAATAATAATCAAAATCTACAAAAGTAGCTAAAGTTGTCAAATGATTGTAGTGGCGTAAAAGTACAATATTTCCCTCTGAGATGTAGTGGAGTATAAGTAAAAGTACTGGAAATTGGGAATACTCCAGTAAAGTAAAAAAATACCTCAATACTTAAATACAGTACTTGAGTAAATGTACTTAGTTACTTTACAACACTGCAGACAAATGAATCAATTATGACCATCATCCAGGGTTGACTTGGGTTTTGTCTGCTGCACACTGACTGAATGAATGGGGAAGTAATAAGTCTGGTATGGTTAAGGAATCGGATTACAAACCAACCTGATTCTTCACATTTTACGTCAGGATTGAGGATATGCAGCTGCCTCCGCTGACGGTCTATTTCTTGCTGGTACTGAACTATTGTTCTGCCGAACACGGCTAGTATCTCCTCCGCGGCCGCGGTTAGTCGTTGATTGACGAACTTCCTAAGCGTATCTACGTCGTCCATTGTCGTTTCTTAGTCGAAAAGCCCAAAAACCGCTACAAACCCTGTACAATTTGTACAGTTTCGCTCGTTTAATGCAAGTGAAGGGTGTGTCTGTGACTTGAACGTTAGCTCAGCAGCACAGGAAGGAACAACAGAGGCTGTAATAAAAAATGACTGTTCCGGGTCGAAGTTTCGCGCATGTCAGATACATATTGCAAAAAAATAGAAACTGGTTTTGGTTTGATGTGATACTGCCACCTGCTGGCGTATACACTACAATACAAGGCTGATTCTAAATAAAATAAAAACGTCTAAATCCTAACAGTTTTCTGGATAAAAATGATGTTGGTACAGTGGTGTGTTCAAAGCTTTTTCATGTGAAGGACCCCCAAAATGATATGTATTTGGCTGTGGACCTCCATCTCAAAATATTGTTTTCCAGGCACCCCGAGAAGCATAGATTTGAGTTCAAAATGTTCACTTTGAAAAAAATATATATTCAAAGATTTGCACAAATCTTCACGATTTTTCCAAAAATAGCAGATCTACAAGCTCGTAGCAGATATACAAGCTTGTATATCTGCTATTTTTTAATAGCCGAAGAAATCGAAAATGACACAGACGCGTTCCAGGTCTTAATGGGTTAATAATGCTTGTGCTCTCAATTTCATGGCATGTTTGCATTATATTTGATATTTTCCACACTCCTACTCAGTATATCTAAGCACAGGCTTTGTTTAATTGTTTGAATTGCTTTGTAGTGTGCTGCGTGTTATATGGGCACCTTAATTCCCCCCCTGGATGACAATAAAGTACAGTGCAATCAATCCACCAGCTTTAAAAGCCACTTTAGATCAATGGCCAGGACATAGAGCAAGTACCCCGGTTTAGATACCCTGGAAATGAAATGGATACTGTAAGACCATCTTCTCAGGGCATGTGGACTCCATCTCTACAAGAAAGTCCAGCAATATTTTCTGCTCCATAAACTAATAGGGTTTTATGTAAAAGAAAAAATATTAATAATTAATACTGAGCAGCAGTGCCTACCAAGCACTAATTGAAAGTGTCCTCACATATAACTTTTAAAGGTCTTAATCATTTAACTTTTTCCGTCTTTTGTGTCCTTGTACGTGACAGATGTGCATTTGCCATTAAAGACTTTCCATTATTGGCTGCATTAATAAACAATACATTATCAAGAGAAGGTTCATCCAGCAGCTTATGTGTGATCCAATTTAATTAACATTATTTACACCCACAGTGCAAAGTTCATTGGAAGCCTAAAATTACACACGGCGGATACAGGCTATAACTATGCATAAAACAAGACCTTGAATAGAAACAATGTAATTTACAGTGTAAATATTTTGCCTCACAGCGATTCAATTCAATGAGTGATTCAATAATTGGCGATTTGATTCAAGGACAATATTCCATTCCATGAAATATGTGCAGCAATGTGAAAGGTGGCAAGAGAATCAACACACAACAGAATTATTTAATAAACACATTTATTATATAAAAAGTAGGCCTGCATAATATTTGATGCTGAATACAAAAATGTAAATTTAATATTATTCAGTCCTATAACCAATTTAAAGGGGAAAAGATCTCTAATAGGCTACAACATGCTGGCAGGGGAGAGAGGGTGAGGGTGTGGGTGGATGGCTGGGTGATCAGGACCTGCGTGGGTAGGTTCTATACATGCACTTCTACTACTAAAAAGTAGGCCTGCTGCATAATATTTATATCTATCAATTATTGGTGAAGCCAAAGCCATTCATTCTATTTATTTATTTTAGCTGATTGATTTAGTTGAACTAGTAGGATTTACGACCGATTCATCACATGAATTGTTACACTACTAGACTAGGCAATAACGACATGTACAGAGGTGAAGCTTTTAGTTGGCATGACTTGTTATGTCAGTGTCTGACATATTTAAGTCTGTTTTAGTATCTTGTCATCATACCGCTTTCGCATAACTTCTCATCAACGCTTCAGGATGCGTTTTCATGTGTTTCTGAACACTCACCTTCCAACGAAAGGTTTTACCACAAATTGGGCAATGGAATTGCTTGTCATTCATATGGATGGTCATGTGTGACTTTAGATTCCCTTTCTGCACAAAGCTTCGGCCACAAATTGCACAACGAAAGGGCTTATCCCCAACATGAGACCTAACATGCATTTCCAGAGCAGAAATTGAAGAACATATTTTACCACAAACGATACATGTCTTGTGACCTATATAGTGAAGTTTCAGGGTCTCCGTGGGCTCTAGATGTTTTCCACACAAACCGCAGTCATATGGATGAATTTGGACATGGCGTCTTAAAGAGTTAGTAGCAGAGAAAGTCAGTTTACATACTTTACAAGATAGAGGGGACATCGTTTTATTTGATGATTGCAGCATCTGATGAAGCTCCGCCGCACCCTTCTTCTCGCTGCTAGACAAACCTGACTGAGGCTCTGGTGTCTCCATGAAGTGATGATCACCGTCTTCACTCTCTCTTTCAGAAATGTCTGAAGGGAGGGGCTGGCCATCAACAGTCGGGAAAAAATCACTGTCTGAGTCAAAGTTCACTATTTCTGTAATTTCACAATCTTCCTCACCGGCTTCTGTTTTCACTTGTGTAGTTGAGGTGTTGGCCAGAGGCTCCGAATGTGTGGACTGAGTTTTCTCAACATCTTGATCACTTGTCACTGGAAGTGGTGTTGACGTTGAGGCATCAACCGCCTCTGGTCCTTTCAACAGTTCCTTCCGTTTCTCTTCAATCTGTGGGGTTTCAAGATGTGTCTCGTCCTGACTAGGAATCCACTCCTGACCCTCAGGTTGAACCCCATCTTCAAAGGCAGGGAGTTTCAGCAAGTCTAAACGGAAAAGCAAATGATGCAGTCATCATGTAGGCTAGTATTCCATACATGAGTTAATCTACCTGATTTCATGCATGTTTCTCTGCAGTTTGTCTGAAGCTGTGGTCGGGTCTAATTTGTGTTTTTGTTCTATGTCGATCCTCCTTGTGGTCAAAGGATTGGTTCTAGTGCATCATGAAAAATGTATAAATTATTGTAATAAAATAATATTTCTAAAGACTGGACATATACTCATTTGTGCATTCTAAAGACAAATTAATATGGTTAGTATACATTCATTCCCTGATATTGGTGGCATATTCATGCATGCGATGGTCCATCATTGCTGTGTGAATGTAGAAGAGTTATCAGTTAAGTATGAAAATAAGCTCACCAAAATGGACTCTAATTAGATTTTTTTTACATTCATTGTATTCAGACAAAAATAGATGGCAGGCAAAATGTTGTTCCTGGCCTCTATTTGTTGACACAAATCACAAACCAGGTTTATGGTCACCTAATTATGAGTTATTATTACATACATCTTACTTTCTAACTCCTCATTTTGCTAATTAGGGAACAAAATCCATTACAAACATAAAAAGCACCTTGTAGGTTTTTCTTTTCTCTTTTACATAATAGCTGTAGCCTCGATGCAACAGTGTGCATTAGGAGCATTTGCTGCACTTTTAAAACCAAAACTAAAACCATACAACTGATGCTAGAATAATAATCTAAAAACAGGAGTACTAAAAAGCTTGAGTTCAGCATTCCTTTTATCAATTATTATCTGCTTCTTTTAATTAGATCATTTTTTTATCCAGACTTTTGCATGGTGAATAATCTTACCAGGATAAGAGTAGCTTTTAAAGTTTTTTTTATAATAATCGGACTCATTTTGTCAGAAGGTATATGAATTAAAGCTGCAATCCGGAACTTAATTTAACGAATAAAACATTATTTTAACCAGTATCAACCTCCTTCCTATGCTATCAACCCGGCGTCCCTGTTTTGGGCATGTCATTCAGACACACATTTCCCAAAATTGCTAAAATAGCAGATCTACACGCGGTACACAGTGATGTAAAGTAACTAAGTACATCTTGTCAAGTGCTGTACTTAAGTACAATTATGAGGTATTTTTTCTTTACTGGAGTATTTCCAATTTTCAATACTTTTACTCCACTACATCTCAGGCAAACATATAATATTTTAATCCACAACAATTATTTGAAAACTTGAGTTACTAGTTACTTATATTAGATATAAATGATTACATTGTAAAACATACATTAACCACTTCAGCCCTATTTTATACATGGGCTATTTTCAAACATTTTAGTACTTTTACTTTTGGTACTTTAAGTATATTGTGATGCCAATACATCTGTACTTTTACTCAAGTAACATTTTGGGCACAGGCCTTTACTTGTAACAGAGTATTTTTTATATTGTGGTATTGCTACTTTTACTTAAGTAAAAATATTCTTCCACCACAGGTGGAAGAAGTACTCAGATATTTTACCAGAGGGGTATAAGACCTGAAACGTACGGATTGCAGCTTTAAGATCACTTATTTGCACAAAAAAAAAAAGAGCAACAGATGTGCCAGATGGGACCAAACCAACCTGCTTGGTTTAACTTAGAATTACTACGTTTCTTCAGAACGGTCTGCAGCAGCTTCTGCTGGCGGACGCTCTCCTGTTTGGAAATGAAAGCTTCGTCCTCGTACTCCGTTATGATCTTTGAGATGATCCTGAATATCTCTTCTACTGCTACATTCAGTCGCTCGTTGACCAATAACTTTAGGATTTGTAAGCGATTCATCTTTGTGATGAAAACACAACAGCGGTACAATTAATAGACCGGATGTGAATGTGTGTATTTCCGCCGGACCGCTATTACTGTAACACCCGTGGTGAACACGAATGCTGAGCTTATTTTTTTACTCTATCCTGGGCCATTGACATTATTACTTCAGTTCAGTTACAGACAGTGGTGGAACATTTTTTTAATATTGCAATATAGAAATACTCTGTTACAGGTAAAAGTCCGGTAATCAAAATGTACTTGAGTAAAAGTACAAAAGTATTGGTATCAAAATGTACTTAAAAAGTAGAAAGTACTGAGTATGCAGAATGTCCCATTTCACAAGTTTTCAAATGTGTAAAATGTATACAAATCTTTTGAAAATAGCCGATCTACAAGCTCACCATGCATCGCAACGCAAGGCATTGTGAGCTGCCTTGTAGATCGGCTATTTTGACCGAAATGTATAGGCCTGAAGAGGTTACTGTATGTTTTAATAATCAAAATCTAGTAACTAAAGTTTTCAAATAATTGTAGTGTAGTAATAGTGCAATATTTGCCTCTGAGATGTAGGCCTAGCTTGTGGAGTAGAAGTAAAAGTTTTGGAAATTGGAGTACATGTACTTAGTTACTTTCCACAACTGGTTATTAGTTCTAGTTAGTTCTAGTTCTAGTTCTAGTAATAGTATAGTTATAGTTCAGTGCTTGGTGTGGATGTGGACATTCTGAATAATGAGTACCTTCTACTTTTGGTACTTTAAGTACATTTTGGAAACATACACATTTTGTCTATCACAATTCACCATCATGATCACCATCCAGGCATTGTACTGTAAATGGACAACCATTGTACCTAGTATTACAATGGCTTCCGAGGACCATTGAGGTAGTTACCCAAACAGCTTCCTGACATATTTTCCACTTGACACAACACTCACAATGAATCACCACATTCACAAGCGCTACTCCCAATATACATATTTATTATCATTTAGAATTATTTCATATTTGACACTGATGGTGAGCTGACGATTCCCTTTCCTCGTTCCCAAGGCAATTTATTTACTTGATGTTTATGTTTTTTCCACAGTACCCATGTCGCTCGCACAATGTGTACCGTTTCATTCTTTGTTTTGTCTGTTTCATGTGTAAATAAATATACATACATATTATCAACCTACTCATTTAAAGGCAGTGACACAGGGCAGTGTTTTGGGCAACTCTGCCCATAGATGGTGAACTCTACTCCAAAGAGTAGTTGCAGCATTGTTGCTTTCATTATATCAGGAGGCATTTGATTAGATGTTACTTATTCACTTTGTCGCCTGCTGCCATAAATATAGCCCAGCTACACTGCCCAAAACATTACCTTGTATATCATCACCCTTATTCTACAAGATGTCCATGATTGGTTCTCCAGCATCAAATCCTTGTTTTCTTATAGAAAACCCCTCTCATCGGTTCCATCCCTACTAATATTCCTCTGCCCTTTCCCTCCCTTCATCCCCATGCACAGTCCATCTCTTTCTCCCAAAGCGGAAACCGAATCCTCCCTTCTCCCGGCTGAATGCTTGGAGCCCTCCGGCGATGGACGTCAGGGCTTTGTTCCTGTTCCCTCCATCTCCACCATCCTCCCCTCCGTCCTGGTAGTACAGGCCATCCAGGGAGTTACTTCCCCCCGGGAAGGGTGGCGTTGGCCAGTCCAGCTCACTTCTCTGGCCCCTCAATAGGACTTTTTCCTCCCAGTCGCCTCCATCCTGCCCCAAAGCTGCCAGCAACCCCTGCAGCAGCTGCAGTGAACGCAGCTCCTCGGGTCCTATAACCACCCAGGGCTTGGACCTGGGTAGGAGCTGGTCTGCTCCTTTGGGGGCCTCCAGAGCAGCCCGGAGGTGAAGTAGAGCAGTCTGCCAGTCAGTCCTTTCTGGCAGGACAGTGGAAGCCATGCTGGGGAATGTGACAGTGCCTGGGATGGTGGTGAGGATGAAGACAAGGGAGAGGAGGAAGAGCGGTGACTGTGAGGCACAGGGATGGAATGATGATAGACTCATCTGGGGAAAAAGAATCCAAGAATGGAATAACGAACATTATCAGAGGTCATGAAAAGTCTCAGTTTCATTAAAGCCACAGTGAAACAAAGAATCTATTTTTGCACTAATGTACTTACTGCTTTCATGTTTGCTACACAGTAGAATACTCAGGGTTAATTTATCCATTTGTAACTCGGAGATTGTACCGTACAAATGTAACCAAACAGACCCGTCTTTACCAATTCACTTGGTTACATTTGTACACTTTCTGCATTAAATTTGTGTGTATACATTATCTGTTCTACGGTATCTACACATTGTCAAAAATTATATTTCCCTTACACTTCACCCATACAGTATCTTAAAAAGAAAAAAACGAAATCACTCACAGGTCATTTTGTTTCCCTGGCTGGAAGTGACGTGTAAACAACCTCACTTACAGCCAGGGAAACAAATTACCACCAGTTCAAATCCTGCTTAATATATCGGATGTGGCTGCTACTTCTACAAGCCACAATCGGCTGCAATATAGACAATACATACTAAAGTCCTCAGTGTTAATTTAACTCAGTGTACAAATAGATAAATACTGAGGATTTTAGTGGCTGTTTTTATTTTTTAAATCAGAAATTACAATATTTTTTTTCCAGGAGAGCTGGCAGTATTAGGAACATAAAGTGTCAGACATGACAAACACAGTGTACAGCAATACAAAATTGGAACCTACACGGCCATTAAAGCAACTCCAATGGCAAAACAATTGGCATCTAAAGTTACTCTTTTACCTATTTTCTATCGTTTTAAGCCTTTTGTTGAACAAACTAGGACATATGGCAGACAATGTGGCAGTAAAAGTATTGCAGTCTTGAATCCTAAATCTCCTTCCCTGCTTAAGACTATACTAGCACTCACCCAGGAGTAGAAAAGCAGACAGAGGTGCAACGGCGGGTCACGTCTCCATGGCTTACCTTGCTCAGTAGGGAACTGCACTGTTTTCCTTAGCTGCCCTTACTTCTGACCTCTTAAATACACCCCCTCCCAGACATTGGTGCCTTGGGCCTCTGACGCACATGGCAGTTTGGGACTCTGCTGTTGTCATCATCTCCTCTGCATTCTTCTAACCAAGAGACTGAAAGTCCTCTTCACTGACCCCGAGAGGGGGCAGGGGCACGCAGAGCATCCCAATTACTGCAACACTTGATTGGTGAAGCAATTTACCAGACAAGTCACAAATCAATTCATTAAGACATTCAAGGGGTGAAAATTGTGGGGAGGGGTAGAGAGGGGTAGGGGGTTCGGATGAAGAGGCTGTGAAAGAGAGAAAGGAAGAGATAAAGAGAGAGATCAGATAAGAGGGTGATGGAGAGCAGATAGAAAGCATTAGAGAAAGAAAGGGAGGTTATAGTTGGAGAGAGGATAAATACAGATTAGTCAGAATGAGACAGATACAGGACAGGGAACTGGAGCAAGTGTCAGATATACAAAGAGTGAGAGAATGAAACAGACAAGAGTGCCAAGTAGAGAAAGGACAAAATTACTATTTGGTTATGTACTGACTGTCTGCACTGCTTAACCTCAAACACTGCGGCTAACAAACTTCACTCTCACTAGTCGTTGACAATAAAGGTAATTATTATGAAAAATATTTGCCTCGCCTTCACATTTGTCATGCAGCAGAAGAAAAAGAGGAAGAATGGACAAAAAGAAAACATTTAACTCAAAGATGCATTTTCTAGTGCTCAAGAATTAAGGAATTTAGAGTCTTATTTGTTATCATGATGTATATGATTTGTATTGCTTGAAATCATACAATTGTCATTAAACAGGTTTTACAGGTCATCACACAAATGACTGAAATTAATGTTCGATTTTGCGACATAATAATATTACTTGTACATTGTCAAACTTAAAGGGCTATTTCACTTTCAACATGTTTGTGGTCATTTTAATGTCTACTCTGGCTTGTGAACACCCCAGACAGTTTTTTCTTTTTTTTTTGATAATTCTTTGGGGAAATGGAAAAAAAAATACAATAAAATAAAATAAAAACCCTAACCCTGAAAAAAGTAATACAAAAAAACTATTAAGTATTAGGAGGGCAGGAGTCACCAGAAGTTACCAAGAACAGGTGATTTTGTTACAATGGGTTTGTATACTGTAGGAAGGGGGTGTGTCTGATTAAATCTAAATACTGAATCAAGCAACTTAAAAACTGTCCGGGGTGCTCACAAAAGCCTGAGTAGACGTTAAAATGACCCCAAACATGTTGAAGTGAAATATCCCTTTAAACTGATGACAAAGATAGCCAAAAATCCTGGACTGTCATGCGTGTACTCATTCAACCTGTTCCTAGGCTACTGAACTGTTGCCTGCAGTGTTTTATTTGTTACATCTTGAATGTTAGTAACATCTGAAATATAGAGCAGGCACTAGTAGCATTGGACACTGCAGTACAAAATGATTCGGTGACCCATTACATTTAATCCCTTGACAAACATTTGTCATCCCAGTGTCATCCCCACGGCTCCACGCTACACAATGCACAGTCAACACTAATCCTAACACGGATAACTTTCTAATTGTCTAGAAAAGCAATCCACACCGGTAAAAAAATACTCAAACACATCAAAACCACAAGTGTAAGATTAACAATCTAACAGCATACTAGGCAGTTTATGAAACAAAATGTTTTGGCGTGTGTAACCCATTTCCCTTTGTATGTTTTGTATTGATACACTTAGTAGAAAAGCTGAGAGGGTGACAGTGGTATGCTAAATTGTCCATTGTACAATGGTTTCACATGCTGAAAGTAGAACAAGCTACAAGCTCACAACGTGTCAGAAGTATAAATAAGGCTTTACATGCTCAGCTGGGTTCACGTTACATAGGCGAGGGTCTTAACCATTTCACCATCATCAACGGGTACAGTTTCAGAAACATCTTAAAGGATTGTTGAATTGTAAAGCCATCATATTTACTGGATGTGAGATATATTTTATCTTCTGATTCTGGCCCATGATTTCCTAACAGTAAAACAGCCCATCAGCTATGTCACAATCTCCATATGTCCTCTACTGCGTCTCTGCCCTCCCCAAAGTCCCCGTAGGCTGCCAGAGGGGGGATACACCCAGGTGCCCCCTGGGAATCGCAGTCCGGGAAGAAGAAGTCACTGGGTTCAGCGGCTGGGTCACTGAGTGGGGCAGTGAGCAAGGAAAGCTCCAACTGGTCAATGGTGCTGGCAGGGAAGGGCTGGGACTGGCTTGGCGAGGAGCTTTCACCTGACAGAGAAGCAATTGCTGTGGATTCGGGACGTGGGGAGGCAGAGTCGTTAGGGTCATCGGCAGAGAGGGAACGTTTCAGCTTGGCCCGTGCATTCTGGAACCACACCTGAGAGAGAAAATGCTATTTGTGAGGTGTACTCTATGTGCGGTATAAAAAGTATACTGTATCACAAATGACACAGTATTACAATAATTGAGACAGAAGATGTCTCAATTATGAGACAATCCAATCCAACTTTGCCTTGGATTGGATTGCATGCACTACATTTGTGCTCAAGAACCTTTTTGTAAATTATGGCCCCTATTGTCCACATGTTGAAATTTGCTGTTGGCTTTAATAGTGGAAGTAAAAACAGTCTCTTAACATTTCTTTGCTGTGTGGCCATTTGGCTACAAAGCCAAATGGACCCTCTAACTCTTTATTCTATGACCTACTAACGGTCTGGCATAATGACCATATTGCAAACCTGACCTGCAGGACCCTCTTAGGGAGACCAGTCTTGTGAGCGAGACAGGTCCAGTCTTTACCATCTGGGTTGTGTTTCTGGGCAAAATACAACTCCAGTGCTCTCAGCTGCTCCCTGCGGAAACACGTCCGGCTTCGCTTGGTGCGCCTTTGGACCCGACCCCCTGCAGCCCGGTCATCCAATTGCGACTCAGGGCTACTGACTGACTCCTCCCCTTCTCCTGTGGCGTCAAGAAGGCCAACATGGACTAGGGTTTAGAAATACAGTTTCAAAGCTGCAATGCATAACTTTTATGTCCTAACGGGAAGGATTCAAACACAGGTCTCCCCTGGAATTTTTTACCGCTCATCCAAGAGGCAGACTCCAGCTTGGCCTAGCCTTGTTCCCAGCCTTTGAGCTTGGCCAGGGGAGATACTGCGCCAATGGTGTTCAGGCAGTACTACGTGTCAACCAGTAGGTGTCCTACCTGACACCAGGGTCTAAATTTCTCAATGTTAGAGTAGGGAGACCACCTCCAACCAATGCAGATGTGTTCATTAAAATGTATTAAACATACTATGCTATACAAATATAGATAAAATAATGTTTCTTGTTTTGTTTTTCCTTTCAATATTTCAATATTCTTTTTAATGTTTTATTTTAACCAATATCTATTTTAGCTGGATTGCAGCTGAGCGTTGAACTTTCTACCAACATTCACATATTTGTTTCTCGTATTCACCTTTGATATGATAACAATTTTAATGATTTGGATGATGCTATGATATCAATAAGTGCACATTATTATCACTCACATTTCCAAAAACTAAATTCATTCTCCATGTCTTACCTTAACATTACCATAGAACCTTAATCCTAAACCTTACCTATAACCTATTGATAAGTGAAGAAATATCCTCTATTTCCATGACATTTGAAGTAGTACAAGAACACGCACAAACATCATTCACAACTCACCCTCTCTCAGGCATGGCTTGAGGTGAAGGTCATGTGCTGACGGAACAATGACGTTGTCATGGTAATGTGATTGACAGTAGAGGTTTTGACCCTGCATGCAATATAAGTTCCCTGGCAACAAAGTGGCATCACATTCCTGGAACAAATCAGTTATAAATGAGGGCTAGATATACAGTATAATGAGTCATGACCCGTTCACACCAAGCACTATAACTATACATATGTATATCAAAATATGTTCATCACTATTGTCGTTATAGTTGTGGTGTGCTGTGGACTAAGGCATCCACTTGAGTCAGAACGATTTTAAAGACAATATATTTATAGTGCTTGGTATACTATGGACGGCCCTTAATCACTTGAAGCCCTATTCAAACATGATCAAAAATAGCAGATGTACAAGCTTGTAGATCTGGTATTTTTATCTAGATTTGTGAACATTTTGCCGACATGCCCAAAATAGAGATGCCAGGATGAAAGTGCTTAAATCTTTTATCACCAAACCATTATTAACCCTTTTTGTAGTGGAACCTCAGGAAATGCAATACTGAAAGGTTTTCTATTGTGTTGCATCTACTATTTTGCCAAAGTGAAGACAAGGTGAATTTCCACATGTGGACAACAATTGACAATAGTTTCCGGTGAATGTCTGACCTGGCAGGAAAAGCACTGTGGGTGAAACGTCAGTTCTCCAGACCTCATCACCAAGGTGGATGATGGGATTGGCTGGGAGCAGCGAGCACATCGGCCAATCCCAAACAACCTGACCAGGAAAAGAAAAACACAGTGAGATGTTATTTTTCAGGGATAGGGCTTTACAATACGGCACGAACAATTGCATTTCAGTAACCATAATAATAATAATAATAACTATAGCATAACTATAGCACTTCCCCCCACACCTCCCATCTTCCAAGCAGTTCCTACCACACACCCCTGGCCAACACCGCATCAGTTAGTTTGGCATGTAAGCCAACTGTGAGCAGGCTCACAGGGCACTAGCATCTAAAATGCAACTAGGAGCCTTGCCCTGACAAGGCTTTAAAATGAATCTGTAAAATCTTAAAAATCTATTCTGAAACTCAATTGTTTTTATTGGGAAACAGGAGATACATATTTGTTTGTGTTTGAACGGCTTTTGTGCATGTTCCAAATGGGAGTGAGCTGACCTGCAGTAATCCTGTTGGCAGTAGATGTACCCCTCACGCCAGTAGAGGGAGGGGTGATTCTGCAGCTTGCAATGGCATTGGCTACAGCGGAGGCACGCCCCATGCCACACCCTCCCCGCAGCTAACAGGAAGAAGCGGTCGCACACCTGCTCACCACAGCTAGCGCAAATCATTGGCCCCTGGCTGGACAGAGCAGTTGGAGTCTGTAATGAAGGAAGTGAGTCTTTATAAAGGGCCATTCGGCTTTTTGTTTTGTTTTGTTCCTCTCCTCCGCTGTCCATCTCGCAGTTTTGCTTAGACCACCGAAAGTTCAACATTTCCTGTTTTACGCCAATTTTCTCACCTCACTGCTTACATTGGTTGCCATGGTGGTCACCTCCTCAATCCTGGCCTGGCTGCTGCCCAGCTCCACCCCTTCTCGATCATCGCCATGATGACCACCATACAACAGGTCATTGAGGGTTCTTCTGTCCTCTGATGACATCATGATTGCCCTTGCCTCTGGCACCTGGCAGACGAAGGAGCAGGGAGATAATTATGCGTCCACTTCATAATCAATGTGATCATTAGAGAGCAAGCTAAAATTAGAGGCACAAACAAGTGTATCCCTTTAAATTCAACAGGTCACTGAGGTCTTGACCCCGAACTGCTCAAAGTTCATGAACCTGGTGTCCAATTTTTGATTTTAGAACACACACAAATAGATAGAAAAAATATCAGTGCACTTAAAAGACAGAGCAGGAGTCAAATATTATTTGTACAATCCCATAGGAAATGTTTGACTTACCAGTCTCTCTGAAATGCTGTTGAAAGGGTTTTCCTCAATGTGTTCTGAATCCCTGAAGAATAGCGTTGCTCAAGCACCATACAGTCCTTCTCAAATTATCCACAATTGCGTACTTCACTTCCAAGACTTCTCTCTTCTATACAACCATCCCAATGCAGAGACTCACTAGAGAGCAAAACCTACTCTTATCTCCTGTTTGGACGGTCTTTGTGTTCCCAACAGTTTAGCAGGGGTCTCTCCAACTGACGTGCTGATAAGCAGGGATTTCTTCAAATGTTTCTCTGGCCCCAATTTCTGCCCTACGACTCCAGTGACAAATTTCCCCTGTAAGTACTGGTTAAGAATCAGTCTCTCCATGGTTAATGTATGTTACGCTTTACACTGTTCAACAGCCTAACTGACTAGAGATCAGTGTCTGGGACACACCTGAACTACCCTCACTTGTCCCTGGTGATGCTGCCACCACAGTAACACAACTGTAAACAACCTCCCCCAGTGCCTTGGTGGACAGGTAACGATGCAGCCCTGTGTGTGTCTGCTAAAGGGATGGGATAGAAGCAGCTCTTTGGAGACCAATTATAAATAAAGGTGTTTAAAAGCACAGTTGGGACCACTATAACATGCTGAAAATACATGGGACGGGACTCAACAGGAATTGGTTTGTTCCATGGCTAGGTCTCAATTATCTCTAACACAACGCCCATTCCATGAATGACTTCCTTGTTAAAGGTGGTGTAAGTGATATATTTAGTTGAAAATAAGGGTTAAATAGCTCTATATTGTGATAGTAATCCTTGCTATAGTGTTTGTTCAGTAATAGGGGTATCCCTGTCTCTCCAGCTATTTAATGAACATAACATTTGTTTTCAGGTCAGGGTACCAATTTTATCCAATCAGGAGAGAGAACTCATACAGGATACAGGATATTCAAGTGAAATGAGAAGAAACGAGCAGACAACATTGCAACATTGGAATGATGGATGAAATTGGCAACCCACCTAAATATTTATTTTCAGAGCTGGAGAGACATGGAGACCTCTGTTACCGAACAAACACTTTGATATAAACAAATTAGTTTTAACCAAAAAAATATCACTTACACTACTTTTAAATGTCCATAGACAATATTCACACCGGCCATTTTGCCCTCCCATACTCCACACCACGACGGAATGAGTATGAAGAGCAAAAATGCCCACCATTTGAACATGGCCAATGAGTGCGTGTAGCTCAGTGGGTTTGGCCTATCAATAACATTACTACTTCACCAATATGCTGTATTACATTCCCAAATGTACAAAAATATCTTGAATTCAAAATATACAGCGCATGTACAAATATGAATGCTTTATTGACTGAAGTCATTGAAACAGAACAGTGTGAATAAAAACAAATGTGGATAATTCAAATAAAAAATCTTGTCAAACATCAAAGAACATAAGAATTGTTATCACATAAAATAAACAGCTGGCTGAATAAAATATTTACAAATTGACCACTCCCCTCAATAGCTTCATAAAAATATACAGAACTCAAAAGCCCTCCACGCCGCGGAGTCTTCGAGCAAGATGGACGTCTCTGGTCATTAACGTGACTCGCTTGGCATGGATGGCACACAGGTTGGCATCAGCCAACAAACAGACCAAGAAGGCCTCAGTCGCCTGGGTGAGGAGGAGAGAGAACTTTGGGTGAGGCACTGTACAGGGTGAGGTGATGACAATATCAAGGAGCTTGTGTATACATTACGTTTTAGATCATTGCGGTTTTCATCAGCTCCACTTTTAAAAGTGACTATCAATTCATTCCACTGTAAAGTTTCATCAACACAGTTTCTGACTAATTGTTTTGCCAGTCATTGGAAAGGTGCTAACCTCCTGTAGGGCCAGCAGTGCAAGGATCTGCCATCTCAGATCTTGGTGGGTGAAATTCCGGCACACCTCTCTAACCTGAAACAAGAAGGAATGTCAGATATTTAACACAAATTATGTGCACCAACTTCATATAGTTATTGGTTTGCATTTAAAAAGAGACATATCTTGAATGAAATGGAAAGCAGGATGAAAAGAAAGCACGCAATAAAGAACGGAGGACATTAAGTTCAAGGTGTCCATGGATGTTGTCATTTTACCAAGCGCATGAAGGGTGCCTTCCTCAACAGCAGCTCTGTGCTCTTCTGGTACTTTCTTATCTCCATCAATGCCCTGGTTCCTGGACGGAACCTTCTCTTCCTGGGGGCAGCGCCACCCCCTGCAAAGAGGCACATAATAGCATGGAACTTTTTATACATGTATGCAGAAAGGGTGCCTGACAGTGGTATGACGAGTTAATTACGTGTCGTGCACTCCTGCTTGCCCAGGATAGAGTTTTATCAGAGCTTCACTTTAAAAGTTAACCGAGAAAAAAACTAATTTGGAAGGGGACTGCCCACTCCCTTTTTGTCTCCGCCAGTATGGTGGAGAGTATGTTTTCGTCTCCGTCCTTCCGTGTGTGTGTCCGTCTCAGCCAAGCTAACATTGGTCAAGCTACACGTGACAATATGTTGTCGTCACCAATGCTTTGATTGGCTAGCGAGACGCATGATGAAATAAAAACCTATAAATAGGTGACGAAGTGAGCTTCCATCAGCCAAGCTAACATTGGTCAAGTGACACGTGACAATATGTAATATAAATAGGTAAGACAGGATTAATCAGGAACAGTACTGGCGGAGACCTGTGCTCCGAGGAGCACATTTTCTAGTTTCTCATGTTGTAGTTCTAAAGCTTCAAATGTGAGCAGTTTGAAAATCATACAAAGCTTTTGGAAACTTTCTCTTTGGATAAGATTCACAAAAACATTGAGATTTGCATTTTCAAAAATAGAGCACACAGGAAAACCTGATTTTTAGCCTATGTTCGGGGTACCTTTGCTTTGCTGAATACGCTATTCAGATAAATTCAGATCAATATACTCTTGTGTACTGATAATTATTTTGAGCAGAGCCAAAGAGCTTGTTGGTTTTCACCTGTATTTAACTTTTTAATGAACATTGGCATCAGTCGATATCAAGAAAACCAATCATGTTAAAGTTGAACCTGCCTTTGAAGTTTCCCATCCTCTCACATGGAATATAACTTGACAGTTTACAATGCTTATTTCTTTAATTTATCATCAATATCATGACACGAACATAAACTGCTGGTCACAATCTCACAAATAAGTAAAAGGGTGAAATAGATATGTATTACAACAAGCTTAATAAACAAAGAAAATGTAGAAAACCATGCAGGCTGCTATTATGGACATAATATTCTGAATATTGGTTCATAATGTTAATAATTACTAGATAGCAGTCATATTCATGTCATGTGGCATCATTTTCAAATGATTTTGTCAAAAAGAGTTGACATTTTTGGTTAATTCTTTAAACTTATAATTCAGTGTAGGGGTTATTATATTTGCTATTGCTTGGTTGGAGTTGGGTTCTACTCAGGCCTTCTCTGTCTTTTCTACTGTCTGAGTGAAGAAAATTTGTATATCATATATTTATTTGATTGACGTTTCGGCCTGTTGGCCTTCCTCACAATCAACAAATGATGGTTTGTTGTCAAGCAAGCCAAGCCAGAGTGCGACTGGTTTTCTTCCTTTTTAAGTCTGTACAACTTGCTAGGTCATTCGCTCTTCTTGTTGTGTGTGAATGTTAGTGCTTGAGATACACCAAAAAGAATCTGAATGCATCCATACCCATTTAATCCTCATTCCTCATAGATATGTGTGGAACTTTCCATAATGGAAAGTGACTCATGGAGCTACATTTATCAAGTTTTCCTCCGTAAATGGAAAAGATCGTCTACAAGGCGATAAGGAACATCACAATAAATTATCGTGTCAGTTATCATTTTGCACTTTTTCTATTCTTACTTTTTAGCTACAGTGACATCACGCTCTACCTATAGGATGTGCGAATAGAGGGAATCGAAGTCATGCAAGTGTATTAGAGGTACCCCTCCAATACAGGATCAGCCCCCTCCGGTGCCTGCATGCTTATTTCTTGCTTGAGTGAAAAATATAGTCTTGTGTGCATTTTAACCATGTTATTGTGTCTTGCAGTGTGTTGTGCTAGAGTGTGAGTGAGCTCTTTTGGTGGCGGTGAAACCCTTTCAGATTTCCCCTCATATCCCTCACTCACTGCCTTCCTCCTGTGTGTGACTGTGGACTTCACTGACAACCCCTGGCTTTAGGGTATTGGTAATCTTATGGAACTACAGTGTGACTAAAGCAATTTGAACCTTGTTGCTGATATTTTGTAGTCATTCGATTTTAAACGTTTATCTAGTTGTAATGGTAAACCATTTATATTTCCTAACCTGACTTCCCTTACAGTTTTTAATATAAACTACTAAAATGTCTGCCCTGAGCCTAAATAAAATGACTATATTTTTGTACTGGTGGAAACACACGTCTCTGCTCCCCTCCTTATTGTGGGATCGCTAAAGCGATCACACTAACGTTATTGCCACTATTTCTATACTATACTTCCCCCCATTGTTTGCCCCTAACTAGTCCTTCATACTTTTAGCCACAAACTCCGTTCCAACTCTACAACGTTCGGCCTACTTAGGACATGTCGGCTACCATTTGAATTTTTGAAATAATTTGTAATTTTAGAGATATTTCACTTTTAATTGCTAAAAAAATCCCATTCATTTCAATGGGGACATTTTTAACTTTTAGCTAGAAACTCCGTTCCAACTCTACAACGTTCGGCCTACTTAGGACATGTTGGCTACCATTTGAAATGTTTAAATAATTTGTACTTTTATAGATATTTCACTTTTAATTGCCTAAAAATCCATAATTTTCGTTTTTTTTTACTTCCCCCCATTGTTTGCCCCTAACTAGTCCTTCATACTTTTAGCCACAAACTCCGTTCCAACTCTACAACGTTCGGCCTACTTAGGACATGTCGGCTACCATTTGAATTTTTGAAATAATTTGTAATTTTAGAGATATTTCACTTTTAATTGCTAAAAAAATCCCATTCATTTCAATGGGGACATTTTTAACTTTTAGCTACAAACTCCGTTCCAACTCTACAACGTTCGGCCTACTTAGGACATATCGGCTACCATTTGAATTTTTTATCTGAATTCAATTTTTAGAGATATTTCACTTTGAATTTCCCATTGAAATGAATGGGATTTTCTTTTGAACCTTTCAAACCTTTCACATCTTTCAAACCAGAACCTTTCAAACCTTTAGAACCTTTCAAACTTGTCAAACCTTTCACATCTTTCAAACCTTTCAAACCTTTAGAACCTTTCAAACCTTTAGAACCTTAAACCTTTCAAACCTTTAACACTACTGATACTTTAACATCTTTAACACTTATAAAACTATCAATACTCAATACCATCAACATTCTTAACGATCCCACACTGTTTCTTCAGGAACAGTACTTTCTAGTTGAACCTGTTGTTGGGTATTCAATGTAAATTTTTGCATTATATGGTGTTCTCTGGGTGAAACTCCCAGGGTGGCGTAGTCTGGTATTCTGTTTCCGGGCCCCAAGTGCCCTGGCTACACATAATACATTTCGGCCATTTGAAAATAGCCGATCTACAAGCTCACAATGCCTCGTGATGGTATGCACTCACTGTGAGCTTGTAGATCTGCTATTTTCAAATGATTTCATTGGAAACTTGTGCAGACTCATGAAATGGGACATCCTGCATAATGAGTACTTTCTACTTTTGGTACTTTAATAGCCCTGAAACATGACTGTCATACCATGACAGTCATGGTGCCGAGTCCCCCTGGTCTAAAGTTGTGTTCGATTTTTTCACATTGCCATCTCTCACATAAACATAAACCTTCAGATTTCAAATATAAAGTGCTTACCACCGAGCCACGGATGTTACAAGGCGATGCGGACCGCGATGAGTACCCGTATCTCCCGTATTGTTCAATAAAAAGCATTTTAATCCCATCGCCGGCCATTTTCTTTTTTTGTTTTTTTTTGTTTTGTAATGTATCAGAGTGCAATACACCTCCCAACCATTAGTGTCGCATGGTTGAAAGTATCGGAGACAATTTGGAGAAAATGGCCGGCGATGGGATTAAAATGCTTTTTATTGAACAATACGGGAGATACGGGTACTCATCGCGGTCCGCATCGCCTTGTAACATCCGTGGCTCGGTGGTAAGCACTTTATATTTGAAATCTGAACCTTTATGTTTATGTGAGAGATGGCAATGTGAAAAAAATCGAACACAACTTTAGACCAGGGGGACTCGGCACCATGACGCTTGTATACAAGCGTCATGTGAACCATGGCTAGTACTTTAATAGCCTTAGAACAAGACTATCGTAGATGTATTTTATCGATTTTATCGATTTTTAAATCTAAGAGTCTTCGCGACCACCCCTGCAGTGCGTCCTGGACTTTTGGCCAATGCGCCCGTATTTCTCCGAATATGTACAAATGCAAAATATAAGTTACTTGCCCGGTTCCCCCAAATGTTAACTAGGTGTCCGGAGTCTCTGTGAAATGTTTTAGTCCATATTCTTCAATAAAAAAGTGTTTTAATCCCGTCTGTGTGGCCAAACACCATTCCCCCGATAACTCTATGCACCCACCTCCTCGTTTACTTCCTGTTTACATTGAGTGATTCCGCTTTTCACCGGTCACTACCGCCCTTTAAGGAATATAGGGAACTTCCGACAGAATCGGCCACACACGGGATTAAAACACTTCTTTATTGAAAAATATGGACTAATACACTAAACAAAGTCTCCGGGCCGCTAGTTAACATTTGGGGCAACCGGGTAAGCGCCTTATATTTTGCATTTGTACATGTTCGGAGAAATACGTGCCTTACTGGTGAAGTCCAGGGCACACTGGGGGTGTGGTCGCGAAGACTGCCGCAGATATAAAAAATAAATGGATAAAATACATCTACGATATAGTCTTGATCTAAGGGAGGCTAGTACATTTTTATACCAATACTTTTGTACTTTTACTCGAGTACATTTAGAATTCCGGACTTTTTTGTAACAGTATATTTCTACATTGCAGTATTGATTACTTTTACTTGAGTAAAACAGTGAGCACTTTTACAACCACTGGTCCTCCTCACTCACCGGTAACACCGCTCTGGTCGAGCGATCCTGGCGGAGGCACCGGTTGTCGCCGTTGAGGCTTCTTGCCCTTTCGACGACTGGCAGAAGAATCGTCGTGGCGGGCCATCTTTCTTGTCTCACTATACACTCACTACTATGTAGTAGCAAATAGTTGTAATAGCGCTCAGTACGTTTTTAAAAGGCAAAATAGCACGTTTCTCTCTGCAAATACGTAAACAAAACACCGCCCTAAATTCAAATAATGCATTGGTCTTTGTTGCCAGACTCTGTGAGAGAAACAAGCAACCAGGTCTAGGAAAACAAGCCCAAATGAAGCGAGTATGGGCCACATGAGCATGAAAATACAATCGTAGCCTACAAGCTCACAACGCGTCGTGAATCTCGTGATGCCTTGTAGATCTGCTATTTTCAAATAAAATCTTGGGGGGGGAAAGGGGAAAATTTGGAATATTAACAAACGCAAATCTTGTTTGGGGGTCCCTGGCACAAAATATTTTTAGAGGGGGGGGTCGGGTCGGTGGACAAACAAATACATATTAATTTGGGGGTCCTTGACATGAAAATGTTTGAGAACGACTGGTTTAAACAACATTTAGAAACGAGCCCAACCCGCCGCAACTAACAATGTTTACAAGCAACTTTAAAGAAAAAGAAGTCCAGTCACTTATAATAAGCCGACATGGCAACACTGCGTTGTAGTCTCGACTCTCAGCCAATCAAGTTGGGGCTAATAGGAGGGGCCAGACTATGGGCGCACTTGATTGGGTATTGGTTCAGGAAATGTGGTCAAGCTGGGCGGCCATGACACGCCCCGACAAGACAGAGGTTGTCAAAGTGTCAAAGTGGGGTCTGGAGACCCCCAGCGGCCCTTGAGGGGGTTCCAGTTTAATTAAACCCATGCCTAAACTAAAATTGATCATCACATAGACATGGCGTTAAGATTCATATTTGCTCCCATAGACTATGCAAGTATTACAGAATATAACTGAATACAATGTGTTGACTCTTGACTGCTGTCTCATTATTACGTTCCTACACTTATTTGGATCTTTTTCTTTTTGTCTCTTATTTTTTCTTTTCTTTTTTACGATTTAAGCTTTACAAAACAAGTAAATACAAAGGATGATAGACCAAAAGCTTTTATCACATAAAAAAAGGCAAATATTCATAAAACAGTACCTTTTGTAATTCTGGGATGACTTTAAGGTTTATTACAACAGTAGGACCCTGTATTTTTCTGAAGTGCTGGTGGTTAGGGCCCATAACCACATACCATAACCATATAGCTATACCACATAACACGGGTCATTTTGGTTTGGACCCCATCTCTTGGGTTGTGGGGTTGGTTTTAGTACTATAACACTTATTAGCTGGGTACCAACCTCTAATAAACCAGAGGGTTGTGACATGTTCTCAAAGGGTACAGACAAAGAACAACTTTGGCAGAAGACTATTGGGCTATTGATATGCTGGATCCATATTTTCTTGGTCAATGTGAAATCTGAAAGTCATTGTGAAACCAAATGAGAGCCACTAATTGCTACTATACAATATTTTAAGCATTTTGATTCTATCAGCAAAAAGTATCTCATTGAGTGTCCATTACTTGAACTGACTCATCGACCACATCCAGGGTGAGGGGAGTCACTGTTTTGGTGAGAATGGCTGTGGTACCTGGTTTGTACCTGTACTGTCCTTCTCTATTAAAGAAAGGAAGAGACAGAAAAAGATTAGTACATCAGATACAAATTCTGAAAACTTTATCACTTAATTGGACAGTCTAATGCCCATATCTAACGCCTAATGCCTCACATAACTCAGTCCGGTGGAAATCATTCATTTCAAAGGAGAGACTGGTACCGATCCAGTAAACTCCTGCCACATGCATTGAAAACGTGTAATGTACAGCAAAACAAAATGCTTTGTGGGAGCACATATTCAATTATTTCAGTTCTGTTCTCATTTTATTGTTTAATGTATGTGAAACTTTATGCGACAGTGAGAGCCTAGTCTAGCAACATTACTAAACTAGCATTAGCTATTTAATGTTCTTCCTTTTTCTACAACTAATCTGTTAGCCTTGCTTCTTCCCATGCTTCTTCCCTTTCAAACTGATGTTTTTATAAAAAGTTGTGTACAAGTGAATTGTCAAGTATCAAGAGAGTTTCTGTTACATGTATCCGAGTGAAATTAGACCACAGAGTTATGTGAAAAGCATTCCAATTGTTATTGTGCATTACTATTATTAATAAGATTTCACCTTTTGCCCTTCTGTGCTAGCTGGTCATAGCTTCGGAGGTACTCCACACCGGCCTCTGTGATCACACAAAGGTCCACATTGCTGCCTGAGCCCAGGTCACAAAATATGCCTGCAGCTATGGCATCTCGCATCAGTTGCTTTGCTTCGTACAACTGGGAGATGAGAGCAGAGCAGACAAGAGCAGAGGAGATGCAAGCAGAGGAGACGAAAGCAGAGGAGATGCAAGCAGAGGAGAACGAAAGACAGAAAAGGAGCAGAGGAGATGAGACCAATATGTTGAAAAAGAGAATAGAAAATGAAATGTGGAAAGGGAGTTGGGATGATAAAATCAGCAAGGAAAAGAGAAGAGGGGAGGAAGAAGAGACGTGTTGGGATTGTGATGTTACAAGAATATAAAGAGGATAGGGAAGGGGGTTGTATGAAGAAATGGCAGAGACAGCAAGGAGAGTGAAACCTTTGTTTAAACTTTACATAAAAAACTTAGTTGTCAGAATTTTAAGTTTGTTCAGTAATTTACATGATGGCTGCTCTCATAGGTCATTCTACACAACACAATATACAAGTTAAAAAATATGTGAAATGGTGCAGCTAGCTAAGTAAGTAGCCTTGAGAAGAAAAAAAATAGAACTTCAGGCTCTTAGCCATACCTCCATGTTCGGTTTGAACCTGTCTTCAAATACAGACACAGCTGCAGCAGCTCCAGAACCTACAATCAGATTTTTCCCCCACATTTTTAGAAATCATCTTTTATGTTGCATTGTTTACCTGTTTTAGTTTTTGCTATGAACATAACATTTCCTTAGACTTGTTTGTCAAATCACTTTGCAAACAGGTTCTTATGAACCACTACACAAACACAAAACCCATATGCATGCACATACCCATAGTACATACCCATAGTGAGGTAGGGCAGTTTGTCATAGGAGCCATGTGGATAGACACTGTAGAGGTGGGGTCCAGTCACATCGACCCCCCCGATTATCAGAGATGAACCAATGTGACCCTGGTATCTGCAGGGCCAGGAATGAAAATATATCATCTGCAGTTACACTGATGTAACTGTGCATGTAACTGTTCAACTCCGGACAAGCCAGGATACTCCTGACATGGAATACAACTTCGGACACACACACTCAGTGATGTGATTTCCAGCCTTTTTCCAACCAAAAGGCTGTTGCTGGAGCCATTTTCGATTTCATATTATTTAATTGATATTATTATGGTGTAACTGTCTTTTGTGTCTCCCCCTGCTCAAATATCTAAATATTGAATCAAGCAACTTAAAAACTGTCTGGGGTGCACACAAAAGCTAGAGTAGATGTTAAAATGACACCCAGAAGTTTAAAAAAAAAAGTGAAATACCCCTTATGGAATTACCCCTTATGGAATTAAAACTCCAGTAGGTGGTGATATAAGCTGATAGACCTTTTGAGATAGCCTGCAATTCTAACATTGTGAAGGTCAAGGTACATGAATGGTTAATGTTGACACCAGTATGAACTGAATGAAGTGTATGAAATTGGATACATGGATATCTTCTGCATTGTTTTTTACAAACTATGTGCTAT
Source organism: Gymnoscopelus braueri (assembly GCF_963280865.1). Taxonomy (NCBI): domain Eukaryota; kingdom Metazoa; phylum Chordata; class Actinopteri; order Myctophiformes; family Myctophidae; genus Gymnoscopelus; species Gymnoscopelus braueri. The sequence goes on along the minus strand of NC_137613.1, from coordinate 38,730,314 downwards.
CATATCATTCATTTGCGGTAAGTAATTGCAAGTTAAGATAAAAGTGATGAAACTGAAATGAAAAAGGCACAGGATTTAACATATTCGCTATTGACAGAATTTCTGGTTGGTTGCTGTCCGGAATTAGACATAATGACGCTATGCCTTTTACTGTTATCCAATGATTACCCAGGATGCATGTGATGACAGGTGTAAAGGGAGCTTTTCTCTCTCACCTAAAGAGCATTTGTTTCAGCATTCGGGTAACCATGGCGACCAGGGGAGGCCTGCCAGTGTTGAGCGTGTGCAGTTCAACATTGGATGACATCATCAGGGTGGTTACCTCTGCATCTGCGGCAACACCCGCCCCACAGCAGCTACAAGGACACACACAGTCCTTCAGGGATTAAAGTCCTTAATGACCGCCTCACTGTACATTATTCTTTACATAACTTGCACTCACTATATCTTGGGAGCGATGTAGTGGATCTTCATGCAGTTCTTATCAGCAACCACCATGTCATCTGTTGCTCTGGTGTCGGCTCCCAGGATCACCCCATCCTGATTGGAGAAGGAAACAGGACGTTGCATACTCAAAAACAGTGAAGCAGAAAGATAGGGGACATAGGTACTCGTCTTTGTTTGTTTTTCTTTTGAGGCAGTCTAATGCCAAAACAATTTTGTGGGCTGTTTCTGCCCAAAAGAGGTCACTGAGGGCGTTTTGGTCATGTAATGACACAGACAATTGGACCTTGATTGTGTGCAACTGTAACTCAGCTGGTTGGTCAAAATGATGTATGTACTTGCACATTGCTATTTGCCATGAAAACAGTAAAGTGTCCTTTACAGTTTCATGTTTCGGTCCTGCAGATTCCTCCTCTACAACATCAGGAGGATTCGCCCCTTCCTCACGGAGAAGGCAGCCCAGGTGCTCATCCAGGCTCTTGTCATCTCCCGCCTGGACTACTGCAACTCCCTCCTTGCTGGTGCTCCGGCATCTGCCATCGGACCCCTGGAGCTTGTTCAGAAAGCTGCGGCTCGTCTGGTGTTCAACCGCCCCAAGTTCAACCACACAACTATCCTTCTCCGTTCTCTATACTGGCTCCCCGTAGCGGCTCGCATCCAGTTTAAAACCCTGGTGCTAGCCTATAGGGCAGTGAAAGGAACAGCTCCTTCTTACCTCCGGGTTATGGTCGATGCTTACACCCCTGCCCGACCACTTCGGCCGGCCACCTCGGGGCGACTGATTGCCTCGTCGCTCAAGGGTCCTTCTGGCCGATCTACACGGTCACAACTTTTCTCTGTTCTGGCCCCACAGTGGTGGAATGAACTGATGTCAGGACAGCAGAGTCACTGCCCATGACCCTTTCGCCGCAGGCTGAAACCCACCTCTTCAGGAAACACTACCCTTCCTCTTCGCCTTGCCTACTTGTTGTGTGTGTTTTATTGGATCTTGTTTATTCGATACACTTATTTGTTTTAGCTCTTGCTCATTTGATTTTCCTATTTTGTCTCATCTGTTTATGAAATTAGGTAGCTGATATATTGCACTTTTACTTTAGCGCTAGGTATACTCTTGGTTGCTTGTTTTAGAAGAGAATGCACTTAATGCTTCTGGTGATTAGTAGTTTCGTTCCCTACCTATGTTGAATGCACTTATTGTAAAATCGCTTTGGATAAAAGCGTCTGCTAAATGACTGTTATGTAATGTAATGTAATGTAATGTAATGTTCTTGCACCTTAAGAAACATTGTACCTGCTGCTAGATTTTGTTTTCCACCTGCATATGATGCTATGTTTCAAAATAACATGTACACACCTGCATATAAAGCTAATGGTCTAAATATCATGTATATACTGTATCTGATTTCACATACGCTACCTGTATACAGTACATGTATATATCTTTATTTGTTCTCTCCTTGTCATCTAGAATGACAAGGAGATGAATGCCCCCAATAATTTGCATTGCGTTTTCTATGGCTGTATAATATGGATTGGAATAGGCCTACATGCAATGTATGGAATATCATAATATAATGATATGATCATAATTGTTTGCTTGTTAGTATGAACATACTGTAAACTCTAACAGGTTTCTGTTGGATTCAGACAGGTATGTGACAACAGAATCAGTAAATTAATGACGATCAGTAGCCTCCTACAGTATTTTCCTGGTTCTGACAATGGTATCTGCAGAATTATCAAAACCTTTCCTGCCTCTCAAAAAACTAAAAGTTATGTTCTACTACACAAAGCATAGCGTTTTCTGTTATACACTGCCTTGGATTTCTGGGTGGATGGATCAATTTCAGGACCCCGTAATAACTTTATAAAAGCCCCCCTCACCTTGTAAACAATACCAGCGATGGTGGTCCCTGTCTTTCTGGCTGTAGGAGCCCTGTAGCCTGACTGGGCTGACAGGCTAGACTCCAACACTGCATTCCTAAAGACACAAGGAGACATGTTGAATTACCACTGGTTCTTCTCAGTGTGGGGTGCAGGGACCCCCAGCCTCAGGGTCCTTGACGGGGTTCAAACTTCCAGGTCAGAGGGTCCGCACCTATTTAAGAATCAAACGGTCCCTTACAGGATCTGTAACTCTGTTCCATTTGTACACTCTCAGTCAAATTACAGTATAAATTGGGGGTCCAGTATTAGCCTTGGATGGATCACAAGACGGTCATCTGTAATGACAGGCTTGTATCGAGGCTAGTCCAGTATCAAATAGACCATATTCACATGGCGGCCATATTGGAATTTAACATTGAAAGTGCCGCCACCCGGGGTGGCTACTTTCATTGACTTCATAGAAACATGGCCGCCGTGTGAATATGGTCTATGGGTGTCCATGACCTTGCAAATGCATGATCAAATTGGGGGTGGTCCTTGAATTAAAAAGTTTGAGAATCAATCATTGAATTTAATTATAGGCCACTGCGTTTCAAGCTGTTGTCATATATATGGGGCTGTAGTGGTTTCAGGCAATGTTTTACATTTTAAACTGACAACAACCTGAACCAGTGGTGGAAAAAGTAATATTTTTTTACTTAAGTAAAAGTATCAATACTGCAATGTAGAAATACTCTGTTACAAGTAAGTCCGGAATTCAAAATGTACTTGAGTAAAAGTACAAAAGTATTGGCATCAAAATGTTAAAGTACCAAAAGTAGAAAGTACTCATTATGCAGAATATCCCATTTCACTAGTTTTGTATGAAATGGATACAAATCTTAGCAGATCTACAAGCTCACAAGCTTGTAGATCAGCTATTTTGATGACCAAAATGTATAGGGCTGAAGGTCAGGGTACATATACTTTAGTACCCACCTTTGAAGTGGTTGATGTATGTGTTCGTGTTGTAATAATAATCAAAATCCACAAAGTATCTAAAGTACTTTTCTCCACTACAAATAATTGTAGTGGAGTAAAAGTACAATATCTGCCTCCGAGATGTATAATGGAGAAGTGAAAGTAATGAAAATTGGAAATACTCCAGTAAAGTCTAAAATACCTCAAAATTGTACTCAAGTAGAGTCCTTGAGTAAATGTACATATTTACACCACCTGCTGACAACCAGAGCACAGTGACTATACCTCATAGTGACAGTAGCTGTAGGTTTAATTCTCTGGCATAACATTATTAGCAGAAGGGCTAGGTTTAATGCTAGCTCATCAAGGCTCCATAAACTCACCTGCGAGTGTTCTCAAAACTAAAGCCTCCAGTACTGTGTGCCTCGGACGGACTGGAAGTGCTGAGCATCCTTTATTCAGCAGCGGGTTATCTCTGTAAAAGCAAAACTGTTGTAGCCTATGTGTTAGAAGGCCTTTGATATTATATATAAAGTGAAACTAAACCTTACACCAGTCGTTCTGCAAGGCTGCTCTTAAGTGCGTCATCAGCACTTCATGAGGAACAATTGGGCTACTTTCACTTTTTATTTAGCAGTGCAAGGGACATAGGAAGAGTGAGTGGGACCATGGGAAAATGATCTGAAGTAAATTTCAGTGGTGGTAAACATGGGAGTACTTTTACGGTAAAAGTACACATGTTTTACTTAAGTATCAATACGACAATGTAGAAACACTGTTACAAGTAAAATTCCGGAATTCAATTTTTGAATATAGCCGATGATCTAGGGCTTTCACCAACTAGTCGACTAGTATAACCACTAGTCGACTTTGTTGGTACTAGTCGAATAGTTGGGGGGGGGGGAGAAATAATTTTTTTTTTTTTTGTTATTTGTTTTAATGCCATTGTAATGGCCCATCTTACTATTATTATTATCCTCCTGACTTTATTTTTTATCAAAAGGGGGTCAAAGGTATGCCCAATAAAAGCCTATTATTGGGCAATGGGGATCCTTGGAGACGCTGCTGTGGTGCTGTGCTGCTGTGCCAGAAGGCTTCCCTTAAAACGCCATAAAAATAAGGGCAAGAGGATAATAATAATAGTAATATAGTAGTAGGATGGCATTCAAACAATGCCCCCCCTAAAAAACAAAAAAACAAACCCCTTTTCTTTTTTTTAATGTAAATTTCGACTAGTCGACTACTACTTGGTCAAATGAGTCGACTAGTAAAAATCATTAGTTGTGAATGCCCTAAGCCGATCTACAAGCTCAAAATGCCTTGCTGATGCATTGTGAGCTTGTAGATCTGTCATTTTCAAGTGGCTGAAATATATAAAGGCTGAAGTGGTTAGTGTGTTTGTAATAATATTCAAAATCTACAAAGTAACTAAAGTTTTCAAATAATAGTGGTGTAAAAGAAAAATGTCATTTACTGAAACTACAGTAAAGTAAAAAATACCTCAAAAGTGTACTTAAGTAAATGTACTTAGTTAGTCACTGTAACGTATATGATTTGAACATGCATGGTAGCTACACCATTATCAGACCTAAATTTACCCATTGTTTATGCCCATATAGCCACAGGTTTAGTAGAAATTGTAGGTCAGTCTTTGAGTCTTATGTCAAAATCATTCATGTTACTTTAGACCATTATCCAAATAAAATGTTTGCCCCCCCTTTTAAAAAAATAAATCATTACAAAACAGACATTAACCTAACCACTTCAGCCCTAGGCTATTTGAAAATAGCTGATCTACAAGCTCACAATGTATGACACATTGTGAGCTCGACTCTACATTTTGAAAACTGTAAAAACTTGAGTGCTTTTTCCATCACTGTCAAGGACCCTCAAATTGTATTTGAACACAAGACCCGCATCTGAAAAGATGGGCCCCCATAGAGAAGATTTGGGTTAAACATTTTCAAAATAAGCCTTCTAGATTTTGCAAAGTGTTCCGAAAATAGATCTAAAAGCGCACACAATTATAATGGATTGTAATTGGTAATGCATTTATGTGGTCACCACTTTAATAATATTGTAGCTGGGAAAGTTGGGTATTAAATGGTTTTACTCCCATGTGCTGCTGAATAGCTTGAAAATGGGTGACAGTCTCCTTTAATGTATGTTTTGTAATAATCATTCTACAATACAAATGAAATGTGAATTCCGTGACGGTTTGCCAGGCTAGGAAATCCCATATAAACTGCACATAAATATACCGTAAGTATTTTTTATTAAGGATTCAGAAATATTTTCCAACTTTTGTTTAAACAGGGTTAAAAATAAATGTGAGGACATCTGACAAATCAACCAGACACAGGAACAAGGGACAAGTTCAAACAGAAATCTCCATCTCACCTGCTCATTTCTACTTAGAGGGACTGTGCATAGTGCATTTTTCAGCTCAACAAGAGGCAACAAATGCTTTAAAGCAGACAGTCCAAACCAAGCAAAGCAATAATTCGCTTAAAAAGATCTAGAATCAAATAGAAAGCAGAATAAAACTGGGGCTAAAACAAGGCTAGAGAGGCATTAGAGTAGGACTCTACATTGTCTGTAGTGGTGGTTAGTAGTGATGCGTGGGTCGACCCGTAACCCGCGGATTACCCACAGGGCGGGCCAAGAAATGTTGACTTTCTGTCGGGGTGGGTCAAATAGTAATGTGCAGGTTGACCTGTAACCCACGGGTAACGCGCGTGTCGGTTCAAGAATTGTCGACTTTTTGGCGGGGCGGGTCAAATTATTAATTACTGCGGCCCTATGCGGGCACCCGCAGGTCGTTCCCCCCCCAAGATTAGCGATCACCAGTGATTAGGGCCCATAATACCATAGGTTTCGTGTGATCACTAAAGGAGTGGAGAGCTTTAGTTCATAAATCATATCCACGGATTCTTCTCACAAGCTGCATGTCTTTGGAATATAATGTGACCCTCTTGGCATGGATGGCACACAGGTTGGCATCAGCCAACAACATGACCAAGAAGGCCTCCGCTGCCTGGAAGAGGAGAGAGACAGAACTGTGGGTGAGGCACTGACTGTACATGTGAAAAGACGGCAGTAGTGATTGACAACGAGCTTGTGTGTTTATTAAGACTTTTAAAATGTTGCTGCATTGGTCAGCACCACTTATCTTTTAATCATCAATTCACTCTAAAGTAAAGGTTTCGTAAACTCAGTTTCTGTCAAAGAGTTTTACCAGTCGTAGTGAAAGGTGCTAATCATAAAGTATAATCTGGCGTCTTGATTTGTTTTTACCTCCTGTAGGGCCAGCAGTGCATAGACCTGCCATCTCAGAGTTTCGTTGGAGAAACACTGGCACAACTCCTTCACCTGAAGCAATAAGGAATGTAAAAAAAAGGGGAAAAAAAGTGTGTACCGGTATATATATATATATATATATATATATACATACACACATTTTTTTCCCCACACTCCTTTGTGGCATTTGTCACTGTATATTTGCATACGAGCAAAATCTGCATTTAACCCAATCTAAGTAACAGGAGCAGTGCCTCGGGGAGCAGTTGGGGGTTTAAGTGTCTTGCTCAGGGACACATTGCTGGCCTAGCATCAAACCTGGGACAACCAGGGCCTCCAGCTCCTCAGGCGGGCTATCTAACCACTCAGATATGGCCGCCCCACTGAGTTAAAATCATTATTGTCCTTAACTGGGATTTTAGAACGAAATAGAAAGCAGAATGAAAAGAGAAAGCAAGCAATAAAGAACGGACATTAAATTCAAGGTTTCTATTCCATGGATGATGTCTAACATCTCACCAAGCGCATGAAGGGTGTCTTCCTCAAGAGTAGCTCAGTGCTCTTCTGGTACTTTCTTATCTCCATCAATGCCTTGCCTCCTGGACGGAACCTTCTCTTTTTGGGGGCACCGCCACCCACTGCAAAGAGGCACATAAGACGTTTTCTAAATGTATACAGAAAGGATGCCTGACAGATGGGTTAATCACACACACACCTGTGACAGTCATGACGTAGGACTACGATGTTTAGGCAATGTTTCAGCCCAATCCAACCACCATTATAAAAAAGTAAAAGATATTTACTTGGAGGTACAAGAGCATGCAAAAATCAGTCAAACAGTCTATTATAGCCCAGGACTAACACACAAACCCTCGCCGGCCAACCACCTCCTACAGGGCCAGGCTGTGGGAGAAAGGCCTTGCTCTCAAATAATTGCCAGAAAACTCATGTCAGTCATTTGACTTCCAGTTTGGAGTTCAGTTTCACACCGTGAAAGAGAAATGACTGAGGCAGGCCGCTGTCTAGAACAGCCTTTTATTGCATTCCTAATGGGATAGTCAATATTATTAAAATGACAATTATAAATCTCAAAGTTTCACCTCAACACACACTTGGTTTCCCCCAACATTTCCCACACACACACACACACACACACACACGGGGGGAGACCAAAACCCATAGCCAGACGTTCGTTTACAAACATCTTTTGGTCTTACAAGTGCATTTTTATTCACATGATGTGGTTTGTTGCAGTTTTGTCACTGTCAGTCTTGCTGGCAAGCCAGGGGAAGAGATAGGGCAATTCGGCAAGTGATTGAATTGGTAACATGAGTTGACACTGAGAGGGCAGACTGTCTATTCAGCCCAACTGTGAGAGTGGAACAGTGCAGAGGAGAAGATGGCTGGACAACTTATTAGGCCAGTCTCTCATGTTTGAATGTAAGTGGTTGAGACAAACCCCACAAAAATGTATGCATCCATACCCATAAAACTCAGAAATGTATGGAAACATGTGGAGCTACATTTCTCATCTCCCTAAATGAGAAAATCTAGTAGTACACTGTGATTAGGAACGTCACAATAAATAATCTTCCCAGATATCATTGAGCACTTTTTCTATCCATTGGTTCGTCATTACCTCTGGAATTATGTTCCCGTCTTATGAATCAATATTGATTGGGGTCCTCCTCACCTGTAACACCGCTCTGATCAAGCGGCTGCTTGGATCCAGATGATCCTGGTGCTGATGAAGGCTGCAGCGGGCGGCATTGAGGGGTCTTGCCCTTCCGACGGTTGGCATTAGAATCGTCGAGGCGCATCTTTTTGCCAAGCAGCACAATCCACGGCAGAAAAAAAGATCTACATAGCATAACGAAGTAGCATTTCAAACATTTTCAACCATGTGTTCATAATGTATCCTCTCTAATGCTCCTCAGACTAAGTAGACATAAATGTGCCATCTTATAAGCATTAGTGGGGACCAATTATATGAAGATGGTTGAGAAAGGTTGAAAATGGGTGAAGTGGTCCATTAACTAAGTTGCAATCGCAACATCTTACAGTATATTCATTTTACCCTCTATTAGATTTAGTGTAAAAGGGAAATTCACCCATAGCAACGGATGAATGGCCTTCACCTGGTACTGTATGTGTATAAAAAAGAACTAAACAAAAACAAGTAGCTCAGAGATGTAGCTTGCATAGTAGGTAGGCCAGAACCCCTACAGTAGAAACCCAGTAGGCTATCAGCTTTTGGGAAGCAGATAGACATGCAAATGTTTTTAAGATACCATGGCATTACCTGCTACTCTGGTCCACTGACTTGTTTCACCATCAGCTTTCAGGTCACAACACCATGTCAACCCCTATAAAGAATACCAGCATACATCAGTACTATACAAAGTTAATAGACTTCTACCTGGGCCTATATAGGCCTTTACCTCAGGTGTGCCAAATTAGGTTCAAACCAGATACCAGACCCCACCCGCCACTAAGTGAAATGATTAGCTGTGCTGAATCAAACTCCACCCACTTCCAGCCAGATTGTTGTACAATGTTTATTGAAACATTTAAATTCTCAAGTAAAACCTCAAAATTGCAGTTATGTACAGTAGTTGAGTAAATGTACTCACGGTAGTCACTTAATTAACCACTGATCCTGAGGTCATTCTCAAATCTGGTTTGACTACTTTTTACACGGTTGTCTCCTCTTGACAATGATGTCGGCTATCCCAGATCTAAAATAAAATGTTTCAAGTGCCTTTGTGTTATTCACTAATATTATAATAGATTGTAATCCCCCATTCCCCTTTTCATGCTCCTTAAATAGATAGGTAATCCAGCTATTCCTTAATTTTAACAACAACATTGGGATATTTCCCTCCTCAGATATTTGGGGTGCACTATATTCCAGGCAACAGCACAGACCCTTTGTCAAGTCCCACTCGTGGTTGTGCCCCTCTTCGCACCCATTGGTTGCTGTTTCTTGGTTGGACAAATCCTTTCTCTCCATCCACTACCATTGAAATAACGGGTTCTTCAGTTGCTTTGTCTTGATATTTAGTGTATTCAATTCTTATTTTAAACTTGGTCTCAGTAAAAAGGAACATCGTCGAGGCGCATCTTTTTGCCAAGCAGCACAATCCACGGCAGAAAAAAAAAGATCTACATAGCATAACGAAGTAGCATTAAAGGAGCATTTCAAACATTTTCAACCATGTGTTCATAATGTATCCTCTCTAATGCTCCTCAGACTAAGTAGACATAAATGTGCCATCTTATAAGCATTAGTGGGGACCAATTATATGAAGATGGTTGAGAAAGGTTGAAAATGGGTGAAGTGGTCCATTAAAGGGGTACTTCACTTTCGGGCCGGGGACACATTTAAAAAAAATATTAAAAATAAATGAAAAAAGTTATGGAAAATTCATGGCCCCCTCACACATTAGTAGGACACTGCGTGTCGTGAGGGGGCCATGAATTTTCCATAACTTTTTTCATTTATTTTTAATATTTTTTTTAAATGTGTCCCCGGCCCGAAAGTGAAGTATCCCTTTAACTAAGTTGCAATCGCAACATCTTACAGTATATTCATTTTACCCTCTATTAGATTTAGTGTAAAAGGGAAATTCACCCATAGCAACGGATGAATGGCCTTCACCTGGTACTGTATGTGTATAAAAAAGAACTAAACAAAAACAAGTAGCTCAGAGATGTAGCTTGCATAGTAGGTAGGCCAGAACCCCTACAGTAGAAACCCAGTAGGCCATCAGCTTTTGGGAAGCAGATAGACATGCAAATGTTTTAAGATACCATGGCATTACCTGCTACTCTGGTCCACTGACTTGTTTCAGCTTTCAGGTCACAACACCATGTCAACCCCTATAAAGAATACCAGCATACCTCAGTACTATACAAAGTTAATAGACTTCTACCTGGGCCTATAGGCCTTTACCTCAGGTGTGCCAAATTAGGCTCAAACCAGATACCAGACCCCACCCGCCACTAAGTGAAATGATTAGCTGTGCTGAATCAAACTCCACCCACTTCCAGCCAGATTGCAGTACAATGTTTATTGAAACATTTAAATTCTCAAGTAAAACCTCAAAATTGCAGTTATGTACAGTAGTTGAGTAAATGTACTCACGGTAGTTACTTAATTTTAAAACCACTGATCCAGAGGTCATTCTCAATTCTGGTTTACTTTTTACACTGTTGTCTCCTCTTGACAATGATGTCGGCTATCTAGTCCATGAGCCAGACAAGATTTCATTATCGAAAGAGTGGGCAAAACCATACCTATATTAAATTGTTCATAGGGTCAATACGAGTAAATAAATATATGATAACCTTTCCACAGGAGCAGCTTTTTCATGGTTATCACACATTTTGTTATTTTCCCCATACGTACATGACAGGTGAAAAAATGACAACATTTAAAAAAGAGTTATCATAATGAAACTTCCTGAGTTGATTACTTACATGAAGACAATGATTTATCGTAACACAAGTTTTCTGAAATTGTATATTTAAATATGCAAATTAGGCATTAGAAAAATATGCCTGAATTTGCATAACATTCCAGAATCAACATTGGAACATTGGACAAAGCCAGAGTCAACATTCTTACTTCATTTTGTTAAGATGTTGGAGTCAAACGTTTTTAACGAGGGAATATTCAATATCTGGCTCAATTTTGGGGCTCTGGCTCATGGACTAAATGCCTAATTTGCATATTTAAATATACAATTTCCAAAAACTTGTAATACAATAAATCATTGTCTTCATGTAAGTAATCAACTGGGGAAGTTTCATTATGATAACTATTTTCTTAATTTTGTCATTTTTTCACCTGTCATGTACGTAACAAAAATAACAACAAAATGTGTGATAACCATGAAAAAGCTGCTCCTGTGGAAAGGTTATCATATATTTATTTACTCGTATTGACCCTATGAACAATTTAATATAGGTATGGTTTTGCCCACTCTTTCGATAATCATTGCTCAATTTTGGGGCTCTGGCTCATGGACTAATCCCAGATCTAAAATAAAATGTTTCAAGTGCCTTTGTGTTATTCATTAATATTATAATAGATTGTAATGCCCCATTCCCCTTTTCATGCTCCTTAAATAGATAGGTAATCCAGCAATTCCTTAATTTTAACAATAACATTGGGATATTTCCCTCCTCAGATATTTGGGGTGCACTATATTCCAGGCAACAGCACAGACCCTTTGTCAAGTCCCGCTCGTGGTTGTGCCCCTCTTCGCACCCATTGGTTGCTGTTTCTTGGTTGGACAAAAATCCTTTCTCTCCATCCACGACCATTGAAATAACGGGTTCTTCAGTTGCTTTGTCTTGATATTTAGTGTATTCAATTCTTATTTTAAACTTGCTCTCAGTAAAAAGGAACATCTCAGTATATATTGACTGGGCATAAATTATGTTTTTAAATGTTTTAGCAAATTCCACATAAACAACCATAAGGCGGGTAGAACATGGATCAATCAGAAGGCTGACAATGGGTATAGATGCTTGTACTTTCAGTATTAAAGTATTAACGTTTCAGTGATAAATATATTCACCAAATGATAAAAATAATAGAAACACTACCACTAATAAATAATATAATGACTATGATTAGTTAGTTTGTTCTCATTCAAATGATGGGCATTGAGGTGGGAAATACCACAGAAACTTCACACTAAATACAATGCCCATATAGACCTTTATTCACAAATCTGTATGACAGCACAAAAGTATTTAAGGATTCAGAAATTAAATTATAATTTCCACCTTTTTTATTGTATTAACAGGGGCATAAAAACAACAACAACAACAACTATAAAATAAAAATTAAAGGACATAAAAAAGACAACAAATCAACCAGACAAACACTGAGGAACCAAGTCAAGTACAAACAGAAATCTCCATCACTCACCCGCTCATTTCCACAGTGATGATGATGATCATAATGAAGGGACAGTGCATACAATATATATATATATACAGCTTAGAATGATGGGCAGCAAAATGTTTTACAGCAGGGCAGTCCAAACTATGCCCCGAGGGCCCAATATGGCCCCCCACATAAAGCTTTTCTTTTGACCCTCTAGGGTACCAAAGAGTGGTCTATTTTGATGCACATTTATTTGAGAAGTGGTTGCTAAACGTTTTTAAAGAGCATAACAAACATAATTACACACCACCTTTATAAATGATCACAGCCGTGTTTTTAATTATTATACATTTTTTATTTTGTTTTGTTTTGGTCCTCCTTTTCCACAACAAAGAAGATTAAAAAGCCTTGGTCATGTCACATGAGCATTAAAACATTGAGACAATGAAGGTAAGAAAAAAAAAGGTACACCTTTATTAATCCCATAGGGGAAATTCAGTTTCAGCTTCACCTAGCTGTTGGCTGCTCAGATGCTGATGAGGATCGTTCGGCTGCAGCCATGCGTCCTGTTGAAGTTTCCTTGGCATGTACATTGGTCCTCTACCTACTCACTGATTGTGTCAGCTAAATGATTACACAATAGTTTGGTGCTGATATTACTGTGCGCAAAAGTTTATTTTTATATATATATTTTGGATAATTTAAACTTGACTGTTCCCAGCACAACACTTAAAGTAAAACATAGTGTAACATGTTATTTCTCTAAAAGGTTTGTGCAGCCCTGCTGTAAAGAGTAGAGAATACAAAAATTGGGAAACAAAAGAAATCTGAGAAAACTGTACAATCTACAGTAACATACTGATAACTGTCCACCATACATTTAAAAAATATGTCTTCTCGCTCTTGTCTGGAGTGGTAGCAAGGCAACTTTTAGATGCTTGGTTTATATGTGTATTCATACAGCACCTTTTGTTATGCATGTGTTTGTAACTTCTCCCTCCCTCTCTCTCTGAATAGATATTTGTGTGGATGTGTCTGTGTATGAATTTTCCATGCGCATCTGACTGTCCACTGTCACATCCGTGCATATGAGTTCATACATGTTTGTTCATATGCCCCTCGTGTTCATGAAGAAAGCCTCTCCCATTCTCTCTCTCTCTCTCTCTCTCTTTGTCTCTCATTCTAGACCTCTTTCAGTCTGCCACTCTCTCATCATCCCTTATCCTTGGGCCGGAGGGGGGTGGAAGGCAGCTGGTCTCATCTTCATCTCAGCAAAGGGGATGGAGTGTTCCTTTCCTTTCCATGAGGTCCAAATTATACCCTGACAGAAACACACAGAAACAGATACCTTGCTTGAACCTGAGAGACTTAAGTTCTAAGATCTAAATTCAACAAAAGTCAGCAATTTGGTTTATTTTAAAGAAAAGCAGGATGTTCACTCCCCCACATATTTCATCCAAGCAGACAACAGGAAAGTTGGTTCAGAGACAGTGTAAGAAAGACATAGCACACAGAAAGAGGGCAATGATGGGATGGGATTGTAGACCACCTTACTACATTAAGAAAATGTAGTGCTTGAAATAATAGACCATCCCCTCTGCTACATGTTTGACATTTGTGTGTTCTTGTAGTACCTGGTGTTTAACATCAATGCCGTAGAGCCCGTTGAGGTTGGCCTCGTGGCAGTTCTTGTACCACCAGCCTGCGCGATAGGACATGGCACAGCGTGTGATGAAAGGTGAGGGGTCGCGGTCCTTGGTGGAGAACAGACGGCCATTGTGGTAGGTCATAGAGTCACCTATAAGGATGGAGCAGAGGTTAAGGGAGAGGAGACTATTACTGTTCAAAGACCAGTGGTTATGGCACAATTATATAAAGCACACAATGGCCCTCATTTATCAATGGAACGTACAAACCAGCTTAAATTCGAGCCCAGGAATCAGCTTACGACCACGTTCACGTGAGATTTATCAAGCAGGTGTACCCAATCACAGCGTAAGATTTGTCCGCTGTTGCTAAATGTGGTGGAGCCTCACCCCACCTGTTTTTCAACATGAAGAAGCGGAATACGGCCGAGAAGAGGAACTTCTCCGACATGTGAAAGATATACCACCAATCATCTCCGTGGATTCACACACAGCTACACAGCACACACCCCTATCATACGCGCGGAATGGCACATGCTATTTGCATACCACCCCGATACCTGACGCAGAAACGTTCAATAAGAAATAACACAAATAAAACTAAAATACGACCACATTCAAAACAGCGCAAGTCCAGTCAACTATAAGGTGTCACGATATGTCAGAAGAATGCGTCTGGGGAAGAAAAGAATATATATATATATGCATCTTCTTTTTTTTAGTCATAAGTAAAGATATATCCTAAACGAAAACCTGAATCATGAATTAAATAATAAGTAGCCTACGCGTTGTCTGTTTCCCGTAGGCCTACGTTGTTCGATCGTAGGGTTTATACAGTAGGCTATCCTTGCACATAACTCCAGAAAGTAGCCTACTGTAGGCTACCCAAGTTGGGAGACATCACTCTCCATGAAAATATTCCAGCGCAGCAATCCCCCAAATCCTCTCGCATGTATGCGCTCATATGTCTTAACACAGAGCCAGTAAAGCACTGTTGAAATGGCTGAATGATTAAGTATCTAACTTGTAACATTGTAAATATGTTATATTGTTTTTAATTGCTTGATTTTCATTGCTTGTACACTTGGAAATATCCTAACAATTTCATATGACACATCGTCGATGTATGCCTTTACAATTTCTTTTTCCCCACAAGTATTATTTATTAGTTTTATAGCTATACATTTTTGGAGTGAATACATATGTTTAGATGCCTGTCAGATGGTCAGACAATGCTGCTCCGCATGTCTACGATGGAACAAACAGGTGTAGCCAAAGTCTACACGTCCTCAGACCAGACGTGACATCTGAGTGTGCCAAAGGCACAAGTCAAAGGCACGATAGAATGATAAATCCCGACAATTGCGGCGATCTCTGCGTACGCCCGTTTTTTGATCTGTGCAACTTTGATAAATGAGGGCCAGACTGAATGTGGAGAGGAGAGGAGAGGAGATAGTTTTACATTTCGTTGGTGGTACTCCAATGTTTTGTATTTATTTTCCGAGCCTATAGTCCCTTGCTATTCTTTTCTTTTCTATTCTATTCCATGATTCCTCACCAGCTGTCCCACTGTACCCCGCCACTGTCAGCTTGTAGTGCCTCTTGGCGAGCTGGAAGGTTGTGTATTTGGCAAACACCGCCTGATCTCCCTCCCTCAAGTCCACACGAAGACCCATCTTAGTCGTGGTTGTCAGGTTGTGGAGATGGTCCAGACCTGGAGGGGAAGAAACAGTATAGTCGGTATCTAATAAGCCAAGTAACTGTTAGTTGACCACTTAGCAGCACCACTAAAGCACTAGGGGTATGTTTGATGCCTTGCTCAGAGGCACCTTTGCAACAGGTGATGAGGGAGGGGGAGAGCATCTAACTTTTCCCAGCTGTTCTAAAACTTCAAATGGACGATCTTCTGGTTTTAAGCCAAGATACACTATTGACGCAGCTGAACCTACTGCAAAACCCATTTAATTCAGGTGACGTGCTGTGTTAGAAAAATAGACCCTCCACTACCAACTCCTGTTCAACATTAACCTGCCAAAAATTGTGCTACACTGTTGACTTCAATTTCCACATTAAACTGATTCCTCTCATATGTTGGTGCTGTGCGTTGTGTCATACTCTCTTGCCAAACAGTGAGTCTGTTTATGCATTCGAGTGCACTGCTCACGGCAAGGACTGTTTACACAGGAACTGAGACGGTTTAGACAAGTGGTTCTCAACTGGTATCACACTGGGACCCAAATGTTGTGTTAGTTATAGCCATCTTTAAGCAATCCTGTCAGAACATTTCTGGGTCCATTTAGGGTTGAGAGATGTCTTTTAACAGTGCTTCTCAAACTTTGTCATGTCAAGGACCCCCCAAATTGATATTTATTTGGCCACAGACCTCCGTCTGAAAAGATTTGAAGAGATTTGTGTTTAAAAAATTCTAAATGATTTCAAATGTTTAAAATCTTTTGTAGATTTTTCAAAGAGTTTCAGATATAGCAGATCTAAAAGCTCACAACGAGTCGCATTGTGATGCGCTGTGAGCTTGTGGATCGGCAATTTATAAGTATAAGATACCCTTAAAGTGGTTAAACTGATTATGGTGTTCAATTAACTAATTTTCCTGGGTACCCCCTTGAACCGCCTCAAGACCCCTGGGGGGGTCCCCGGACCCCACTTTGAAAACCACTGGTGGTCTAAAACAGTTGTGTTCAATGAAGGAGGAGAGAGACAGGGAGAGAGAGAAAGAGAGAGGGAGGAGTGGAAAATTGAGGGAGAAGTGGACGGGAGGAGGAGAGGAAAAAGCGGAGGATTAGAGAGTGAGAGAGGTGGAGGAATGGAGCAAGGAAAGCATTATGATGAATGGCTTCATCTGTCCTACCCAGCCAGAATTCCCCACTCAGGTCTCCAAAGCCCCGGACATAGTCCTTCCAACCACGGAAGAAATCCACTGAACCATCCTTTCTCCTCTGGAAGACCTGCAAATGCACACGCGCACGCGCGCACACGCACACACGCGCACACACACACACACACACACACACACACACACACACACACACACACACACACACACACACACACACACACACACACACACACACACACACACACACACACACACACACACACACACACACACACACACACACACACACACACTCACACACACACACACACACACACAGTGGCTATCAATTGCTATCAAACCAACAGGATTCTCACTTAAGCACAAATGTCTTGAAATTCAATGTGATAAAAAAAGTCAAAGGGAGAGAGGGCAGTCTGCTCCCTGCTGTTTTTCTTGTGTCCTTTTTGTTGTTGTTGTTTTTGGGACAGAGACAGACAGTAGGAGATAGAGTAAAGAAGATACAGGAGAGAAGGCTGTGGTGCCTAATTCAAGTGAGCCAAACCCACTGCTACGCCATCGGCAAGCACAAGGACAAAAAAAAAAAACTTTTAGGGTATGCCTGACTTAAACACTAAGGTCACGTTACCGTCCAGCCTCCTCCATCTGTCTCCATGTCACAGTAGACCATCACAGAAGGGCCAGGTCTGCCCATGAGGAAGATCTCAGCCTCCCCAGACTCTCTGATGCCATTCAGTAGCTCCTGAGAGCAGTCTGTAGGGAATGGGTATCGCAGGGTACCTGACGGAGAGATGCAATGGAGGGAGGGATGGATGGATATGTGCAGGGATGGAGGGCACGAGGGGTGGAGGAGGGAGGGAGAGATGGAAGGATGGTTGGAGGGAAAGGAAGATGAGACAAAAAAATTAAACAAAGATGGGACAAGGCAGCAAGAGGAGAGAGGGAAAATAATAGTGTGAGAACAGATGAGAGAAAGAATCAAAGTTGCTATTCTGGTAATTCATTTTGTGGATAGCCCACTTTGTCAAAAATATTTTACTGAGACGAACAGCAGGAAAAGCGAGAGAGAGACATAAGTGCAGAGGAAGGCACACGGCTGATTTCTCTGGCAGTATCTGGTAACAGGAACCCTCACCCCAAGGCACACTCGCCCCCATTTCTTTTGCAGACCACTCGCCCCCAGTGGTTCTTGTATTCTTGTAATCGTTTTACTAAGGTTAAGGTTAGGAATACGTTTAGGGTTAAGCATAGTTTTACCGCCGGATTACCGCCGGATTAGACCCGGGGCGAGCGTGTTTTGGGGCGAGCGTTCTTGTATTCCAGGATCTGATTCCAGGCCAGCAGTGGAACATTTAGTTCCAATCGACAGGCATCATTTTCATAGGCAGTTTCACATTAGAGGCATAATTTGCCTCCTTGTTTACCTGTGGTGAATTCAGTAGATATAGCACCAGTGTAGATTCCTCTACTCTCTGCTTGCAGCGAGGCTGTGTATTTAGCACCAGGGTGGAGCTTCGCCAACTTATACTCTGTGACTGTGGCGTCAACAATCACTTCCTGTAGAGAGGGAGAACGGGGAAGACATCTTAAAAAATACAAACAACCAAGAACATATTTCCTAGTGACTGAGGATTTTGGAACACAACAACAAGTTGTCAGAAACTGTATTTACTTACGTTAAAATACACAAATAAATACATTTCTGGTACATTTCTGGTGCATACATCATTTATAGTGAGTCTCAACTCAAATAAAAGTAATGTTTAATAGTGTTTTGAGAAAAACACATTTATGTGGAATGGTTATTGTGAAATATATATCAGTGAAAACGGTCGAAACGGTTCCACAGTATGATTTTAACACCCAGGGATTTTCTGCGTGTTTGCAGTGAATTGAGTCACTGAAAGGATCTCTAGCCTAACTACTGACTACTGTACTATGGTAGCCTACAGGTAAGTTAGCATGTGCGTTAACCAATGCGCATGTCTCTCACCTTCATCTCCTGTCCTTCCGTCTGATAGGTCAACCTGTAGCTGCCCACAGCAGTCGGGGGCCGTTTCCATGACAACAGTGCTGTGCGTGGGGTCACCTGGCTGGCTTGGAGTTCACGCGGCACGTCTCCTCCAGACCCTGTTGGAAAGAGAGAGAGAGACAAGTGGTTATTGAACATTAATGTAATGTAATGTCTGCTAAATGACTGTAATGTGTGTGTGTGTGTGTGTATGTGTGTATGTGTGTATGTGTATGTGTATGTGTATGTGTATGTGTGTGTGTGTGTGTGTGTGTGTGTGTGTGTGTGTGTGTGTGTGTGTGTGTGTGTGTGTGTGTGTGTGTGTGTGTGTGTGTACACTATGTGTGTGTTTATATGGTACTTCTGGTAGCAGTGCATTGTAGCAGAAGCAGAAAATACATCCCACCAGGCTTCCTACTATAGCTAGCTTATGATAGTGGCAGTGCCAGTGAATGTGTGTGTGTGTGTGTGTGTGTGTGTGTGTGTGTGTGTGTGTGTGTGTGTGTGTGTGTGTGTGTGTGTGTGTGTGTGTGTGTGTGTGTGTGTGTGTGTGTGTGTGTGTGTGTGTGTGTGTTCGTTCTACTGACCGCTGGTCGTAGTGAAGGCAGTGCTAGCAGGTGAGCTCTCCAGCTTGCCCAGTTGGCTAGTTATAGTTACAGTGTAGGTGGTTGATCCTTCCAGGCCTTTCAAAGGCTGTTCCGCTGCGTTTCCTGACACTGTGATCCTTATATCTGACCCTGGGGGGCGGGGGGGGGGGATTAATGTACATGACAGTTTATAAACAATCAGTCAGTGAGTGAGTGAGTGAGTGAGTGAATGAATGAGTCAATCAATCAGTCAATCAGTCAGTCAGTCAGTCAGTCAGTCAGTCAGTCAGAAAGTGTGTCTGCCAGAGCACCTGCCTCTCTGTCTGTCTATTTATTACAGTTGGCTGTAATGGAGAAACTGTGAGTTAAATACCCCCAGTTTGCCGTTTCCTTCCCTTTTTCTCCAACCCAGATTCTTCCAGAGGGATTATAACCGTCAACATTGTGGTGTCATTAAAGCGTACTTCTGTAACCTCTAGATTATGTATGAGTTCAGATCGCCTTATGGTTATAATGATAGCAAACATCCATCGCTCTCCTACCTTTCCCTGAGCCATACACGATGGAGTACTTGTCAACCCTTGCCAGTGCTGGTCGCCACAACAACAGGGCTTTGGAGTCAGTGATGTTGATTGCCTTTAGGTCTGTTGGCGGGTCAGGTACTGAGAGAGGAGATGAACAGAGGCAGAGAGGGAGTCAGGGAGAAAGAGGGAGACGGAGGGATAGTTAGAAACAGAAAGAGAGACAGACAGATAGAGAGAGTTTATCGGGACTTGTTACCACATTGTAAAATCCCAAAGGCTTTCCATTCATCAATATGACTTAAGCAAAGTCTGTTGGAATTTACTCAAAGTGTTTTGACACGGTGCAGAGGGCTGATGCAGATCCAAAAACAGAGAAGCCCTCAGAGAAAATATAAAAATGCATAGATCTTTCCAAGATCCGCCACCTGCTACAGCCATCAGGGGCCATAAAAAATGAAAAACACACACAAAACTAAGTGCAAATACAAGGCTACAACACAATATGATTTTTGACAGATATACAGTTAAAACACATAGAACTGAATAGTCATCTACATGAAATACACAAAATACTGTGTTTTATTGTTTTGTTGCTAAAATAAGTGTAAAATATCTCTATATTGTGATTGTAATCATTGAAGATGTTTGTTCAGCAACAGGGTCTCCATGTCTCTCCAGCTCTTTATCAAACAGAAAATACATTTTCAGGTCAGGACACCAATTTGATCCAATCAGGAGAGATAACTCATAGACAGGATAAACAAGTGAAACTGTGGGCGAAGAAACAAAAATGAGCAGACAAAATAGGAACACTATAAAAATGAAGCTGATGAATGAGCTCTCTCTCCTGATTGGATGAAATTGGTGAGCCCTGTTACTGAACAAACACTCTATACTATTGAGTCTATATGATTACTATAGAGCTTTAACCTTTCAAGAACGCAATAGGCAGACTTTCATGAAACTTGGTGGGAATGATCAACAGGATGCCCCAAAGAGATTATTAACTTGGGGTAAAAGGTCAAGGTCAAAACGGCATAATTGGTCATATCTCAGGCAGAAATGGCAAATTGCATAGCATTTGTGAAGGTATGCATTCTATTCAGTGCCGGTTCTAGGCTGATCAGCGCTCTAGGCGAGATTCCTCTGATGCGGCGGTCCCTTGCCCGCACGCAATTTTTTTCTGGTTTTGGGCGGATTATGATACGTTTTTGGCTACTTTATTTCGGTTTTAGGGTTAGGATTAGGGTTAGGTTAGGGTTATGTTATTTAATTCTGATTTTACCGATTTACTTTTTTTCCGCCTCTCCAAACTGCCGCTCTAGGCGGTCGCCTGTATGGACGCGCCGGCCCTGATTCTATTGAGTGAAATATTTCTAGTTGATCATGCAATAAGATACAGTTTATTATAGTTTATTACAGTTTATATAAAATGTGGTATGCCACCAGGGTGACCCCAATTTCACATTTTTCAATACAAATTACTAATTTTCCACAAAAATCGGAATAACACGAATTAAAGAAAAAAAAGGAGAAGGCAAAACCCTGATTGTAAATGCTACTTACATGTCATGGTAAAATCTTTAATGGGGTCACTCTCGTCCAATCCGAGGACAGAGATAACACTGATCTCATAAGAGGAGCCAGGGGAGAGCTGTGAAAGGTCGAGTGTAGAATCCCCAGAATCCACTGACACAGACACTGGTTCGCCTGAGAGAAAGAGAGCGATTGATTGCTTGTACAATTATTGCTGATGCAAGTTGACAGTTAATCCTAAGTGTTAATTTAACTCTGAGAGTATACCTACGTAAATAAACACTTAAGGGTCCATTTGGTTACATTTGTATACTAAATTGACACTCAGGATTTTACAGTGTTCTAATACAATTGCTAATACAGATGAACTGTATCCTGCATGGCAATAAATGTGTTTGTGTCCAGAAAAAAGTAAAGACAAGGCACTCTATTTTTCTTCTTCGTGTACACAAACGGGAGGGTACTGCAGCATCCCAACCACTATGCCATCAATAGGCACTGGATGTGGAGTTCTCAACCACTCACTCAACCTTTGATAATAATAAACTGTATTTGTATAACACTTTTTAAAAACACAGTTGATGTGTGTTTATCATGTGTTTGTGTCCTTGCCTTCCTCTGTGTGCATGTAGGTGACCTTGAAGGCATCAACATGGTTTTTGGGCTTAGTCCAGGACACGGTGAGAGAGTTTTCTGTCACCTCACTAAACACCAGGTTGGATGGAGGTTCGGGACCTGGACGGAACAGAGGAGACGGTGAGCAAAGAGTGGAGGATAAAAAGAGACAGGGTTGAAAGTAATACAGCCAGAAAATGAAATTAAAGGAAGAAAAGGAATGTAGGAAATAAGGAATCAAGTACAGAGAGGGGAAACAATGGCAGGTGAAGTAACAAGGAAAGGGAACACAAAAGAAGGAAGAAAGAAAGAACAAATGGAGAAATAAAAGATAAAAATATATATTTTTTAAAGTAACAATAACAAAGAGATTGGTCGGGAAGTAAAGAGTCACAAAAAGAATGAAAGACAGAATACTGTAAAACATGTGCTACTCTACCTATACACTGCATGTGTCATACTAACCTTAAGTATTAATTCACACAGCTGCTATTAGTGCTCCAGTGAGATCAATGTGTGTATATATGTACAGTGCAAACATATATACAGTATACATGGCATATACAGACAAACATTGTCACAGCTAAATGCAGACAATGGATCCTGGAAAGCAGCAAAGGAGAAAATAATGAGATTGTAACAGTTAGCTGGTCTTTCAGTCCTGAAAAGAAGATAGCGGAAAAGAAGACACATGGGGCGTTAAGACAAAAAAAGTGTGGAAGACATTTTCAAACAGTTATCAGGATGAACGACGGAATTCATCCCGGTATTAATTTGACACAAAAACTCAAAGAGTTAAAAGTGTAGAATTATATTCGTGACAAGAAATGTGATTTGGAAACAGATTTTCAACCTTGAGTCTGAATTGAGTCCCATAGATTCTGATTCATTGTCCTCTGAAACTGAGGGTTTGTTCAAAAATGAGATAGACCGCATAAAAAAATTACACTTAGTATTACTATTTAGATAAAATAGCTAATGCAAAAAAATAAAAGGAAAGAAAATAAATTATAGCACATTTTGAAACAATAGTTGGTCCAAACATTTTTACAGAACAAAACCTCTGTAGTTAACAAAATGAATGATCAACTGGTGGTGAGTATTTTTTCTGCAAAACAAATACCAATTTTTGGATACAAACTCTTCAATTATAATACTTAACAATTACGAGACATTCAGACCCATGTATAAATGGTTCCTTTGACATTCCTTCATTTGTTAATTTACTTGTGAACTCATAGGATTAAAATCTGCACATTTCAAATTGGGTCTTAGTTGGGAGAGATGCAGACAGACCAAATGTATTGACCAATCATGGTCTTACCCATGGGGTTGGGGTGAGAGGTGAAGTGGGCGAGAGTCAGTGAAGCTGGCTGACAATTAGCTTACCCTGAGTGAGAGAAGACCAGAGCAACAATGAATGAATTGATTTGAATGTGTTTGAAAAGATCAGTGATTTGATGTCAATCCCCAAAACTGAGCCAGCATCCAACAGAGATGTTTTAAATTAAATAAACATTTGGCATTTTCCACATTTGGATAAATTATGTTTTGTCTCATCTTATCAATCTTCTCATTCACCAAACATGTCTGTTGAGTGTTTGCTTAAATTTGGTTCACGACATCAGATCACAGAATGGTTGGCTGCATGAATGACTGAATGAATGAATGAATGAATGAATGAATGAATGAATGAATATTACGATTGTTGCTTCATGAATGTCAGAAGGCTAGGTCATGGATTCACAGAAATTCAAGAATAAATGTATAAAACACAGGGTTAAGACAACAAATAACTGCTTTTCAAGTTCAATGAATCCACCCCATCTCAGGTTTGGGTGAAATCAGCTGAAATCAGCTGATGTAATGCTTGGTTAGAATGAAAACCTGCATAATCAAAGCAACAGAACATGGCTTGGATTAAAAAGCCCTCAGCCTTGCCAAGCACAACAATTTATTGAAACAAACAAATAAACATACAAACAAATGTTACAGTGTCAATGAGCAGCTGATTAAATGAGAACATGTGTTAAATGAGATCACTGATACTGTAATGTAAGAATTTACAGTTTTCAAGAGCACACAGCTCTTGAGGTGGACATGGACAGATGGACATTGAAGCAGCATTTGTGTGAGTAGTGTGAGTGCGCCTCTCAAGACAACAGGACTTTTTAACAGATAACTGTGCTTTTAGAAGACCACAAAATAGGGGAGACATTAAAGTGTAATTCAAAGCACAGGTTTTCAACTATGGTCCTGGGGAAAACCAGCAGTCAAAAGACTATAGATGAAAACTACTGGTCTATAGTTTGTGCTGTATCTGGTGGTGTGATATTAAAACAAATATGTTGTTGCCTTGCACAGAAGCAATTTGTCCCAGTGTTATGATTCCTATAACAGATAATATGCCCTTGAACAATACTGAATGAAGCCTTACCTGCTCACTTTGGACATCAGCTTAATGGCTAAATTGTAAATATGAAAAGCAGTGATTTAAGATGTTTTTACAGTCCAGGGTCTTGTACCTGTGCTGATGACAAGCTTGTGTAGCTTGGAGAGAAGGCCGGGCCCCTTTCCTAGTAGGGTTATGGTGAAGGGGGTCTGTGGAGGGAGATTCTCAAATTGGCAGGAACGAGCAGTACCAGGAACAACTTTGGTGACGGTTTTGTCACTTGCCGTAGAAGGCTCGGCTGTTGTGCTTCCGTGGACCCCAGTAGTGGGCCTTTTGTCATTTACAGGCATAGTACTTTCCTCTCGTAGGCCGTTCTTTCCTGCCTTCCCTCTTCCTGCATCTTCCTCGTTCCCTCGCTCTTCACTAACCCCCTTTGGTTGGTCACCTTTTACATCTTGATCTTTCCTGGTCACAATGAAGTCTGTGTACTTTCCCTCAGGTGCATCCCAGACAACCGTGAACCCATCTGAGCCAACGTTCCTCACCCCCACATAGTCTAGAGGCTCCCCCACAGTGTCTTCAGAAAGAGAATCTTCTGAACCATGTAACTTGCTGGACCCGCCAATTCTCAAGTCTTTGATTTCACTCACTTGGCCCTTTGGGCTTCCAGGATGAGCTGTTTTGGAATCCTCTCCCTCTTGGCTCACAGCAGTGTTGTTTCTCATCTGGGTGTGACCCTGTGTTCTTTTTCTCCCCGGTAAAATTGTTTTCTTCAGGGGTGAGTCTGGTTTCAAGGCTCTGTGGTTCATTGTATCAGGGGAGACTTTGGTTGTGGGTCGAGCTGTAGCTGTACTCCCAGTGCGCGTGTTCACACTGTCACCCTCAGTGCTGGAGTCACGGTCAGAGCCAGTGTGTGTGACGCTGTCCTTGTGAATAGCTCCCTCCTCACCTGATAAGTTAATTTGATTTACAAGTTTGGTTTCCCTCTCGCCTGACTGGGTTGTTTGGATTCCATGGTTGGCATCTACTTCACCCGATTGGATGGTTTGTATTTCAGTTGTACCGTCATCACCTCCTAATTGGAGAGGCTTACGCAGCGGGCCTTTCTGTGGGTGATGAGGTGGCCTCAAGTTTGGACGGGTCCTGTTCTGAAAACGGGCCAGATATGGGTGGGTACGCTTTGGGAAGGCACCATTGGGGGGTTGGCGGTAGAATGGAGGTTTTCCATTCATTCTCACAGTCTGATTGTGTTTTGGACCAATTGACACAACTGTAGTCGTACGTTCTCTGTCTCTACTTGCATGACCTTCTTGCTCTGTTCCTTCAACTGGATGTGATTGTTTGGAAGGAAAAGATGAAGATACAGGGAATGGTATCTCACTGGAGGACACATCCTCTTTCTCTGTCTCCATTTCAGGGTTAAAAGGTGGGGAGGGATGATGAGGGGGTCTCAAGTTTGGACGGGTTCGGTTCTGGACAGATCCAATGTTTGGGTGTGGTCTCCTTTGATAGCCAACTTTAGGGGAAGGACTGTGTATTGGAGGCACCCCTGCTGTCAAAGTTCTTGTCTGGTTCTGTTTAGCTTCAATTGACATAACTTGTGTCACGCCTTCACTTTCACTGCTTGTACGCTTCAAGTTTTCACTGTCAATAACTGAAAATGATTCTTCTAATGATGAGGAAGAGGGTAATTCAGTTGAAGTTATCTCTTTCCTCTCTGTGTCTGTCTCAGGAATTGCAGGTTTCAGGGTGCGATATGGGGTCCTCGAATTTGGATGTGTCCTGTTTTGAAACGGTCGCATATGTGGTTGAAGGCGATGTGGGTACCCACCATTTGGTGGAGGACGGCGGATTGAGCCACCTCTCCAAGGTTTTGTCTGGTTTCGTCCAAGTCCAAGTGACACAATTTTTATTTCCCCTGACCTATCTGTTCTCATGTCCTTGTCTTGTGCACTATCATCAACTGTAAAAGACTCTTTTGAACTGGAGGAAGATGATGAAGATTGATATGGTAATTCACTTGAAGATCCGTGATCTGTGTCTTTCCTTTCTGCATTTTTGGGCTGAAAGCGACGGGGGGGAGGTCTTAAATTTGTCTGGGTCCTGTTTTGAAAAGGTGACCCATTTGGGTGTGGGCGATATGGATAGCCACCTTTTGCAGGAAGGCGACGGAATGGGGGTACACCCCCTTCTCTGAGGGTGTGCGTTTGGTTTTGTTTGGTTCCAAGTGACCCCCCAGCTGTAATCCTTTCATCATTTGTGATTTTGGCAACCTTTGGTTTATTCCCCATGTCTGATATGTCTGAGACATGTGATGATGAGGATGATGATGATGATGATGATGATGATGATGATGATGGAGAAGTTAACAAAGAAGATGATGTTGGAGAAAGTGATGTTAATGCTGATGAAGTTGAGGATGACAATGGTACTGATGGTGGTGGTGATGGTGAGGTTGATGAAGAAGATAATGAGTGTGGTGACAAATATGATGGTAACAATGATGATGTCCGTGAAGATGATGATAATGAAGAAGAGGAAGCTGCTGATGATGATGATAATGGTGCCAGACCCTTTAATATCTGCTGCCTCATCGAATCTGCATCCAAATTAAGGCCAGACGGTTGCGACAGATGCACAGAGAACGTCTTAATCTTCAAACCATCAAAAGTGTCTGTCAGGAGCTGATGTAAAGTATCTCGTCCTGTGGCTGATAAGGGCTCCAAACTTGAGGACGACTCTTTGTCATGCTCTTTTCCGGGTATATTAAGACCGCTTTCATCCATTTCAGAAGAACTGGGTTGTGTGTCAAACGAAGGGCCACCTTCAGTCGATGCCCCATCCGCCCTACCCCCGCTGACTCTATCTTTGAGGGGCAGCTTGAAATGTGACACTTTAATTTTGTTTAAACACTTTCCATTGTTAGGAACAGTCCCATTGTGCTCTGATGACACGGGGTGTACCACACCCTCTGCTTCAGTCCCCGTTGCACTTTCTCTGGTTTTCATTCCAACCTCTGCTGATTGCTCCTCTGAATCATGACTAACTGTTGGCTTTGAGGAGCTGCTTTGAACATCAGTTCCGGAATTGATCCCAGCTGGTGTTATCTTTGTAGGATTTTCATCATCTTCTCTCTCAGTGCTTGATGTCTTTATGCCAGACTGTTTCACTGTCAATGCTAGCACTTTGTCTCCTGTAGTTGGCAATCCTGGTTTCCGGCTTTCAGTGTCTAGTGGGGTCCTTTCCTTTATCCCCACTAATGGTTTCCTGGCTGGAAGCTTTTTCAGAGGACCAGGCCCAAACTGTCTCCCTCCAGGTCCAAGTCTGGTTCCGTTAAGTCGGAACAAGCCAGGGCCAATTGGTTTCTTTGCGCCATTTCTTGTGAACACTTTTCTTCTTGCTGTTACATTGGCGGCAGCCCCTTTGGGCTCAACAACAGCACCTCTGGGTGAATCTCGTCCACTTGCGTCTCCACTTCTCCCCTTTTGGTCGGGGGCCGTGTCGTCAGGTGTCACGTGCAATGCTTGGCCTTTGCCATTGATGTCTCGTCCTGGCGCCAGCGTCACCTGTGTGGATACGGTTGCTGTAGTAACCAGGGACCACGCCTTCCCTACAGGTGTAAATGGAGGTAGCATGTGGAATCAAAAGTTGTTGTTCTATGCTGGTTCTAATTAGGAAAATGAATATTGTTAGAAGCATAATGAAACTGTTGAATGACTTTTAGTGAACCTGCTTTCTCAGTTTGGTACAGTATGTTATTATTTAAATAATAATAATAATAATTAAATAAATAATTTAGGTCACTGGTGTCCATATGGTACCTGCAAAGAAGTGAAAATATGATTATTGTTCTTCAAAGAAACTGCAATCTTTCATTGAATTGTTTGGAGGAGTTTGCAGGACAAATCATCAGTAGCTGTTCAAAGGCTGGCTGTTGGGGAGAGAATATAATGACCTTCTCCAGGACAAAGAAATCAGATGATATTAATTAAAAAATGTATTAATATTGTATTGAACATATGTCTTATGAATAAGAGAGAAAGGGCTCAGCTTTCATCTGGTATGGTTTTTGTGTAAAGTTCACACCTCAGATCGTTAACTTTCACAACATTTGTCTTCGTTAAAATAAGTTTCATATAATGTGTTCCAGTGACTAATGAGGTGTCTGTACATATTAGCTTGCACTGGGATACACTGTGCAGCAGCAAGGCAAGGCTGGCCTCACATAGGATGGGAACGCATTTCTTTTCCTTTTATTTTATATGGATGGGTTGAATTATACCAGTAATTATAGATACAGTATTTATACTGTTTTTCAAAGCAGACAGGCCACTTCCCATCTGTTCTTTATTAAAAGGGAGTGTAAGTGATATATGTATGTTTGTAAAAAAAAGTGTGCTCCTCGGAGCGCAGGTCTCCGCCAGGTTGGGTTGCCTATCCAGGACCCGCTATGGCGGTCATAGCCAATTTGAATGGAATACATAATATCTGACTGATACGTCTTGACTCTTGATCATAAGACGGACAGATGGACGGACGAACGGTTGGACAGGAGAATGAGAGAGAACCCCATAACGATCATTAGCAGCTTCCAGTTCTAGTTCCTGTTCTAATTTTGTATACTCACTTTGTGTCATCACTTCCAATTTCACTTGTTTATCCTGTATGAATTCTCTCCCCTGATTGGATAAAATTGGTATCCCGAACGGAAAATGTATTTTCTGTTTACTGAAAAAATATCACTTACACCCCCTTTAATAAAGTTTTTCTACTTCAAAGTTCACCTTTGCTTTCTTTCTGTGTTCACATGTTTTTCTCTCTGTGTGAGTTCTAATATTACTTGTGAGCTTGTAGATCGGCTATTTTCGCTACCTTTGCACATAAATCAGTGCCCTGGTATAAAATAGGGCACTGGTCAATGAAAAAAGGAAACACATAGGGCGGGTTGTACAAGAGTAAAGACCTGCCCACCACCGGGGAGGGTTTGAATCTACCGAGGTGCATCCGGCTTGACCCAGCGTCTATACGAACACAATTGGCCTGTTTTCGGGGGAGGAAAGCTGGGTGGGAGAGGGTGATATTTGTCACTGCATGTACTCCTACGGGCTGGGGTGGCACCTGTCAGCAGGGAATGTTGAGCGGGAGGAGTAGGATGAAGGGTCTACTACATCCTCCCAGTGGGGGCTACTCACTGGTAGGTGAGTGGTGAGCTAGTAGGGTACAACAGCAGCGGAAAGCAGTAGGAGGAATTTATTCACATAACGACTAAATTGGGGAGGAAAGGGCAAAAAAATTATTGGATACAAATAAAATAAAAACATGTAGAAAAAATGCTCCAGGGGGCGCTGTAGCGGACCCTGTGGTA
This sequence comes from Gymnoscopelus braueri, assembly GCF_963280865.1. NCBI lineage: Eukaryota > Metazoa > Chordata > Actinopteri > Myctophiformes > Myctophidae > Gymnoscopelus > Gymnoscopelus braueri. The sequence continues at coordinate 38,700,291 of NC_137613.1, read as the reverse complement.
ATTAATAATTAGACCTACTTTCCCGCGGGGGAATTTTTTTTCAGTTTCACCCAGCTGATGGCTGACCGAGGGACGGGGAGGGGGAGCAGATAGGGGTTGAGTGTCTTGCTCAGGGACACCTCGACACATTGCTGGCCTGGCTAAGCTATGGCCTGACCTCACTGATGAAATGCATATATTTAAGACACTATTGTGTGTGTGTGTGTGTGTGTGTGTGTGTGTGTGTGTGTGTGTGTGTGTGTGTGTGTGTGTGTGTGTGTGTGTGTGTGTGTGTGTGTGTGTGTGTGTGTGTGTGTGTGTGTGTGTGTGTGAGAGCGCGCGTGTGCGTGTGTATCTGGGGGGATGTGCAAACAAATATAAATTACCTTGTGTTAATTAACAATAGATCATTCTTCACTATAATATTCAGATATTAGTAACTATTATCCATCGGTATATACTGCAACTCACCTGGAGTAGCTTGGGTAGTGGCAGGTTCACTTATCATTTGGCCCTTCTCTGCCACCAGCATGATGTCATACAAACGCCCCGCCTCCAGCTGATCGATCTGGGCAGAGGTTCTTTCAGGTGGGAGGGTCATTTCTGGGCCACTCCCAACTCCATCATGGGGCGAGACTGTCAATCTGTACCTGTCAATCTCGCCCTGCGATTGCTCCCACTGGACGACTGCAGAAGTGGTGGTTGTCTTGACGACCTGAAGGTTTGTGGGGCTGGAGATGACTGGGTGGAAGAGAAGAAGGATATTTCTGTACAAGAATGACAGGCAGACACAGAATAGACTGAAATTCAAAACTGACCTGTCTCAAGTAGATTGGGAATTTGAGGCAAATAGGTATAGGATAGGCCAGGTATTTATTTGAAATAATGTTAAGTGACCACCATTAAGAAATGTCTCACTAGAAAGTGGTCGAAACCGGTGGTACCTACAATTGAGGAATAGATTGAAATAATTTTATTGCACTGTTGCAAAAAATAAAGAATAAAAAATAAAAAACACACTTTTTAGCCCATATTTACCCACTTAATCCCTATTATACTTATTTGACTGGGGTCCCCCAGGGCTCTATACATTTGCACATTTTTCCCTCTTCACCAAAACTCTTTGCTGAAAGTAGCCTATCCACAATGCGTGTTGAGCTTGAGATAGGCTATTTTCGCCCAATGTTTTCCCCAAAATAGGGATGCTAGTGTTCATGTGGCTAATCAGGTCACACACGCCCAGGGGTGTAGTTCCACAAACAGAGTGTTACACACACACACACACACACACACACACACACACACACACACACACACACACACACACACACACACACACACACATGCACACACACATTTGGGAGCAACAGAGTGCAACAACTTTTGTACAGTTGGCTCTTGAGCTGAATTCCAAGCTTAGAGTTAAGTCGAGCCAATGGATGAGACTCGTTCTCGGAGTTTCCCAGGAAGTTCAGGGATTTGAACTGTCAATGTTTCCATCGCAAATCAACTTCTCTAACTGTTACACAACCACTGCCCAACAACAAACACTCCAAAACAGATGGTGAGGTGATAAGAGTGGAAGAGGTGGAGTAGAATTTTCATAAATCTTTCAAAACAAAAAAACAATGCTGTTGTTATTCAAAGGAAAACCCATCAGTGCAGTGAGGGTCCTTCTGAGAATTATTTTTTCAAGCACCTGAACCCCTAGTTAGCCTTGCCCGGAGTGCCTCAGGGGTCCACAGTAAGCCCACGACTTTCTCCCTCTTCACTAAATATATTAGCTGAAAATAGCAGATCTACAAGCTCAAAACACGTCACAACGCAACACGCTGTGAGCTTGTAGATCGGCTATTTTCACCGACAGTTAAACCCCCAGAATAGGGTTCAAGTGGTTGAGATCACAGTTCAACTGTGATTTGCTTGCTGCTGTCAAAATAGACAGCGTGGTCTATTTTGGTCCTAGTATCTCCTATAGTGTCTCTATAGGTAAATAAAAAGGCACAAAAGTGAATGAAAGAAACTCAACGGGTCATGAAGTCTGCAGAGCTGCCTTCGCCCATCCTGCCGTCGATCTCTCCTGTGATGGTAGCGCTGTACTCTTGGCCTGCTGCCAGGCCGGTCTGCGTGTATGAGGTCAGACTGCCCTCCACCTGCACTGAGATCTGCTGGTCACTCTCTTTCTATAAAACGCATGGAAGACAGACAGAGACAGAGGGATAGAAAGAGAGATGAATTGATATGAGCATGTGTTGTTTGATGCCCTGCTGCCAACCCTTTGTTAGGATAGTAAAGCATTCTGTATGTTTAGGAACCTTTGTTTCAGAGGTTGTTGAAAAGACATGGATATAGATGACTGATAACTGTTTCAGAGGTTGTTGAAAAGACATGGATATAGATTTCTGATTACTGTTTCAAAGGTGGATATAGATTACTGATCAATTGAGTACAATGGACCACAATGGAAACAAGCCCCCTGGGGTTTATTGTGTTATCCTTTTAGCATAGCCACAATCAATCAATTACTCCAAAATTATATTTGGTCCCCTCCTTTTCCTCTATACAAAATCCTTTTGCTGAAGATTACAGGTCCGCCAGAGGTCTATACTTGGTCCCCTCCTTTTTTCCCTCTACACCAAATCACTTTGCTGAAAATTGCAGATCTACAGGCCAAATGACAAATGTCTCCCTAATATGATATGCCCAGAATAGTGGTTAAAGATGTATCCATGTATAACGTAATTATCTTTGCTGCCAGTAGAGGGAGTGTGTAGCGAATTATGGACTCCCATTCTGAGAGTGCATGATGCACTCTGAGGAACTCACATAGCCTAATGAAATAAAGTTCAGTCAGATGGTTTGTCGGGCTGGGGTTCAATGGGTTGAATCATAGTGAGGGAACAAACACATTTACAGCTCCCAGGGGAGGGCTTCCAGTAACAGAAAAACACTTCATCATCTTGCAATGAGGCCATGCTTAGACCAGACTTCTTTATATCCACAGTACACATTTCCTTAAGAGCATCTGGACTATTTAGATCCTGGGTAAATGTAATTTAATCAAAAAATATAAATGTACCTTAAAAGTAAGCGTGCGTGCGTCCGTGTTTGTGTGTGTGTGTGTGTGTGTGTGTGTGTGTGTGTGTGTGTGTGTGTGTGTGTGCGCGCGTCCTCTGACTGTTTGTTAGTAATGGTTTCAGTAGTGGGTTGGCAGAGTCTTTCGATTTAGAGAGTTATTTGAGCATTGTAGATCGGCTATATATTCAAGAGATTTGGTGTAGAGGGAAAAAAGGTGTGGATCAACGATAAAGCCCTTGGAGACGCCGGTGGTGGGTTTAAGTAGTTAATTTTCCTAAAATCCGGTAAGTTAATAGAGTAAACAAAAAGGGCTACCTCTGAGTCAGGGCTTAATCGTTCAAGTTATCCAACTGCATTGGCATGCAAAACACAAGTTGAATGTGATTCCTTTAAATGTGGATATCTGTTTTATTCATTTATCGAAACCAAGCTCAGGGACGGTCTCCAAGGGATTGAGTAGTGGGTGATTGGTAGAGTCACAGGTAAGGTATTTTTGTTTAAGATTGGGGTATAATTGTTATTGAGTGGTATCCACAATGTCACGTGAAAGGCCTGTATTGCCACATTCTTGTCTTTTTGTATTTGATTGAAAGTTAAAAAAAAAATTGTAGTTGAAAATCAATGTGTAAAAGTGATTTCTTGAGCAGCCTGTCAAAATAACCACAGATAACCTACAGTGTGTAATGTCTTTGGCACCTGAAATTCCCCAGCGGGATCAATAAAGGTCTATCTTAGGTTGTCTTATCTTATCTTATCTTACTGTATGTTCGGGGACTGGCCAAATATGTTTTCCTTTTACAAAATTAAGTGTTTCAATTTGTAACTAGGATATGTATATATTTTTTAAAGTCTAAATCTTCAAAAAGTTTACTTTTCAAAGACTCAGAGTTTAAGCCTAATACCATTCATTAACAGATCACACACAAATAGGATTAAAGACACCAACTTAACTTTCATTTATCTATTGACTAATTAGATGTCTTCAGTTATAAAGGGGCCATATACTGTAGGTTTGCATCAGTGTTAGCCCTCTGTTTTCATTTCAATATGATTTCATAAGCTAGATGCTGACAAATCCCCCCAAAAGGTTTTAAAGTTGTTATATTTCAATTTGTACTCTGGAAAGACCCAGCAGTTCAAATAGTACAAAATTGAAATTTGACTAAATTACTCTTTTGGGAGCATGACATGTCACCATTTTTCTGCCTTAATGGTTTAACAGCTGAGTTGCCTCGCTGGTTACTGTGAGGGTTGCCTGGTGATGGAGTTTGAAAGGTCATCAGGGGATGTGACAGTGTGTCATGATGCCTTAATCTATTGCCATGTGAATAAGTCTTACACCATTCAAATGGAGACTCAAAAAATAGAAACAAATTGAATGCCCAAGGAGCTAATGTCGTTACCAGGCGACAAAAGAAGAAAAGAAACTTCAGAAGACGGTCAGTTCGTTTGTTGGCAACACAGAACTTAGAATCGCTTTGTTAAAGAGAGCTCATTGTTGGCGTCATCGTCACAGTCTGTGACTATGACACCAACAATGAGCTCTGTTTAATAAAACTATACACAATATTCTGCTAATAGAGTTCTATGTCTCCATCAAACTCAAAAGATTGTTTGACAGAGAAAATGACAACTCTAGCAGCAGAATATTGTGTAATTGAATTAAGCAAAATTCAGGTCCCAGTATTGAATCAGTTGCCAAACCGGTAGTTTGTAATTCATTCATGGCTAGATTTGTGTTACTTTTTTATTGTGGAGGTCTGTGTATTTTGTCTGAATGTCAGGTAAATAAAATATGAGAAACCATTTGCTTCTGTTCTATCTCTGTCTCTCTGTTCTATCTCTTTCCATCCCTCTCTCTGTCTCTGTCTCTGTCTCTGTCCTCTCTCTCTCTCTCTCTCTCTCTCTCTCTCTCTCTCTCTCTCTCTCTCTCTCGCTCCATCTCTCTCTCTCTGACACAGCTGTGGGGTTGCTGGTGATGTCACTCCACTGGCAACGGGTGTGTTTTTGACAGTGTTTACACGCTGCCCCTGGCAACAAGCATCGCACATCTGCATCTTTCTCCTACTCCCTCCATCTCTCGCCTGTCCTATGTTCACAATCCATCTTAGTTCATCCATCCGTCCATTCGCCTTCCCTCGCTTCCCTCTGTTCCTTGTCAGTTTCCCTTCACTTGTTGTTGTTTTACTGTTGTGGGTTGTATGGAATGCTTCTCAGTAGCCAAATCTCTCTCTCTCTCTCTCTCTCTCTCTCTCTCTCTCTCTCTCTCTCTCTCTCTCTCTCTCTCTCTCTCTCCCCTTGTCTCTCTCTCTCTCTCTCTCTCTCTCTCTCTCTCTCTCTCTCTCTCTCTCTCTCTCTCCTCCTGTCTCTCTCTCTACTGAATGTCTGTGTCTGTTCACACTCCATCCACATTAAAGACCCACAGTGAGATCCGGGGGTAATTAGTGTTACATTGGCTTACATAATGTTTTGGGTGAAATTACAGCGGATATCCTCATCATGTAGAGATGGTGTATTCCCCATTTTAATTGCAGACGATTAAGCAGGCTAAAGTGCTTTCCTTTTATCTCAGTGACAGTAAGATTTCCATGGATTCAAAAAGGGACCATGTAAGAGTAGTTCCTTTGTTCTGAATCCCACGCTCTCTTCAACTTGCTCCTAATGAATACCAATCCAGTTTGTCATTTTCCACCACTTGAACCACTTAAGCCCATTTGAAACATATTAAAAAATGGCGGATCTACAAGCTCACATTGCGATTAATCTTTACTAATCTTTACCTGCATCTGAGCCATGGGACTGTGACCACGACTAGAGAACAGATCCAATAGAACCATGACATTGCCGTCCATCCAGGCAATGGGACTGCAACTACAGATCCTGTGGTGAAAATGCTAATAAAGACCATTATGCTAAAGGTCAATGCCCATGTGCAAGTTCATATCGACTGGTCAACCCACAGAGGAGAAAAATGGATGAGGACAAACAGACAGACTGAGTTTTGTTCATTTGTAGCATAGTAGGATTATATATCCCCTATAAGTGGACAGAGTGTGGATGCACATTGACTTTGCACCCACAACCTGCAAGCTGACCAGTGTGTCATAAACAGCTCCAATTGTACCTTGCTCAATGGCACACATCAAAGGTGGTTGTTCTTTAATATATATGCAGTATATATACAGTAAATATCCCAAACCTGCTACAATAAAACTCATTCAACCCCAGAAAAGACTAGAAAGGACAACATTTCACTAACTTTCATTATTAATAATTAAGTGTAGATGATTTAGTACAGAGCAAAAACCTCATGAAATCTGTTCAAATTTTGTTCAAAGCAACAGAATCAGCATATACATATAGTCAAATGGTCATGGCACCAGTCTCTGTTGGCATGGGATTGTCACCACAACGTATCCTTCTTGTGTCTCCCCTTACAGCAGGGTTGGGCAACCATGCCTTTTTGATCGACCAGTTGATCAGATTGGGCTATTGGGGTGATCAGTTGAGTTGATCAAAAACAGCCATTCATGCTATCCGACAAAAACAGCCACTGTCACTGTCTGACAAAAAACAGACCCAAACCATTAATATTCTCTGCCAAAAACAACCATTCACACGTTCCACCGTCCAATCACACTCAGGCTTGCTAGTTTGTATCTGTAGACCGCAAATGAATCATATCAGAGGAACTTCAATCGTGCGACACAGCCTACAGCTCTGGGACTACAGCATTCTGACCTCAAAAGAATCACCAGGCCAAGTGGGAGTGCAAGAATAGAGTGGAAGATCAGTTCAACAGTAATGACATGAGGATTATGTGGCAGGGGATACAGACAATTACAGATTACAGAGGGAGAACTAGCTGAGTAGAGAGCCCCTCTACCTCGCTCCCTAAATTCCTTTTTTGCTTGGTTCGACAGAGGATGCTACAGAGGATGGTGTATATAGCCCAGCACATCGTCGGAGGTGGGCTTACCTCCCTTCAAGGACATACAGCAAGCAGTACGTAGCCAAGGCTAAACGTTTCAAAGACACCAACCCTGCACCCCAGCCACAATCTGCTGCCATCGTCAGGCTGGTGATACCGCAGTATCAAATGTTGAGCAAGCATACTATAAGGGACAGTTTTCACAGCTCGGCCACCAGGCTGCAGAACAGGTGCTAGAGCTCTGCCACACATGACTCTACATTTTCACACATATTCCTACTTATATGTGGCCTACCAACTGCACTTTTGACCACAATCCTGGTCTGTTATTCAATGCTTCCAATAGATGGCTATGTCAGTCTTAAGGTCTTTACACATCGGGGGCGACGTGACGCGAATAAACGACGCGAAAATGCGAAATATTTGGCCGGCGAATTTTGACGCATCTGCCTTTACACATCTATAGCGCGAAGCGTATATGCATATAAAATTCATAAAGTCAATAAAGTTATCTGTGGCGCGAGTTTTTTCGCAGAGAAACAATAGAGTCTACAACCTCAAGTGATGATGAGCTGGTCATACTTTTACTGAATAATAAAAAGAAAAATAATAGAAGTGTTTGGGTACACCCAATATTGCCCTTGAGAACAGAAATGGGTGAGTTCCACACTACTATCCAGGAGCTCAAATTGTACCACAGCCGTTTCAGGCAATACTTTAGAATGTCCATCGGACAATTTGAAGGACAGCTGCTCCAACAGCTGGCTCCACGTTTGCAGAAGGAAAGTACTAATTTCCGAGAGCCGATTGATCCGGACCAGCAGCTAGCCACATGTCTGAGATAAGATATATTTGAGGAATGAGACCAAGTCCTGTTTTCTTGAAAGCTCCAGGCCTCCAGTTAAGGCAGCTACACACTGTACGACGTTTAAAGTGGTCGGGGGGTCATCAGATCGTTAAGCAATTCACAAAGTCTCTTTCTTGAAATCATATATCGTCATATATTCGTTGTGGTTTTCACACTATAAGATTGATCGCCGACAAGGGATCACACACTGCAAGATATTTCACCAGGATGCGATCCAGACCCGATACATACATTTGTTTTTATTCCAATTCATTTCAAGGCTCCTGTGATATGTGCGTGAGACCGAGACAGGACGCTATTGATTGACATTCTCTATTTCTCTGTATTTCTCTCTAAAGTGTAGCTGCTTATTTGGCCTTTATTTGGCGTTTCCTAATGTTGTTTAAACCAGTGGTTCTCAAACATTTTCATGTCAAGGAATTCCCAAATTAATATGTATTTGTCTGCAGACCCCCCCCCCTTCTGAAAATATGTTGTGCCATAGACCCCCATACAAGATTTTTCTTTGAAAATAGCCGATCTACAAACTCACAACACGTCGCAGCGCGACACGTTGTCAACTTGTAGAGTTTCTATTGTCTATTTTCGGTGAATGTTCCCCACAGAATAAGGATGCTCGGGGTTCAACCCCTGTAGTAACTCTGAGGACCCCCTAGGACCCCCTGTTGAAGACATGCCTTCCATTTTCATTGGTCAGAGGTGTAACAGTCGCCAGCGAATGTCCGCAAAATTCGACTGTGGTGCAAAAAAATAATAGCCGAATTTTCGCTCTGCGAAACTTCGTCATTGATGTGAAAGCTTGCATTGACTTTATAAGGCTTTAAAAAAAAAAGGAATTATTCGCATGAAAAAATCACCCCCAGTATGTAAGGACCTTTACAGGCATTCACTTTTACACCGGCCTGTCACTCATCATATGTACATCTGACTTTATACACATTCCCATACATTTATGTATATATTTGATATCTGCTGTTATTTGATATGTTGCACAAGAGACTGAAAAGAATTACATATTGGAAGGAATCCTCGTTAAAAATAACTGATCTACTGTACAAGCTTGTAGATGCTATTTTTGCAGAATGTTCACCTATTTTCACTAAATGTTCACATATTACATGCCCAGAATAGTGACGCTAGGGTTCATGTGGTTAAAGGATTAGTCATTTGTTTGAAAGTGGGAGTTGGTTGGTTGGTTTGACCGAGGCGAGGTTTGTTTGACTTTTTCACAGTCTCTGGAACAGCAGTAAAACACCTTCGCTGTCAAATGTGCCGTAACAGCTTTAAAGGTGAAACCTGCGAGCCAAGCCTAGATGTACGGCGGCTACAGTTCGTTACACATCGAAAACAGAAATAGTTTCTCTTGGCGATGGCGCAGCATGTCTTGCAGGTTTACCAGACCTCTGAGCACTGTCATTTTGTTCTCCAACGACCAGAGTCATGCTCTATGAAACTAACTTCTCGCCCCCTTCTCTATGGAAAACAGTGATGAAGCGAGCCCCGGCTGAGAGAAATGTTCACATCACTGCTGTTGCCAAGGTACCCTCATAACTGCCATTTTTCTTTTAACCTAAATGGAAAGATTCAGAATCAGAGATTGAAAGAGGTATGGACGTGAAGCAGGGTGATCTGTTCTCACTCAGATGTGCCTGTTTAAACAAAGGTAAAACATTTATCCCAGAAGACCTCGCCAGGATGGAACACAACTGCCTGCCCAATAAATTTACTTTATCATTTGTTTGACTGCAGTGTGTGCTGAAAAAAGCAGACTCTGGACAATTAATTGAAAGATTACCAACAACCTACGGCAGTGTTGCAAGCCAAGAACTCTTCATCAGGCTTAGCTGTGTGACAAATTGTCATTTCTGCACTACATCCCATGCTGATGTCCAACCAAGACTTTCATGTTCTTGTTTTATGTCAATGTACAATAGATACCATGCATGCCTCCTCATAACGTCCTTTAAAGGCCTGACAACAGATCATTTTATATGCTGGAAATTCAAATCATGTGAATTGTGGAAAAACTGTGTTATAATGACCTTCTCATAAATAAATAAGTTCTAATCTTCTAAATCTTGGAAATCAGTGTTTGAACAGCTAAATCTTCCCCAACATTCAGAAAACCTATTTTGAATGAGTCAGGAGGAATGGAAGAAGTTACCATGTACATAAGCCAATATTACACGTACTGTAACTACCTCATCCTCAATCTTCTTCATCTAATCACTTTCACCTCAGACTTCACGCACAGCTAAAATCCCTATATTGTACCATAAATAGCTAAAATAGCAAATCTATAAGCTCAAAACATGCCGCAATGTGACAAATTGTGAGCTTGTACATCTGCTACTGTAGTTTTGAAAATGTACATTTCTTTGAAAATGTTTAACTGACATGTCCAAAATAAGGAAGGTAGTAATTGGTTAACATACTTTGATTTGAATTACATATACTGTGCAGTACGCGTGTCAACAGCAATGTGCATTATATGTGTGCATCTGACCGAATAAGGAGAGCGGGCTGTTAATTCATATGTAAGGATTAGATTGTTCATGTTTACATTTCAACTGTACATGCCAGATGTAAAAAATAAAAAATAAAAGATGGAGTCTGCTATGACGCGATTTATAGGTCACGCTGATGTTGTTCTTACTTTGGCATCTGGATGAAAAGCACTTGAGAGCTGGATCAGACTAGACCAGTGCTGTAGCAATTTAGTTATATTTATCTATCTATCAGTTCTTCTCTTAACGATGCTGGGCTCAATGCATTCAGCAGTTATATGAACATTCTTTCACAGACTGTTTTACTAAAGGGCTTATGAATTATGACAGGTCCTTCAGTGGACACACACACACACACACACACACACACACACACACACACACACACACACACACACACACACACACACACACACACACACACACACACACACACACACACACACACACACACACACACACACACACACACACACACACACACACACACACGCATGAACAGGCACATGCACATAAAAACTGAATTTATGCAGAGGCATGTGTATGCTCGCACGCACGCACATGTACAGTACCTGCATACACATACAGTGCAAGCACACACAAACACACATGCATATACACAATGTTTGTTTTTGTTCTTTGTCTTGTTAAGCATTTAGCACTTCTAATGTCATTTTTAGTTTTCTTTCCGGAGTGTTCCAGTGGTTCACCAAGTAAGAGCACATATCACATAAATAAGGCTACAGTCCTTCTCGCAACTGACCCCTGATTCAAATCCCACCGAGAAACTTTACTGCATGTCATCCCCCCTCTCTCTCCCCTCTCTGTCCCCCGCCTTTCCTTTCTCTGTCTGTACCTATCTGAAGCAAAGCATAAAATGGCAAAAATGAATCTTGAAAAATAAAACGATTTTCCATGCTGTGAAACAAATTTACAATTTACGGCATGGAGAGTGCATTCATGTGTGTCAATTATGACAGCATCTTGAGTGGATTTGTAGAAAGTTCAAAGCTGTTTGGTTTAGGGTCCAAAGAAGACGGAAAGAACTCTTGAGTTGGTGAATGGTAAACTAATTAGTTTGACTGAAATAATATTGATAATGTCAGGCATATTCATATGCACGTATCGTATGCACACATGCATGCATATGCATGCACTAATTCACATCAAAGCACAAATACACACATCAGCACACACAAACTATTGCACACTCACGTGTGCACTGCACGCACCCAGATATATGCACAACCCATAGAATGATGTCAGGGACGGAAGAGTCAGTCAGAATATATTACCATAAAAGACTCACAATTTTATCCTAAACAACATGGCCAAAAGGAGTCCATATCTTTTTCCACAAAGAAGTCTGTGATTAATGGGACTGTACCATTTGGAACTCTTGCGGTTACAGCGTATATAAAGGCACATTGTCTTAGGTTCTGCTGTCGATACAGACGTATACTCAGAGCAACACTTAAATGATAGCATTCTTAAACATCTATATCTACAGTCTATCTATCTACCTATACTGTGCGTGCTTGTGCGTGCATGACTGCATGTGTGTGTGTGTGTGTGTGTGTGTGTGTGTGTGTGTGTGTGTGTGTGTGTGTGTGTGTGTGTGTGTGTGTGTGTGTGTGTGTGTGTGTGTGTGTGTGTGTGTGTGTGTGTGTGTGTGTGTGTGTGTGTGTGTGTGTACTGTACCTTGCTAGTGATAATAAGGTGGTAGGTGTCGTACTGGACAGGGGGCGGGGTCCAGAACAGAGTGACAGATGTCTCTGTGAGGTCCCTGGTCTCAAGAGTGGACACTCCGGCCATCTCTGGACAGACAGACAGACAGACAGACAGACAGACAGACAGACAGACAGACAGACAGACAGACAGACAGACAGACAGACAGACAGACAGACAGACAGACAGACAGACAGACAGACAGACAGACAGACAGATTAGACAGGCAGGAACAGATGTTATTCATCATTAAAACATCTGGACACCGGCATTCAGCAGTCTTCAAATATATTCATTCCCTAATGTAATGGTAACAGTGCTGAACTGGCGGGTTATTGTTGTGTCAATTTGTGCCATGAAAACCTCCTGTCATCTTCATATGACTGATGGTTTCATATTCAAATCCTTTAAACCCAGAAATGTCTCTCACTCACCCTATAAGCCAATCTGTACAGGAAGTGTACTACTACTCATTATCACTTACACTTGTCTTTGTCTCATTCCTTCTTTCTTTCTTCCTTCCTTCCTTCGTTCCTTCGTTCCTTCCTTCCTTCCTTCCTTCCTTCCTTCCTTCCCTCCCTCCTCCCTTTCTCTGTCTCTTTCTTTCAGAGAACGTCATCTTCTCTCTGTCTCTCGAGCTATGCTAGAACTTGGTGAGCTAATAGAGCAGCAGGAAATAATTAGCAGTGGACTGCTGAATCATTATCATCTAAACTGTGACAGACAGCCTATTAAGAGATTATACCTACAGCATAATAGCCTGTGGTAAAGGAAGTTAACATGCGTGCTGCTTTCTCTAACTCACTAATCAGACCCAAAAGTAGGTCCTGGATGATGAATAATGGGTTATCCTACCGAAAAATGCACACATGCTTGTCGCACACAACACATACCACACTGTACAATTTTACTTCTATGCGTGTATTAAGCATGCCAAGGCAAACATTAGAGCCTGTCTGGCAAAGCTGGATAGATGATTCATAACCACTTGTAACAAGGGCACATTTGATAATATTTCACAAATTTGTTTTACTGCTGGAATTTTCAGCACAACACATTACATCATGGACTCATAAAGCATTGCAGTACCCTTTTCTGATGACAGGATAGAAGGACAGGTTGAATTGCCCCTTTGCTTTACACATACATGTAGTATAATGGTCTCATAAACTATTACAACACCCTAACGTAGATGCTCTAGGCTGTAGGTTTTTATTGCAGCAATCACAGACAGACGTATCGAGAGGTATGGAGATTATTATGTGCATTATGCACATAATGGTTTTATAAACCATTACTTCAGTCTAATGTCAGTATTCAATAGGCCACAAGTTTTACCATTCTGAACATGGAGAGGTAAATTAGACAGTAAATGACAAGCTTTTGCTGAAGCGCATACTGATCTCATTAATCCTTATTTTATTGCAAAGGTCATATTCTTTTTTATTTCTTTAAGCAGTATAATTAGTCCAAACCCCTTCATGATTGTATAAACAAATGCACCAATGCAGTCTGCAAACTCACAGATATGCAAGTACGCATGCGCTCACTCACACCGCCTGTTGGTTTCATTCGTCAATATAGTAATTGTCTCCGCCAGGCCGAAAGGCATGGCGAGAGAGTATGTTTTGCACCCGTCCGTCCGTGTGTGTGTGTGTGTGTGTGTGTGTGTGTGTGTGTGTGTGTCCGTCCGTCTGTGACCAGCTAATCTCCGGCACCGTTGGCTTGATCGCAGCGAAACTGTGCACACACACTACCTGGATGCCAATTCAGAACCTTTGCCCCAAAGTTTTCACATGGGCCTGTTATAGCGCCACCAGGAGGCCGTTCTTTGCAAAACACATTTTTGGACAGTACTCCTACAGATTTTGGCCAAACGTCACGCAAATCGGTACACAGTATCTCTGTAGTCATTTAACGAAACGGGTCTTTCAGATTTTTCATATTCCATCCTGATTGGCTAAGATTGGCTTCCAAAGTTTGCAGGAGTGCTCCGTTTTGAACAAAATGCCTCAAATCATGAACACAGCATGCAATTTCTGTGAAATTTTGCACGTACATTCCCACTAGGCTGAGGAAGAAATGCCACTTTAAATGTTTCAAATCGGCCTTATGGTGGCGCTATAACAGGCAGATTCGTGTTTTTACCCATAATTGCACCAATCTGTGTATAACTTTGTATGTGCACTCCCTAGAGACAAAGGAAAAACCTTTGCCCTGCATTTTCCACATCTGCCTTTTATAGCGCCACCTGGAGGCCGACTTATGTAAAACCCATTTTTGGATATTAATCCTTAAGATTGTATCCAAATTTCACACAAATCGGTACACGTGATCTCTATAGTCATGTGATCAAGACGGTTCTGTTTGATTTTTCATATTCCATCCTGATTGGCTAAAATTGACATCTAAAGTTTGCAGGATTGGCCCGTTTTGAACAAAATGCCGCAAATCATGAATGCAGCGTTCGATTGCGGTGAAACTTTACACGCACATTCGCACTACGTTGAGGAACTAATGCCACCCTTTCAACATTGCACTATTATAGCGCCACCAGGAGGCCAATTGTTAGACAACATCTTTTAAATATTTCTCCTACAAATGTTGTCCAAACATCACGCAAATTGGTACATATTTTCTCTTTAGGCAAGTGATCAAGACGGATCCGTCCGATCCGTCCGATTTTACACATTCCAGCCTGATTTTCGAATTCCAAACATTGCTGGCCCACACTAACATACCTGACCTGGCGGAGACTTGTGCTCCGAGGAGCACTTATTCTAGTTCCCCTATAAGTCCCCCACATCATGTCCATGTTTAAGGCTGTGTTATGCAGAGCTGGCCTGCCTCCACATAATGTCATAGTGAGGCCTTCATAATGAAAAACTTCCACTGTTGGAATCATTGCAGGTTGAACCAGTTCCAAACAGAGCTTCCAACTAAGCTAACGTTGCCTAGAAACCACAACAACAGTGAAAATACGAGGCAAACGGGACAATTTAGGCTCAATATTAAGTTTTATGGCTAGAGTAGGGGTTGCTAACCCTCTAAATTGCAGGCCACTAATTATGCTGACATTATGCATCTATGAAGTCATAGACGAGTAACCATTGCTATTGCTATTGTCATTTTAAGAACAATAAAGCCCTTGAATTTGAACAGGACCTTCAGGGCTGTGGGATCTTTCTTCATTGGCTCAAATTCAAAATCCCCAAAAGAGGGGGAAATTCCGCTTAGACTCACCCATATCACAGTTAGGTCCGGTCATCCCTGCCTCACACTCGCTGCAGTCAGGTCCGGTGAAACCAGGGCGACACACACACTTGCCCTTGACGCAGCGGCCCTTGTTGCTGCAGTTGTTGGGACAAGCTTTGGCCGAGCAGTCCGCACTGGTGAAACCCACATCGCACACACATTTCCCATTGACACACCTTCCGCGATTGTTACAGTTGCCTGGGCAGCTTTGCTCTGAGCAGTCCGGGCCAGTGAATCCAGGATTGCACACGCACTGTCCGTTAACACAGCGGCCTTTGTTGTTACAGTTACCGGGACAGGAGTCCTCCGAGCAGTCGGCACCGGTGTAACCGGAGTCACACACGCATTTCCCATTTACACACCGTCCCCGGTTTTTGCAGTTCCCGGGGCAGGCTCTTTCAGTGCAGTCAGGTCCCGTGAAGCCAGACTTGCAAACACATTGTCCGTTTACACACCGGCCACGGTTGTTACAGTTCCCAGGACAGGCCTTGTCGGAGCACGTTGGACCAGTGAAACCGGAGTCACAGACACATTTCCCATTCACGCACCTGCCTCGGTCGTTGCAGTTGTCGGGGCAAGCACTTTGCGAACAGTCAGGACCAGTGAATTCGGGGTCGCACACACACTGCCCGTTCACGCACCTGCCCTTGTCGTTGCAGTTCCCAGGGCAGTTGGACTGGCTGCAGTCCGGCCCACTGAATCCTGGGAAGCAGACGCACTTCCCGTCAACACAGCGACCCTGATCACTGCACTCGTTGGGACACTCATCTATCCCCGGCTTAATGGAACAACCAGCACCTGGAGGAGGATAGAGAGATGGAAGCAGGGCGGGAAAGAAATAGAGAGAGAGAAAAAGGGGCAAAGGAGGCGATGAGAGGGAGAGAAAGAGATAGGAATAGATTTTAAGGCATGTTATTTCAATCATATCAGTTGAAACAGGACATGTAGTTGTTATCTCTGCCAGGCTGAAGGGGCCTCCAGAGTGCTTTCACTTCTGCTTTTGGGGGCGGCACTCATGTGAAAAGATTTACCGCATGTCGTAGAAACCCAGCCACAGCTTCCTAACTGCTGCAACTCGCGATTTAGATTTGTTGTTTAGTTTTTTTAGCATTTGGATATTGCCAACATTGCACATACAGTATTGCATGCCTGTCCACCCTGGAAGGCATTCCCCTCTTTTGTGATCCTTCCCAAAGTTTATTTATTTTTCTTTCCTCTCAATGTTTTTTTCCCCCGCCCGATTGAAGGTCTAAGGACAGTTTTCCACTGTGTTCAATGTGGAAAACACCTATAGAAATACATTTGAGTTAGAGTTAATTTATGAAAAAACAAAAGAACAAAGAGTGGGAAGTTTTAGATGTGGATTTGAAGAACAGATGTAGTTGTTCGACTCAAGAACCACATGAACCTCTACAAGGACTCTGAGCTTTCCTACTGTTTATAAAATGAACTTCTAAGGGACTGATCTGTCTCCTTTAAAACAAAATAAATGTTTAAAAAACTCAAATCTGATCCATTGTCCTCAATTTTCTGAAACAAATAAAAAAAACAATAAAAACAGTTGAAAATAAATAAATAAATGAGTAAAATAGAAATGGGTGGTCTGTTTGAATATACTGTACAGCTCCAACCAGACCCCTCCTTATGTAGATGGATATTCTGTGTGTGTGTGTGTGTGTGTGTGTGTGTGTGTGTGTGTGTGTGTGTGTGTGTGTGTGTGTGTGTGTGTGTGTGTGTGTGTGTGTGTGTGTGTGTGTGTGCAAGGATGAGAAGATTTGTGAAGCTGCAGTTGATTAAGGGGAGATGTAGATTGAGATCACACTGGGCAGAGCACTGGAACACGAACACACACACACACACGCACACGCACACGCACACACACACGCGCGCACGCACGCACACACACACACACACACACACACACACACACACACACACACACACACACACACACACACACACACACACACACACACAGACACACACACACACACACACACACACACACACACACACACACACACACACACACACACACACACACAGAGGGTTCTGGATTTTCATCTATACTTGGCTCTAGTTGTAAATTACTGTAGGAAAAGCACTTAGTCATGCGCACACAAACACGCACCTGCCAACACACACATGGACGCACACACACACGCGCACACACACACACACACACACACGGACGGACACACACGGACGGACGCACACGGATGGGCGAACGGACGGACGCACGTCGCACGCACACACTCACACACACACACACACACACACACACACACACACACACACACACACACACACACACACACACACACACACACACACACACACACACACAGATGGATGGACGCACGCACGCACTGGATGATGTCATTTCATGTGAGTATTGCTGAGGTGCTCCAGTTAATAATGCGATCATTACTGATGTCAGCTGTTCTCTGACAGGCAGCTGACTACTGTAAATGTGTCATACAGGATTACTGAGATGACAGTTATAGTTTTATGATATGAAAATACTCTGTAGGAGGAATCACTTTTCTGAGAAAGTGTGTGTGGGTTTTTGAGCAAAAAAAGAGGGTGTGTTTATGTGTGTGTGCGTGCGTGCGTGCGTGCGTGCATGCATGTGTGAATGTGTGAATGTGCACGTGTAACATCATAAAAAGGAGTGGTATGTAGGATGACTCAATAGAACGGGTGTGTGTGCACACGTGTGTTTCCATGAGTGGGAGTGTGCTCGTGTGCATGTGGAAGAGATGAAGGAACAGAGGGAGACAGAGATAGTGTGTGTGTGTGTGTGTGTGTGTGTGTGTGTGTGTGTGTGTGTGTGTGTGTGTGTGTGTGTGTGTGTGTGTGTGTGTGTGTGTGTGTGTGTGTGTGTGTGTGTGTGTGTGTGTGTGTGTGTGTGTGTGTGTGTGTGTGTGGGATGAGAGAGCAGGCGGTGGAGGGAGGTGCACAGTAAGAGCGTGAGTGTTAATTTAACTGTGAGAGGCCTGTAGGGGTTCATTTCTACACTCTCAGATATAAATTGACACTCAGGATACTGAGGCGTGGATGAGCTTGTTTGTAAGCAGTGGAATTGTTGGGTGATTCAATGGGCTGGGCAGTGAGGAGAACAGTGAGCTAATATCGCCTCGAGAGATTTACTGAAGTCCAATTCTAAACGTACTCTAACACAGTGGTTCTCAACCTTTTCAGGCCGAGACCCCCCAAAATAATCATATTTGAGCTGGGGACCCCCCACCCTGATAAGCACTTGAGTGAGTTGAGTCATTAGTTTGACTCGGTTCTACAGATACAGTTGTGAAAAAAAGTAAATCGGCTATTTTCACAATTTTAGCATCGTTCTTATATTATTTGACAATTTGGCCAATGTTTCACCAGTTTTTATAGTATAGTTTGACCTTAAATGTCCTTAAATTGTCACTTTACTGTCATCTGGGGACCCCCAAAAATCATGTGGGGACCCCCTGGGAGTCCCGAACCAAAGGTTGCACTGGTTCTCACACGTTTTAATGTCAAGGACCCCCATAACTCTGAGAGCGTACAAATGGAACCAAATGGACATGTAAGCGTCCATCCGGTTCCATTTGTACACTCTAATTATTATTATTATTATTACTATAATTATAATTTGTTATTTTTCTTATTGGGTACCTTTGCTCTCCTTGGAGGAGCAGCAGCCTCCATCAGTTCCTCCACACTTCTCCCTGAGGTCAGACACCTCTCTCTCCAACCTTTCCAGTCTCTCCCTCAGGGCAGCGAAGTCTGCCTCGCAGCCACATGACCCGGAGCCCGAACCGGACTGGATCAGTTGGATTCGGTGGGTCAGCACTAGAGGAGAACCTGGAACCAGTTCCAGTTCTTTACCTGGGAGACACAGAGTAGAGCAGAAGATTCATCTAAATGTAACAGGGGAATTACAGAATAATTGATGTCTTGACGTGACTGTACAAGTTTTAGAATATTTAGATATTTAATTGAGCTTTGATATAGAAATCACAGGGGGTATGATGCACCCAAACAATAGATGAAAAAAAAAATATTGTCACTGTCAGTAGAAACGTCCAAATGTCCATGTTACTTTTCAGGAAATTGAAAATAAATTTGGGTGGGTCCAATGTAGTTATTATTTAATCAGAAGCTCTTGTTAATACTTTTCATTTGTTAAATATTTATAAAACCCACAGACAGACTTAACCACTTTCAAACTGGAATCCCTATTTTGGGCATGTCATAATAGGACCTTTCAAAAGTAGCAAAACATAAATAAAAAAATCCCTAATTCTGCGCAACATTGTCATACAATGAAGTATACTGTAGGGCATTCATTTATGAAATATGGAGATACAAGGTTTCTGACCGACAGCAACAATAGAGTCATTTTCATGACATCTTTTTTCCACCAATTACCTCCTTGTTCTGAGTTGGATGAATCCCCCTGACTGGCACAAACCTCTGAGATCACCACCTGACAGAAATACAAGGAAGATTAAACCTTAGACATTCATCTTAGGTCATTATTTTGACAATTATTGGGTGAGAGAACTGAAGACTAGCTCAACGACTGGTTGTCCTAATGACTGACAATCGATCAATCACCTTAATTGAGTTCTGGTTGGTGTCCCGGGGTGAGCGTTGACCCCTGACCCCCAGCTCCTGGGAGGTGGGTGGGGTCAGAAGGAGAGCAGGGCCAGCTAGGAGCAGGCTGACGAAGAGGGTGGATGGGATGAGGGGGGGCATCTTTGGGACCAGGTGGAGGGCTCGTTAAGAGGTTGTTGAGAAGATTGTCCCTCAGGTGGTCAAGGAGAAGAGGGACGTATCCTGGAGTGACCAAGCAAGTTAACCATAACTATAACTGTGAACATTATAGTTTACAAAATTGTTCGAACTCAAGTGGATGGCAGAGTCCACACCACAACTATACCGACGACAATGATGAACGATATAGTTAAAGTTATCGTTACAGTTATAACGCTCGGTGTGAACGGTTCTTAACTCAGGAGAGTTGAACTAGTTGAAGGCATTATGTTTCCAAAGGGATTCAAAGTTATATTAAAACGCTGTGTAGAGAGGTAGGTAGACCAGTGGTTTGGTATGCATTAGGGCCAAAGACCCCAACAACTCAGAGAGTAAACAAGTGGAACATTTGTTCACTCTCAGAGTTACTGACTGACAAAATTCCATTTGGTTCCTACTATCAATCATTTAGCTGGGGACACTATTGAACCCCCTGGGGGTCCCCGGACCCCAGTTTTAGAGCCTCTAGTATAGATTTTTATAGACAGCTGCACTACTTACCAGGGCGGTTGTCTCTCTCTGGTGTTGCCTCTTTTTCTTTCAGTTAAAGTCTCAATAGATGATCCTTGAGTGAGAGTGCTGTCGCTCCTACCTCTTCTGTGTTCACCCTCCTCTGTGCACCCCAGGGAGACTTCCCCTGGCAACAAGACAAATAGAAAACACACATTTGGTTCCATCGTTAAAAGTTACTTCATTAAACTACTTTGGTCATGAGTCAAAATCACCCCATTAGTTGTTTAATTGCCTGTCAGCATGGCAGGGTACGGCACAGCTAGTAATCCATGGAAAGAAGTATCTTTAACATCGAACTCATTATAAATCTTAGGCCTGCCGCGGTAGTATTGCCACCACTCAGTGGTTGAGAGTTGGGGTTTAGATGAACTCAGTTTGACTTTTTGGGCACCAAGATTGGCTCTTTTAGGCGATTTGGTTTCTATGCAACTTGGAGACTTTGCATACAGTACATGGTAGGGTATGAACTAAGTTATCTGGAATCCATTACAGATCTCAGTAATTGATGCATGAATTATGTCTTTCTTTAAAACATTCATTAGTACACATTTCAGTTTTGTAATACCAAGCAGAAATGTGAATCATAAAGTAAGGAGCAGTTCAGTTTAGGAGCAGTCCCCATATTTTTTTAATTTAGGAAAGACACTGGCTCCCGAGAAGGGATTCAGAAGCCCAGCGGTTGTAATATTTTATAACATTCCTGGGCATTCCAAGTAAGGCCATGAAAATCACGATTTCCAATATCACCTTTCAGCAGTAATCTCCTTAAACACTTAAAGCTGATGTGTTCTGAAAATGTATCACCTAATGATCAACCGATCTCGGTTTCTCCAGAACTTTATAGTTCAAGCCAGGTCAGAAATAAAAGATCTGTGTGGACATTTAGATCCAATTCATCCGCAGTAGCACGTCCAAATGCAGAAACCAGGAGCTGAGAATTCCCAGCGCTGGGCCTGGTCCACAATAAGAGCATAACGTCATTCGCTCTACAGGAGGAGAGCGGGAGCTATAGCCAGCGATAGAGCACCATCCAGAGAGGTCCCCAGGAGGAGTATTATTACAAGAAGTTCTTTAACGATTGTAAGAAGAAAAAAATATTACCTTGTCCTTTCGACCTGTCGTTTTATAGCTAAAAAAATAGGAACAAAGGAGGAAACTGAAGGGTAGACGTGTTTCCACTTTGTCGTACAAATACCGTTTAAGATTTTGAACTCCTGAAATGTTTGTGTAGATGAAGGTAGCACTTTTGTCCAAACAGTGCATTTGTCAAGAGCTCGTGCCTCTGCGCTACAACAAACCAAATTAGGAGATAGGAGGGATGTTTAACCACTTTGACAAATGTATAAACAATAAGGCAAACAAAAATTCAAGAGCCAGATAAATAACAGACAACCTTTTGTAAAAGACTTGAATAAAATATCTCACAAATGCTTTTAAAAAAACATCAGTCCCCAAATGTATAAAGCAGTGGTTCTCAACCATTTTCTGGATCTGGGCCATCTTGTAAAATCATAACATCCACTTAACACGGCAGCCGTGTTAAATGCTCAGATGGGTGAGCCACGAGCATTTTCAGAGCATGTTTATTTTAATGATCAATCAATCGATTGTGTTCCGGCTCGGATCAATGGAAATAACATAGTATTATTTAGTTCCTACTTATGAGCATCACTATGAAAACAAAAATTTCAAGGTTTTAAAGAAAGAAATACCATGACGTTCATTTTTTATATTAATGTTATATTGTCAATAAAGTCCCTGGCCCACAGCTTGGGAATAAAGAAGTTGGTGTATTGAAGCCAAGAGAGGAAGACTGGTTGTTCATCGTTCAGTGGTGCGCATAAAGAGAAGAAAAGGGTAATAAATCAGAGAGGGGAAGTAGTGATGTCATTGCAGGGAAGAGGCAGATTCACCGGATCCTCACTATACGGTGGGATGGACGGTTTGACCTCCATCCCTGGAGGATATACATCTACAAGCTGCTGCAAAAACAAACAGTAGTAAAGATGTTGTCATCGTGAGATGGATCATGAGATGGATGTGGACTACTGTGAAATGGACCGGATTTCATCCCAGGAGCATATCCTGTACTGAGTGCGTGGGTGGGTTTGCATGCGTGTACAGTATATGTATATATGTGTGTGTGTGTGTGTGTGTGTGTGTGTGTGTGTGTGTGTGTGTGTGTGAGAGAGAGAGAGAGAGAGTGTAGTCTTGTCTCTGTTAAATCACTGCTTTCCTACTCTTTCTTAGATTTATCACTCTTTCTATCGGGGGCCCTGTCTCATTCTTTCTCTTTGCCTCCCTCCTTCTCTCCCTCTCTCCCTCTCTCTCTCTCTCTTTTTCTTCCCTATCGCCATCTTTTTCTCTCTTCTCTGGCTCTCTCTTGTTTTGGACTCTGACATTGTCTTTCTTTGTCCAAGTACCTGCGGCTTCATTTAAAGATCTGTCTAGACCGCGGCCATTAGACCAGCTCTGCTGACATCATTCAGCCCATTGTAAATACCTGAGACTGACACCTGTTTGCTTGCTGCGATGATTTCTTTCAGAAGCCAGAGGAGGGCAATAGAAACTCCCATAAAGATTTAATGCTCTTAACTCTGGACTCAACCTGTTACTATATAGCTTATCTAGAACCAATATCGTTTTACCCTATGTATGTGTATTTAATACTGTGTATATACGCAGATTAAGCACGCACATATGTGTGTGTGTGTGTGTGTGTGTGTGTGTGTGTACATATATATATAAAAAATAAAATAAAATATATATACATATATATAAAAACATACATATATATATATATATATATATATATATAAAAACATACATATATATATATGTGTGTGTGTATATATATACATATATATACATGGTGATTATACATTACAGTAGGTGATATATACGTATATAATTTTTTTAAGTGCTTTTCATAATATTTTATTCCTCTGTGTTCCATTGAGAACTTTTCTCCCCCATATGCCCCAGAGGACCACAATTGAATTAAGTCGTTTAATTGCTTTATTGTGTTTTTTCTTAGATTGTTTCCAACATGATTCATGGGTTTAATCAATCTAAATAAACTAAACTTAACTGAATTATCTTTTCTTTGTGTGTGTTTTATTTGTTTAGTTTTTCTGTCATTTTTGAGACAATGGAGAGTTGAAAGGGACAGCACAGGGGAGACATGGAAGAGAAGGCTCTCTACCAGAGAGTCTCTCTCAAGGTCAATTTAGGGCCTTTCTGCTATTACTTGACAACACAGTGTTAGGAGACATGAAGAAGTACACAGAGAGGGGGGAATGACATGTGACCGAGTTTCCGAGCAGGACATTAAAACTGTATACTAGTCAACAATACAAACGGTTGAGCAACTCGATTTTTGCAACAACGCTAGTGAAATATGGAGTGTTAACCACTTAACCCTGATTCATACTTTGTCATAAAACGGTGTCGCAAACTCACAAAGTGTCGCGTTGCGACACATTGTGAGCTGGTAGATCTGGTATTTTCGCCATGCGACTCGGTATCTTTGTCATTGTAGATATTTTTGCATCTGTCTGTTCTCACTCTGTCCATTTTTCAGTAGCCAAAGTAAACTGTCCACTAAACCCTTTCCAAACATTACTTGGCACCCATCTACTAAACTTGGCTGTAGAAGTTGTAGTGTTAAGACTGCAAGCAAACAATGGCAAGCCTTCTGTTGTCTGGAGGGAGTTTAATTTACTATGGATAATGCCAAAGCAATTTTTTTTCTTCATGTTTGCATGGTGTATTATCAGCGATCAATACTCTTTAGTTGAAATACAGAGATTAAATGCCATCGTGCACACTATGACCATTGATCAATGAACTGATGGTGATGGCATGCCATCGTACAGTATATGAAGTCTAGACAGCCAGACACATAAAAATATCCCAGACTGTGACAGACACATTTATAGGCCAAGATCATATGGATTTATTACAGTATACATTGCATACATTATTGCCATTCACAGAAGACATGGCATTGACAGGCCTTGCAACTGCATCCCGTTCTACGCTGCAGTGAGGATTTTGTTCTGGACACTCCACTGCAGGCAGAGTAAACCAAACTGTGATGTCATAGCAGAAGCATAGAGTTTACATTTTAGGCATTGCTGCTACTTGTAGAGCAACTCAACGACATGTTCAGCTGCAGGAAAAGCTTAACCCCTGGTCAAATCTATGGATCTAGACAGGAGCTTTGCACATAACACACTGCATTTCCCATTATGTTTAATCTCTATGTACATGCTGCATCACAATACATGCCACACAATCCGCGGAAATCCTGGGGATGCAGAATACATCCCATGCTGTTGCCTTGCTGTCATTCAAATATGGTCAGTGAGTCACTCAATAATTAAAATAATAATAATAATAATTTTTGTATAAATTATGAACCATTTTATTTTCAAGTTGTGTTCTTTTAAATTAGGGAGCTCATAGCTATTTGCTGTCCTATGCCGTGGGACATATAAGATGTTTCTTTGCTCCTGTCTGAATCAAGTCAAAAAATGTATTTCATTAATTTCTTCTCGTACATCCGACCGACAAGTGAATAAAAGACTCTTAATTTTCAAGGATGAATAAAATGACCCCAGTATTTCCTGAATAAGATAAATTGATGCACAGAATCGGTGCACTTGATGACAAGTGCTTATAGAATGATAAAAGAGGTCTTACCTGATGGTGGTGCTTCTATCTTTTTTTCCTTCAGTCTCTCTGTCTATCCGCCTGTTGCTCTTGAGCTCTCTCTCTCTTTATCTCTCTCTCTCTCTCTCTTTCACTGGTCTGAAAAACTTTCATTGACTGACCAACAGAATCAGAGAGGGAGGGGGAATGGACAGACAGACAGAGAGAGAGAGAGAGAGATAGAGAGAGGGAGGGAGAGAGAGAGAGAGAGAGAGAGAGAGAAGGAGAGAAAGAAAGAAACAGAGAGGGGAGGGGAGCAGTAACATTTTCTCATACTTCAAGAATTTTTCCTCCTTTCACCCCCCCTCCCTGCTCTCTCTCTCTCTCTCTCTCTCTCTCTCTCTCTCTCTCTCTCTCCCTCCCTCTCCTCTCTCCCTTCTCTCTGATGTAACTACGTGCTTTACTGGTCCCATTTGGGCGGTGTATTGCGATGGAAAACATCTGATTTCTAGATGTTTTGAAGAGAGCAGGGGTCTAAGCTTTAATGTATTTTGAACCTGTCCTGTCTCTGGTCGCTGGAGGACATGAGAGACAGCCTCTCTTGTCCTCCAAGGATGGTGAAGTTGGTTGGTCTAACACTACGGGTGGCTGTAGCTGAATGGGTAGAGAGGCCGTTTGAGATTGGAAGCCGGTTCGACCTCTGGTTATACGTGTCAAAGTGTCCCTGAGCGAGACACTTAACAGCTCTCCATGTGCGCTCATCAAAGCCATCTGAGCAGCCGTCAGTTGGCTGAAGCTGTAAAAGTAATGTCCCCTACCCCAGGGACCAAAAAATAATGCCCTACTCCCCCTGGTCCCAAACAAGATCTAAGAGCTAAGAAACTACTGGTTAGATTGCAGGTCGTGCACCTCTATGTTTACCCAAGGACGAACCCTACTGATTTTGGTGACCCCATAGCCTTTCCATGTGCCATGAAACTTGCTGAGCGCATTCATGCTCCCCGAATGATGAACCCTAATCATTCGAGTTACCCCAAGACCCCGAGACACTTGTGCCACCCAAATCAACTTTGCACACAAGATTTCTCATTTATGTTTTATTTTATTTTATTACACAGCTTATAGAGGCTGCTAAAAGTGTTTTTGTCTTTGTTTATTGAGACAAACAGTAGTTACCGGTAGGTTAAGTGCATGGGAGTTATGCCTAATTTATACTTGGTTGCAAAAAAGCTGATCTACAAGCTCGAAATGCGTCACAGCGAGAAGACGAGAAGATCTGGTCATTCTTAGACCACTTTCATGGCGCAACACCTCGTTAAAATCAGAACATTTCAGAAATCATCTAATAGGAAAAGGCCTTGCTCCTTGACTGTTGTCATATTATAAAGTACACTTTAACGTCCTGGGTGGCAGAGGGGTAAAGTTCCACCACAGTGGAGATTGGGATTTGATGCCTCCACGGCATCTGGCCGGGTGCTCCAACGCATTGGTTCTTAAAGTGGGGTCTGGGGACCCCCAGGGGTACTTGAGGGGGTTCCAGGAGGTCCCCAGCTAAATGATGGATAGGAACCAAATGGGTCAGTAACTCAGAGAGTGTACAAATGGAACCAAATGGACCTGTTAGGGTCCATTTGGTTCCATTTGTACACTCTCAGAGTTAAATTAACATTGATTTTACAATATGAATTGGGGTCCCAGAGATAGAAATGCCATTAAATGGGGGGTCCGTAGCCTAATGCATGTCAAACTGGGGGTCCTTGAAATCAAAATGGTTGAGAAAACGGGGTCACGGTGGCGCAGTCGGTAGCGCTGTCGCCTCACAGCAAGAAAGTCCTGGGTTCGATTCCCGCCGGGGACGCTGTGGGCGCTGGGGGGCGTGTCTTCTCCTCCGCGTCATCAGTGCCGATACCCTAGGTGAGGTTGGCGAAAGGGCCTAGTATACTCTGTGTGGAGTTTGCATGTTCTCCCCGTGTCTCCTAGGGTAGTTAATACCCTCACAAAAACATGTAGTAATCCTGGTCGCTATACCACCTCCCCCATGACAGCCGGGGCGCCTGATGGAGGGGAAGGGAACTGGTTGGAATAACGTGTGCCTTCCACGCGCTACGTCCGGGGAAACTCTCCCCTGTCAGGTGAAGGTCAGTTGGCTCTCATGCATTGAAGAAGGCATGAGCTCGGCCCTGGGCTCCCTAGGCTGGTGGGGGGAGTGTAGCGCCCAGGATCACTTAGAAAATTGGCTGCGGGTGAAAAAAAGGGGTCACAAATGAACACAAATGGCCATGTTCACAGTTGGGAAGCCGGATGGGATGGGGGGGGGGGTGAAACTCCTCACTGTCAGGGGAAAAAAAGTGTCTCAGAGGAGACATGTGGTTGTCTAAACCCTCTCCAAGAACAGACAGTAGGGGTACGCACACTACGCAGTGACAGGGACAATAAACATGGGGGGAATTGGCATAACAACTATTTTTGGGCTTGGACTTCATGTAGCCAGTCTATGACATCAATCTCCATATTTGGAGTATTAAGTTTCAGCCCAATCCAACTTCCATTGACTTGGATTATACATTTTTGGTTATAAAAAGTTAAATATTTCAACAAGTATAAAACATATGTGAAAAACATTTGGGTTTTACTTCCTCAGCCTACTGGCATTGTGGGCACACAATAACTGGCAGAGATCATTCCAGTGGTTTGTGAGATTAACCCCCGACCCTAAAAACAACAAATTATTTTTATTTTCTCAGTTGTAATTTGTTTTAGTTTATATCTCATGTTCTCTGCTTTACATTTTCTTGTCAGCCTGTATAGTAGAGTTGATTGGACTTGTCTTTCATTCACCGTGCTCACATGCTGATGATGATGTACATCTGTTTTCAGGTTTATTTCACAGCCGTCTGCCTTGTCTCTTCCTCTCTTCGCTGGTTGATACTGGAGCAGAGATGTTCTGTGTTATTCACAGGTGTAGCGTGCGCTCGATTAAGGACCATCTCAATAGTACCTCAGGTCACGTGCCGTAGACAGGACAAGGTTTTCTGTGGGGCGGGGGGAGAAACAGACAAATAGAGGCATGAATGCATGGATGGATAGATGACTGGCTGACTGGTCGTTGAGAGGGTCACTTTTTACAGGACTTTGCTGATCCTACTGAACCAAAGTGAAGTCTGCATGCTCTGTCTGCTGATCACAGGCAGAGGTTAAAGGACAAGTATAGGAGGTTAGAGTGAGGGACAGACTGAGAACTAAGGTTAGAGGCTTTTTTCAGGTCATCTAAAGTCACTGTTCTTCAACCAGAGGTCCATGGAACAGTAGTGGTCCATGGCCTAATTATTTGTGATCCATGGTAAAAAATTTAAAACAAATGTTTGCAAAAAATATAGTATACCTTTGTTGAATGTATCAAGAATATGTTTCAATAATATTTTATAATCAAATGTATTTATTTATAGGCATATTGTGGGGAAAAAGCTTGTAATGAAATAATGACCCAAAAAAGTATGAGCCCCAAAAAGTACAAATAAAATAGAATATACTGTTGTGGTGAGCTTCGGTGGGGTGGTTCTTAAGGATTGTTTGAAATATGCGGTCCAGAGCTCAAAAAAGGGTTGTGAACCACTGATCTAAGTGCTCATGTTAGAATGAGACCATAGGACCTTGGTTCATGTA